>NC_088928.1:44895000-44987500 GCF_038396675.1 Hydra vulgaris | reverse complement strand
TGAAAACCAATGAGAAGAAATAAAATCTTCTATACCTGTCTGGATCCAGGAGATAATATAGGAGGCAAATTTATTAGCAGAGTGAATAAGCATTATACCAAGGACAGTCACAAAAAAAATCATGAAAAGAATTACAGTCAGCTTTAGGGTAGTTGTAAATAGTGTGATGGTAGGGTGAGTCTTATAAAGAAGTACAAAATAAAAGATTATTAGAGATCATTTCATATTCAGAACTACTTAAAGGAGAACAAGGAGAAACTTAACACTAGCTAGGGTCAGAGACAAGACATAAATCAAAGAGTATAGGTAAGTGAAAAAAGTTGACTTAAAAACAAGTCACAAAGTTGACTAAATGAGTAAGAGATTAATATATGCAGAATTTATGAGCTTTAATGCCAGCAGGTTCAGTGGTATTAGAGCCAAAATATTCAGTGTGATGAGCAATAAAGTCATAACAACAATATTGGCCAAAGGATTGAGAGAAAGGGCATTGTCAACTTGATCCGAAATAACACCTAAATCAAGGAGTGTAGGTAAGAGATTAGAGTCATTGAAAGTTATAATATTAGTAATGGGGTAGGGTAGGTGATGAGGTGGGTAAAATGTTGGGCATCATTTAAAATGTTAACTTAGTAAAAAATGCAAAAAAGTTGTCTAATTACATTAGGACACCATTGTATGTAGGCCTTCAAAGGAAGCATGTGTGGTTGCAAGACTTGTCTCTTTCCATATTAAATAGTTTGTTTAGAAAACTTGAGCACAGCTTTTTGCATGTTTTGACATATTCAGTAGTAGCATTTCAATTAAACTTCAGAAAAAGATAACATAAAAAAAAAACGAGAGATCTTAAGGTAAGAAAAAAATTAAAGAAAAAAAGAAAATTTTTATTTTTTAAGTTTAGCATGGTTTTGCTTAACATAAAAAAAAAATGAAGCGAAAATTCAAAGTTTCTTCAACATCGAATTCAAAACAAACTTTTCAAGAATAAAAAGACTGGTGTGAGGTTTTTAAACTCCAATTTATGTAAAAAATCAATGGCAAGCATTATAAATCACAAAACCTAGTTTTAAAATAAAATTAGATTCTAATTGATTTTTCATTGAATTTTTTAAATGATTTTTTTTTAATTTAATTATTTACCCTGGTTGTTATTTTGAGCAACAAAATTGATGCTACTCAAAGAAATAGATTTATGTCAAAAAAAAATCATGCTACATATTAAATATATGCAAATATATTTCAAAAACAAATCGCAATTTTTTTGCATGGCTTTTTTTTTTTATTAAATATTTTTGATTTCTAAATTATTTTTTCCTTGATTTATATCAAATTTTGTTGCTGAAAATAACAATCAATTTAAAATAAGAAAAAAAAATAGTAAAGAAAATATGCAGTAAATCTTTTTTTTTCAATTTTTTTATTTTATTTCATTTTAGTTTTCCTTTCCATTAAGATTTCTTTTCCTTTTGTAGGTTTCTTTTTTTTTTTTTTTGAAGTTTTGTTTTAATTTATTTTACTATTTTTCAGCAAAATATTGAAAGGCTAATTATGTCAAACAGGACAACATCAGTAGTCAACTTTTCTACGCAAAATATTTTATGCATGGACAGAAATCATATGCAACAGCACACGCTTCCTGTGAATGTCTGTGTATCTACATAATATATACATATATATGTATCCATACACATACTCAAAAAATAACATACTACAACTACTTTGGAGAAGTTGGTGTACCTAGGGCCAGATTTTTTTAATGACCAAATTCAAGGCCCCATTATTACATCATGATTAAATCTATTATAACTACTTTGTAATAGTATAAAAGTATATTTACTTAAACTATAAAAGTCCATCATGTAGAAGGTTTTAAAAATTAGTAGCTCTAGGTATAACAAGCTTTTTTTTAAATTGTATCTAGGGTCACCATCTATTGTACCTTGAGCAGTTCTCTGAAAATTAGGTTTAACTCCCTAATAAATTGACAATAAAGATAAACACATAAGTTTGATTAAAAATTTATTTGATTTTTGATTGATTTTAATGAATTTATCTTGTGTTACTTAATTGCAATACTTAAATAAATAACAAAGTTGGCTAATAGTTCTGAGCAAAACTGACAAATAAGTCTAAGTGTAAAATAATAGTCCCAAAACAACCAAGACAAAAAAACATCTGCACCAATCAAAACTCAGCAATCTAGCTCATGATCAAACAAGTTCTTTACGCAGATTTGGCCTTAGGTACAAGAAACAATAGCCTCATGAAAAATGCCATCTATTAACGAATCCCAAATGAGAGGAAACATATTAAACATTGCATTTAGTACTTAAGTAACAAAGAATATATTATACAAAAATTTATAGACAAGCATTTCCTCTAGGGATAGTAAAACAATCTCATAATTGTGGCGAAAACCATCAAAAAGCATTGTCTGAATCTCCAAATAAATGCTTCAATTAAACGCTAAACTGGCCTATAAAATGAAAAAAAGGAAATTGACTTCAATTGAAATTGATCTTAATGTTAAAAAGTAACAAATAAATATAATATAAAAACCAATAAATATAAGTATAATTCCAATAGTCCTTTAGAGACTTTTTATTTCTATGAAATAGAAAATAAAAATTTGAGCACCAAATAAAATTAAAAAATAGTTAGTCATAACAAAAATGTCAAAAAAAATATGATAAAATCTAAAAGCAAATAATACGAAAGTATTGATATTTATCCACAAAAATTTATGGTACACCGTTAGAAATATAGATGGTATAATGAAATATAATATGGTACACCATTAGAAATATATCCTACTAATTCTAGAAATAAGTGAAAATACCTCATAATACACCATCATTTTAATAAATAAAGTTTCAGAAGAAGTTAGTTGCCAACTCAATTTTATTTCTTCTTTTTTTTTAAAGCATTTAAATTTGAATTTGATGTGACTAACACAGTTGTATGTTAATGTATGATAAAAAATTTTATGTGAAGACTTTAGCCGTCTACTTTATTCTTGAAGTTTAAATCAAATTAAATATATTCTGAAATAAGATTTTAACATTATATCAAGTTTTTCTAACAGTACAAGTACAAAACAGTAGTTATTAAAACTACTCTTGGATCTAAGATCAAATACTGTTTTCACCTTTAAAAAGTTGATGAAAGTTAAAGGTAGGCTTTTGCATTGGTGATTTTAAACAAATTAGCAGTTTAAGAGTTGAATATTTTTAATAATTTTGAAACTAGATAGAGCACATATAGATTAAAATTAGAGTTCTAGAAAAAAAAATAATTTGCATTATAAAAAAATGTCTCCAAATAAAGCCTTGTTTTGAATATGGCAAAATCTAATAAGAGCTTGTTGATGATATTGCCCACACACTTAGCATGTTCAACATTGATGTGAAGCAAATTTAGCATGGTATATGTTTAAAAATGGATTAAAATTAACATAATGGCAGACCTAACTCAGCACGCCATTAGATATGCTTAGTTTCACAGCTAATAGTTAACAACGGAATAAAAATGAAAGATTAGAACCAATTTTGATTCCTAGATATTCAATAGAAATACCAGGTTTGATTTCCTGTCCGCTTAATTTAATGTTCATGTGTTAATAGATTTTTTTAATTTGATTTAAAATTAACGAGTTCAGTTTTACAAAGAATTAAGAGAAACTTTGTTGGAACAAAGCCATTAAACAAACGAACAAAGCCATTATTGGCTTCATGATCATGGTAATGTTGTTTAATAACTAGTAAACTAATTAAATGTATTAAGGTCATTAATATGGTGCAGTGTTCATTCACCCAAAAGTTACTATAGGTATGTTTACGTGCTGTCTCAACCTCTGGCATGGTGTTTGCTCACCAGTATATAACTATATGTAAGTTTGTTTTCCATTTGAACCCCATCTCCTTTTACCATATCATGTTGTAGTGTTAGCTCAGTTACCAACTAGTGACTACAGCAATATAACATACACTCACCTTAATTTCCATTATTCCTTTAGTAATATTTTTCCTAATGCTTTTCCAAAATCTCAAGTTCAATGTTTTAAAGTATTGCTTGCAGAAGTTACTTCTTTTAACTACTCCAGGTTATGTAAGGTTCAGGATCATTACAATCATCCTGCTACTGGTGTTATGTAACCAAGTACTACATGTCTCATTTCTTTCTTCCTTGAAGGATTTACTTTTCTAAGTAAAGGTTAGGAGAAATAAACTCTAACTTAAATTTCCCCTGCCTTGAGGCTCTTTAGTTGATTAAAGGCTAGAGGGGGTGGGTCAATGAAAAAAATAATCTTAGACAGATGTTAATTGCATCCAACTAATGTTTTGCATAATGCCTCCCCCAAAGGTCGAAAGACTTTGGGTTAATTATTATAACTTAGGCAACTGCACAGCTCATTGCTTGGGATGCCTTGCTCTATCTATGAATCTTTTAAACTATAGATCTTTTTAACTATAACCATGACCAAAGTAACAAAAATAATTAAATATAAACCATCTCCACCACCCAACTGTTTCAGCATATCTTTTAATATTAATTGACTTTGAAGTAGTCTTCCATTAGTTGTATTTTACCTCTTGCAAAATTCAATAGACTTACTTGCTCTTTGTCAGGCTAATTTGAATTCAAATGTTTCTTCTTCAAACCTCAATATTTATGGCTGTTGTCCTTTGATTTACAAAGATTCCAAAAGTTTCAAGCTTCCCTTGAGCGTATACTTACATATCAATTGATTTCATTCTCAAAAATCAGGTTTGAATCTTCTGACTATTCTTATTATATGCACCTCTTCACTCAATTACCTTTCTCTTTGTTATTTATCTTTCTCTTTCTTCCCAAGTAAGCACTTTTTTAGATGCAATTTCTGATCATTATATTGACCATTCTAATCATATTAAACATCACTCTTTCTCTTTATCCCTCTGCAAATTTGTGAGTTAGAGATTTTAATGCTCATCACACTGAATGGCTCAGTTTTAACATTACTAACCCTACTGGCTAGGGTGGCCATTAAAACAACTTTTTTTTTTTAATATTTGCGCTCATCCTCTTAATGTGTTCTATATAATAAAATAATTCTAGAATTAAAAAATATTTGAAAAAACACTTTTTTTAGGGGTAGCTCAAGACCCCTAAGTATTGAGAGGTTGAGATATGCAGAAGTTTTATAAAAAAGAAGAACTTGGAAGCTTTTAGTGCCAGCATTTTTGTGATGAGCATTAAAGTTACAGTGTGATGAGCATTAAAGTCGTTATAACAATATTAGCAGAAGGGTAGAGTCAAAAGGCCATTGTCAACTTGATCAAAAATTACATATGAATCAAGGAGTATAGGTAATTGATTAAGGTTGTCTGGAAAAAAAATCTGAATAAGAGATAAATAAATACATTGAGAAAAAAACATAAAAAAAACATTGAGAAAAAAAATTATAATGTTTTTGTAAAAATGCACATTTTTAACTTTTAGTGTAAAAATATAATTTCTTAAGCATTGAAATCTGAAATAATATGTTCTTAATAAAATGATGATTATTTTTAGAATTTCCATATGAATTTGCTTCTTTTGTGACCCAACATGATATACTTTTAAAGTGCTTTTGTTTTGATAATTATAGGAACCCGTATGATGTTTAAGGGTCTTGAGCAAGCCCTAAAAAATTTCTTTTGAAAATTTTTTAATCCTAGTATTATTTTATTATATAGAACACATTTAAAGGGTGAGAGCAGGTATTTAAAAAAAAATTTGTTTTAATGACCACACTACTGTTGGCACTAAAGCTCATAACTTCTACATATCTCAACCTCTTACTTAGTTAGCCAACTTAACTCATTTTTCAGACAACCCTAATTACTTACCTATATTCCTTTATTTAGGTGTAGTTTCTGATCAAGTTGATGATGCCCTTTCTCTTTACCCTTCTGCTAATATTGTTGTTATGACTTTAATGCTCATCACACTGAATAGTTCAGCTCTAATACCACTGAGCCTGCTGGCACTAAAGCTCATAACTTCTGCATATCTTAAGCTTTTACTCCTTTAGTCAACTTTGTGACTCTAACTAATATATATATATATATATATATATATATATATATATATATATATATATATATTCATGTATATATATATACATATATATATATATATATATATATATATATATATATATATATATATATATGTATATATATATATATATATATATATATATATATATATATATATATATATATATATATATATATATATATATATATATATATGTATGTATATAAGTATATATATAAAGAAAAGCAGCAGTCCTAATACTGAATCCAGAGGAACATCAAAACATCAGAACATTTTGTAAGGGTAGATTTTGATTCATTAGAAAACATGTTCTGTTATATAAATATGTAGTAAACCATATAAGTAGTATGCCTCTTATTCTATAATATTCAATTGTTTTTAATAGAATAGAATGATTTACTGTATCAAAAACTTTCTTTACATTGACAAATAATATGCGGTAGTAGTAGAGTGCTCGTTTCATAAGCGAGAGGTTCCGAGTTCGATCCCCACCACATCCCTGGTAGTACCGCACTCAACTTGTTTTTCTGTGCAACTGCCTTGTTTGTCAAGGTTTTTGTTTCAAATTTATAATTTTGAGAGAGGGTTATAACCAAAATTAAGTAGCCTCCTTGCTTATAGTGGCTTTCTCGGCCTTGGGGAGGTAAATGAAATTAAAAAATAAATTTTTTTAATACAACACATGCAAAATATTTATCATTAAGAGCATGACTCCTGAAGTGATTGGCATGAAAACCATAATGTAGGTAAAGGCAATAAACTTTTTCCAAGAAACCATCAAGCCTATTATGCATTGCTTTCACAAAGAGTTTACTTATATAAGCAGTGAGATGGCTTGGTAACTATTGAAATCTAGTGAGGATCCTTTTTTAAAAATTAGAATGACGTTCCAGATGTTTTCAAAGTCAACTTTGAAAACATCTGGGAAAATATCATTTTAAATGATCTATTTATAATAATACAAAGATGTTTAGAAATGATGTGTAAGATAAGTTTGAGGAGAAATGTAATTACTAGAGAAATGTTGCTTAAAAACAAAAAATTTTTATTAGATAAATGTTGCTTTGAAATCAAAAAATTTTCTCAGTTTTAACTGTGTTTCTAATGAGACTAGATATTTTACCTTCAGTCACAGGGTTAATAAAAAACAATTAAGTATTGTTGTGTTAAGAAGGTCACTAAAGGAGCATTTTGGAGGTATGGCTTTGCGTATAGTACTAAAAAACATATGTTGTTACTTATATTAGATTCAACAATGTGATTGGTAACAATACTTCATCCAATTTAAGTTTGAAAAAATTGTTTTGTAATGAAGGTCTAATACTAATGAATTCTTTTATTCCCTTAAAAGTATTTTTGATATTGTTTAGATCAATATATTTATTGTAGACCATTATATTTATAGTATATTGTTATACTTATGGTAGATCAATATAAAATGTTATATTTTTATTTTAATTCGTTGTTTTACTAAATTTTGAGAAGTTGCTGATTTTATTTCTTTAAAGTTTAAATTTTGAGAATAAATCATATTTAGTGTAGATGTTGTTGGATTCTATAAACGTTATACAAATTTTTTATTAATTTGATTTAGTTTGATTTGGTAAACATCTAAATAATTTAAAAGAGTTTTTAACAAAGGATATAAACCCCATAAATAGAAATACTTTGATTTGGTAAATATCTAAATAATTTATAAGAGTTTTTAACAAAGGGTATAAACCCCATAAATAGAAAAAATAAATACAAAAATGAAAATTAGCTGGTTTTTTTTAAATATAACATTTTCAAAAATATAATCTGGTTAGTGAGCAAAAAATTTCAGCTTACTCTAAATAGATTTTTGTTTAGTAATGCTTCGAATTCCTAAAATATAATAATTTAATTTTTAATTGACTTGTTAACTACTTGAAGCTTTCAATTTCGTTATTTTTATTTTTAATATCAACATTTTTTATTCTGTTGTAATAAACTTTGAATTTAGATTAGTACTGTGTTGATGTTTAGAGTAATGTTAAAAATTTTAATAATACAATAAAATATCTTAAAATATTTCAAAATTCCATTAATACAGTAATTCAGCAAGCCTGTTAATATTAATAAAACTTTCTTTCAAATACTTTATTTATGAAAAAAAAGTTAAAAAAAAAGGAATTTACCTGTTTTATTTGATTGCCCAGTCCAACTGTTAATAATTTGAGATACATCACAGGACACATTAGCTTTGTGTCCGCATCTGGGTAAATAAATATCCACTTGTTTACTGCAATGAAATGTTAAAGATTTAAGTTCATATTGCAGTTTAAGGTAACATGGTATTGTCACATAATGGGTACAAGGAGGCTTATATATTAAATCAACTTTACATGGTTCAACTTTAGATGGATCTTTCATGTACTCATCATACACAACACAAATCACTAATAACTCATGATGACATTTTGGATATACGTAAGGGTTATGAGCAAACTGCTTGCATTCTGGGTAACTCCTTTTACATTCTGCTATTTCATTTACTTCCCAACATTTCATTTTAGTGTAATGGGCACAAGGAAGTTGAACAGACACTTCTTCAGAACATTTGTAATATTTTAAAGCTTCATCAATTTTTAAATTTCTGTTTCCAATGTTTTGATACACATCATAACAAGTCAAATCTTTCATGTGAACTTTGCATGGAGGTGGAGTTAAAAGAAATACACAGGGTGTATTGTGGCTATCTTTATTTAAAAAGTGGCAAGTAAAATTACAACGGTGTGTACAAGGTAGCACATGTGTGCACATTTCTTGACAGAAATTAAGATTTAGTTGTTGCCCAGATTCGGCATAAAAAGTTGTTTTCCCTCGATGAACTGGACAACAAATCGGTAGTTTATTCCCAAGCCGTGGACCAGAGTAATGCTGTTCCTTCACATTTAAATATGTTTCTTGACTTGTATCTGATTCACAAGGTTCCTTAAGTTTTGTTAAAGTATCAGTCCAGTGACGAATAGATTCATCTGGTTTCTCTTCGAAATAGTTTATATTTCCTATAATATACATTCCAAGCCTTGCGCGACTTAAAAGAACAATCATACGATTTACTTCTTTAACAAAACCTGTTTGGGATTTTTCATCAATCACAAGAGAAATTATTACAACATCGGCTTCATCTCCTTGAAACCTGTCAACAGTAGATAAAACAACTGAATTTGCAACATCTTTATTGTTCAATAGGTTTAACTTCATTAAGTCTGAACGTACAAGCATTAATTGGCCTTTATACGGAGTAAGTATAGCTATAGAAGCTTTGGGAACTCCACAAGAAACTAAATACTCAGTTAAACTAATAACCATTTTTGCCTCAGTGATATTTATTCGTGACAATCCGACACTGGCTTTTGTTTGGGTACCACCATGTGTCCAAAAAAAAGTATGTGGAAGAACTCCTGGCACCTCACGACCTTTTCCAATACACATTTTAAGTTTTTCAAACAAACTAATATTTGTTCTCCATTTTCTATTTGCTGCTGACACATTACTATCTCCAATCTTTCTTGAATTACAAATACTATGGTCTTCAATATCTACTATTTCATTATAAAAACTTCTTGTTAAATCACATATATTTTTTCGCATACGACGCTGAGTAGAGAGAACGCTGGAAGGTACATAATGATTTTTTGGAGCACATATTAAGCGTTCAAACATTGAAGTGTTTATACTAAATTAATGAAAAAGTCAGATATTTTACCTTTTTTCACCTCTCCCCTCCTCCTCATCACAACACCATAACTCTTTAGTAACAAGTTCCATATGAGTCATAACAAAAACATTGCCCCTTCCCTAAAGTGTGACATAATTTATGGATGACCCCTTATACCATGTTTACACTAGCAATGTTTGACAGAACATTATTCCAGAACAAATGTTCCTGGAACAAAATGTTCTACAAAATAATTCCTGCAGTATTCACATGTAAAATTAGCTTGACAGTACATAAAAACAAAAACGCATAAATGAATGTTAACTAAAACTTAAATAAAAATTAGCGTCAAACAGTTTTGCATACACACATTTTTTAAACAATTTATTAGTTATAATAATTAATAATATACGAGAGGTAAAGCTAAATGCAAATAATGCTGAGGGTCTAGTTAGCCCAGAATTAGACAATAAAAATCCAGTAGTATAGTAGTGGTATAGTACTAAACAAATGTATTATACATTAGTATGCTTCCCACAACCATTTAAAACTATTCTCATTTTGTATTTATATAAATTTAATATTTTTTTTTTAGGCGTATTTAATTATCTCAAGTAAATTAAGTTTAGTTTAAAATTAATAAGTATGTTGCATATTACAGCTAAAGCATTAAATAATGAAAAACATTATTACTACTAATTTACTTGTCCCTTTTATAAAGGTATTTAGCAATTGAGTCACAAACATTTTTACCTTAAATTGTACTTCTTGTCAATTCAAATTAAAACTGATCCCAATTAAGAATAATCTGTCTTTGTAATAATGGTATATTTAAAGATAAAGTTTTTAAACATTCACACGAATATAACTTCTTTTTAAACTAATAACAAACTAATAATAATTAAACTTCTAATTTACTTATAAAAATTTAAATAAAACACTTTGGTTAAAATGACAACAACTTTATAAAAAGAATAGTTGGCTGGGCGGTACAAAAGTGTCTCAAATCATCCATGAATTTTTGTTCAAATTGTGTTAACACAAGAGTATATTTGTTCATGTTCCATGTTCCATGGAATGTTCTGTTAAATATACCCTCATATGAATAGCCTATTACCCAGCTCACATTAAAGTACAAAATGGCAATTTTAGTAGTTTTACGTTAAGCAAAAGCTTTTTTATTGTCGAATATTTTTAATGATTTTTTAATATCCTTTATGTGACATTTATTCAGAAGTTATCAGGTCGTAAAAAAAACATTTAACCACAACAGTGAATTTTTAAAGAAACTGATTATTTTATAAAAAAAAATTTTAACAAAAAGACTTTAAATTAAAACGATTTCAAAATTTCAATATAGTTTTGAAAGAATATAAAATAGTAGAACATGTAAAATTTAGTTTCAAAAGAAGTAAAATATTCACATTGTTTATTAAAAAAAAATTTTCTTATCAGCTGCTAGTTAACTCATTATATAAAACATGTCTCTCCATTATAGATTAAAAGCGAAAGCAAAAAAATTTTCTTTTCTTATAAAAAGGAAGAAGTGTTTTGTTTAAAGGGATCCCAAACCACCAAGAAATGTTGTGTTCATATTAAAGAGAATGACAAAAAAAAGTTCAGCTTGAACTTCTTTGTTTAAAACAAAGTATAAATGCATAGCAAGAAAAGATAACTTTTTTTTTCAGTCAAAGCTCGCCTTCTCTGTTTTGTTGTAGGCCAAAAAGTCTTCATAATATAAGTTTTTCTTGGTATGCATTTATTCTTTTGTTTTAATCAAAATAAATGAGACTAAACGTTTTTTTTTAATCATTCTCTTTAATCTGAAATCAATATGTCTCAGAGGTTTGGGATCCCTTTAAAGAATTCTTTTCACAAATGTTTAAAATTTTTTTGTTACTTATTAATTCAATATCGTGCAAAGTTCTTTTGCTGTAATTTATTAATGAACATAAATTAAGTTTACGAACATCTTGTTGGTAACTGATAAAAAATATCTAAAAAGTGTTAATAATTTTTATTTAAAATATTACATTAAATACATAAAAAATAAAGTAAATAAATTGTGTTAAACAATTGAAAGATTATTTAAGTATAAGATTGTTTTAAGAAATAAATTATAAGGAAATATAATCTTTTTCAAATGCCAAATTTTGATTTTTCAGTAATTTTTGTTATATTATTTTAAATGATTTTTGATGCAGTTTAAAATCAAATTTAATTACAGCAAGGTACTTTTAAATACGCTAATGACACAATTTAACTTTTAACAATGTCAATATCAGAGCTGTGTTAAAGTTACACTTATCAGCGTTACACGTTATTGTTATTAAATATTTGTTTTTGAAAACAATAAAATTATGCAGATCAAAGATGAGTTGGATTCTGTGCATAAGGATATCATTTACCACTGTAAAATTTTGGGCAGCTGAATTTAAACATGGCTATTTGAGCTTGGTAGGCGATAAATGTTCAGGATGTCCAAAAATTGCAACTACCAACAAAAGTATTGCTAAAGTTCACCAAAGGTACTAGATGACTGTCAAATTAAATTGATAGAAATAGCAGAGGTTATGAACATGTCAAAAAAATTGTTTTTCATATATTAAATTAAAGATACGAGAAAGCTGCCCGCATATTGGATACCATATTTGGTAGCCTTACAACAAAAATTTGTTTGAATGATTATTTCCAACGCTCTGTTGGTGTATTTTAAGCGCAATAAATCTAAGTTTTGGCAGCAAGTAATTGCTGAAGATGAAACTTGGATGCACCGTTACATGCCCAAAACAAAAAAACAGTCCAAACAGTAGATTGCAACCAGTAGATGGAAACCAACTCCAAAAAAGTATTACGTCTTAAACTGCTTAACCATTTGCCTTACTCAATGAATCTAACCCCAAACAACTTCTTCTTGTTTTCTTACCTAAATTTTGCATTTGCACACTTGAAGGACTAAGATTTTTGTCAAATAAAGTAGCAATTACCTTTATAAACAATCATTTTAGAGAGAAAAATGTGGAGTATTTTTGGATGGGTTACAGAGATGGAAGCAACATTGTGTAAAGAGTTATTAGGAGAACTTCTTTAAAAAAATAAAAAATTTCAAAAAAAACGACATGCATCTTTGTCAGGACCAAAGCTTTTCAGACCACCCTTATATATAATTACATACATACATACATACATACATACATACATACATACATACATACATACATACATACATACATACATACATACATACATACATACATACATACATACATACATACATACATACATACATACATACATACATACATACATACATACATACATACATACATACATACATACATACATACATACATACATACATACATACATACATACATACATACTTACATACATACATACATACATACATACATACATACATACATACATACATACATACATACATACATACATACATACATACATACATACATACATACATACATACATACATACATACATACATACATACACACATACATACATACATACATACATACATACATACATACATACATACATACATACATACATACATACATACATACATACATACATACATACATACATACATACATACATACATACATGCATACATACATAAATACATACATACATACATGTAAAAATTTCTTGTAAGTAAAAATACTTTAAATAAGGAAAGAAAAAAAAATGTCTTTAATTTTGTATTATTTAATAAGTATTTTTATAGTTATTGTTATTATCATTTTTATCTATTATTATATATTAATGTCATAAATGCCAGGTGTTTACTTCGGATTAATTTATTATTATTTATAAATGAGTTGTAACAACTCTTTTTGTAAATATATATTGATATTTTTAAAGAAATATATAATATATATAATAATATTGTTTGTGTATTTTGTCATTTAATCATGGATAAAAAAGTATATAACAAGTACATGAAACTACTGCCATTTTTGGAGATAATGATAGATGAAAATAAAGGGTTCTAAACTTTTATCAAATCTGAAAGATTAACACTGGGATCAAGCTTTGATAATGCTCTCTTACACTACCAGAAAGCCAATATCCCAACTATAGTATCAGAAACAATATTAGTTGCGTAATCAAATGTTAGGATGAAAAGGAATTCATTATGATTTATCAATATGATTTATAGAGTAATCAAACATAGCTATGAAAGGATTTTTTTTGATGAAATTCAAAGATTATAGAAGATGAGAAGATGAATCTAAAATATTTAAATTCAAATCAGAATTGAACTAGACATTGAAATTTTAGAACTCAGTTGTAAAGGACATAGCAGCTAAGAAAAAAGGGATAACTAAAGTTGAACAAGATACCACCAATGTTGATATTATTCTTATGAAAAACATGTGTTAGAGAGTAGCTACGTACTCTGGATTGGACAAAGTAGTCACAGAAAAGACAAAAAAACAAAAAGGAAAGACAAAATAATCTGGAATGAGAAGAAATTAACTCATCTAAAGTTACTTTTTAAATGATGAATTTTGAACCAGGCAGTAGCTCTCATGAGGATAAGGATATTGAAGAAGTTAGCATTAGAGAAAAGAATAGGAAAAACAGAAGAATAGCTAAATCTGGATTTCTTTGAATTTTTGAATTTATTATTTTGAATTTTATTTATTATTTTGAATTTTACCCAAAATAAGTTTGAAGATCAAAGAAAATTGGATACAATTGTCAAAAATACCGGTGCATTTGATAGAAAACTTATAGATGCTCTTGATTCTAAAGGAACGGATGACCAATTGCCAATTCTTATATCTGGAGCTGATGAAACAAAGCTCTTTGGTGTCCCTCACCCCTTCCCCCATACAGAATTAACTTAAAAAAATTGGCACAGTTTAAGAAGACATTATAGCAAAGGCAACTAAAGAACTTCATAGAGAATAAAAGTGTCAAGGAAATGTTATTGGCATGGTTTTTGATACAACTTCATCAAATACAGGTTAGCAAAAATGGGTTAATGTCAAGAATATTTTTGTGATTCAGTTGCCTCCCAATGTGGGCCTGTAATCATTTTATAAATTATTCTAAGAGCCTGTACTTCTACTAAATATGACTTGTTGCGAATATCTTCTTAAACTGCAACTAACAAATTATTTAGATTTTGCCAATTTTCAAGAAATTCTAAAAAAATTCCTTTGAATGAAAATACTGCTATACTATATTATAATGCTGCAGCGTTGAATTAAAACTACAGCATTATAATATAGTATATTAAATCGGTTATCAACAAAGGGTGCAAGCATAAATACATTTACTTTGTTCTTTACCAGCAATAAAAGAGTCAGATCAGGTTATCCTGATCAGGTTATCCTTAGGTTCATTAGATCAGGTTATTCAGATCATGTTAGATCAGGTTATCCAGATCAGATTAGATCAAGTTATCCAGATCAGTTTATCCTTAGAGTCAGATTAGGTTATCCTGCTATTGGTAACATGTAACCCAGTACAATCTGCTTCATGTCCTGCTCCCTTGTAGGACACGCCTTTTTAGGCAAAGGCTAGGAGATGCCAACTCCGATTTAAAACACCCCTTGCCTTGGGGCTCTTGGTTGAGTAAAGGCTACAGATGGTGTCTCGATAAAAATACTCATCTTGGGCAGATGTTAAATGCACCCAGCTACTGTCTTGTAGAAGACCTTCTAGGCAAAGACTTAAGAGGTAAACAGATTCTCTCTGTTGACCACCCCTTCCAAATCAATTAGGCTAGCGCAGAAGTATTTTTAATACATTGTTTCCAGTTTAGGATGTTGAATGCTGGATCTTCTTGACTCAATGCATGGGTTTTGCTTGTGTTTCATTTTATGACTAGGCAACTCATTCTATTATCTCCCAATGAGGGTACAGCTCTAAAACTCAGTTTTATGGTTCTGAGGCCGGCTGGTAGTCAGGTTTCCCAAACTCTGTGGTAGCTATCAGAGAGGCTGATTCCATCAACAGCTGAAAAATATCAAAGTATTAACAGTGCCTTGTTGCGCATGGATGGTGTCTCTGTTTGTACTTTTGGTGTGCAATTCAGAGGCCACATTTGGAGCCCTTTCTTACGGCTTGGGGTTTATTAGTAGTAATGAGGCAATTATTTGGGCTATTAAACGGTGTTCTGAGTACTATCTATGCTTTGAGTCAAGTTCTTCAATCTAATTTAAAAATGAATAAAGTACCAAAACTATAAAACACAAAAACCAATCATCATCACCAAGTTCTCAAAACCTATAATTCACTAATATTCGTGGTCTTCGAAGTAACTTTTCTTCTGTTGAGTCTTATCTCTTGCAAAGTTCACCAGACCTACTTGCTCTTTGTGAGATTAATTTGAATTCGGCTGTCCCATCTTGTGATCTTAGTGTTGATGGTTATCTTCCTCTAATTCGTAAAGACTCCAATAGTCACACGCTTGGCCTCGGCATTTACATACGTAAGAATTCACCCATTTGTCGTCAAACTAGGTTTGAATCCACAGACTATTCTTTCATGTGCTTTTATTTAGCACCACTTCACTCTGTTGCTTTTCTCTTTGTTCTATATCGCCCTCCTTCATCTCAAGACTGCACTCTTTTTAACATTATTTCTGATCATATTGACCAAGCGTTCTCTTTATCCATCAGCTAATATAGTTATTGTTGGTGACTTTAATGCTCACCACTCTGAATGGCCCGGCTCTAGTGTCAGTGACTCTGCAGGCATTAAAGCCCACAACTTTTGCCTTTCTCAATCCCTAACTCAAATAGTCAACTTTCCAACTTGCTTTCCTGACAACCAGAATCATTTGCCTTCTCTACTCGACTTATGTCTTGCTTCTGATCCTAGTCAGTGCTCAGTTTCTCCACATTCACCCTTAGGTTCCTCTGATCACAGTTTGATCTCTTTAAAACTAATATCTCATTCTTCTTCATCACCTGAATCCCCCTATTATCGAACCTCTTACAACTACAGTAAAGCTGATTGGGATTCTTTCGGTGATTTTCTTCGTGATGGCCCTTGGGTAGAAATCTTTCGTCTTCCTGTTGACAAATGTGCTTCTTACATAACTTCGTGGATTCAGGCTGGCATGGAATCTTTAATTCCCTCTCAACGATTCCAGGTCAAGCCTCACTCTCTTTCATGGTTTTCCTCACACTGTGCTGCTGCGATTGCCAATCGAAACCGCGACTTCCATATTTATATTATATCAGCAAAACAAATCTCCAGCAATCAAATCTCCATTATATTATATCAGCAAAACAAATCTCCAGAAAACAGACGTCTGTTTATTACTGCTAGAAACAATTGTAAAGAGGTTTTGTCTAACGCCAAAACCCGCTATTCTCAGGTCATGAAATCTTGTATCTCATCTCAAAAATTAGGCTCTTTTGACTTCTGGAGAGTCTTTAATAATATCAATAATAAGGGCAAATCTATAATTCCACCTCTCTTGTATGGTTCAGACTTTGTCACCTCACCTAAAGACAAAGCCGAATTGTTTGCTAAAAACTTTTCATCAATATCATCTCTTGATTCCACTAGTTGCGTTCTACCTGATATTGCCAACAAACAGGTTGATCCATTGCTTGACATTCATATCACTCCAGCATCTGGATCTAAAGTGATTTCCTGCCTAAACTCTTCTACAGCTTGTGGCCCAGACAACATACCTGTTATTGTCTTGCAGAAGTGTTCTCCAGAGCTGTCATCTATACTCTCAAAACTATTCAACAAGTGCTTATCAGAGTCTTGTTTTCCACCCTGCTGGAAAGCGGCATCTGTTATCCCTATTTTCAAAAAATCTGGAGAGCGATCTGATTCGTCTAACTACTGTCCCATAAGTCTTCTTCCTATCATAAGCAAGGTTTTTGAATCTTTAATTAACAAACACCTAATTTCTCATTTTGAATCTAATAACTTACTTTCTGGCTATCAATATGGATTTCGATCTTTTCATTCTACAGCTGATTTACTAACAGTAATAACTGACAGGTTTTATCGTGCAATAGATAAAGGTGGAGAGGTAAAGGCCATTGCTCTTGACGTTTCAAAAGCGTTTGATAAAGTTTGGCATGCTGGTCTTCTCCATAAGCTTTCTTCTTATGGTGTATCCGGCAACATCTTTAAGATCATCGAATCCTTCCTTTCCAATCATAGCATAAAAGTTGTCCTCGATGGACAACACTCTTCTTCTTATTCTGTAACTTCAGGGGTTCATCAAGGTTCTATACTTTGCCCTATACTTTTTTTAATTTACATTATCGATCTTCCAGATATTCTCACATCTAAGGTGGCATTGTTTGCTGATGATACTACCATTTATTCTAGTCGTGATAAGAAACCAACACCCTCTGATTGCTTGGAGGGGGCATTTGAGCTTGAAAAGGATCTCACTTCTGCTACAGCATGGGGCTCTCAGTGGCTGGTGAACTTTAATTTAGATAAAACTCAATTTTTTTCAGTCAATCGTTATCGCAATAATTTAGATCTTCCTATATTTATTAACGGTGATGTACTTGGTGAGTCACCTACTCTTCATCTTCTTGGATTAACTCTTACTTCCAATCTTTATCAAGAGCTAGCGTCTATTGTGCCATCTACTAAAATTTATTGTTGTGTTACTCGTCATTCAATTAAGTGTCATCCTTTTTCTGTGACTGTTCCTAAGTGCTCCAAAAACGCTTATTCATCTAGTTTTTGTCCTCGAACATCAGCTCTTTGGAATTCGCTTCCTTCATCTTGCTTTTCTGACTCATATATTTTGCAATCTTTTAAGTCGTCAGTCATTCGTTACCTTGCTTTACAATCTTCATCTTTTCTCTTTCAGTAACTTCCAACTTTAATTAGTGGCTGCTTGCAGCCTTGTTGGAAGCAAAGATGTTTAAAAAAAAAAAATGCATTAAAATGCCTAGCAACTCCAGCTTCATTGTTCCCCTAACATGAAAAGCTTGACATGCAATTCTTATCAATCTGGTGGCACCTAGTTCTGGTTGAATGAAAAAACATTTTCATAACTATTGCTAAAAACTTTTTAAAAAAAAATTTTTTAAATGATTTAATAGTTTGATGAGTTTCTGTAGCAAAGTCGGTTAGCAAATGCAACTTAAAAAAAAAATTGATATTTCGAAAAAAAATCTGTATGCTCACCTTTTTTTTAAGCCTTCCCAGTTCTGTATAAGTTCAGGCAGTAATTTTTTCTCATATCTTCAAGCTTTAAATTAAACAATGAATTAACTGACTTGAGATCAGGCATTGTAGTTTTAAATGAACACACAAGGTCAGAAAAATTTAAATTGCCACTTATATAATTTAATGTTTTGGTTATCACATTAATTGTATAATCTGCCTCACTGCCGGCCATTTCACACAATTCAAAAGAAAAAGTACTTCTATTTGTGGTAGCAACTATGGTGTTTAGTGGCACTGTCAATGTGAAGATAACTTCCTGAATTACTTTCTGCAGTATGCATCATTTCTTCTCCAAGGTCTCCAGATTTGTAATGGCTTTATTATAGTAATCTTTCAATTCTTTTATTTCCTTGTTTTGTTTCTTTTTAATTGTCAAATCTTTGCTTTATTACTAGCATGTAATTCATGTCTTTCTTTGGTCGTTGAGTGTGTTTTATTTCATATTACTATTATGAACTTTACCAGATTTGAACTTATTTTTACAATTGGATAAAGCAAGTTCTAATCTTTTAAAACAACTTTACGAGTTTTGATATTTCAATTTTTTACCCTTCGTTTTATTGTTCTCACTTGATATATTTACTTCAAAATTATTTTCTGAAATAGGTGATTTAAAAATTTATACAGACTGAAAGAAGAAGAGGATGGTATTAAACAGGTTTTAAATTTAAATTTAAAATTCAAGCTGATGTACCAAATATCAGTCAAAGGTTAGTTTTTTTAAATTTATTTTATACCGACCAATTTGTCACAAAACCAAAAACATAAAATACACAAAGCAAGAAAATGTTATATTCTGTTTTAAAGGGTACTAGAAGCGAATAGAATAATTTTAAGCTTAGATAATTACAAAAATTTAACTGAAATATTCCCACAGCTAGATAAACATTTATTACAAAATCTAGCAGATATTTTATGAAAGTATAATCCTTTTACTTTTTAGTAAAACATTTTACTATGACATGAAAGATAAAAAAAATGGTCAAAATTTATTCTGAAAAAGTATGCTTTATGTACAAAAAAACTGTCAGAATTATGTCTACAGAATTTGTCACATGACTAAAGTGTCTACTAAAAAAAAAGTAATTTCATTTGGCACTTTTATACCTTATTACACCCTGTGAAGTAACTTTTTCTTATTGTCTTGTACTTTATATGGCTGTATTTAGTAAATGAAATTTAATAAAAGAAACCAGCTTATTTCTTTTTTTGAGCCCCAAAATGATATTAAAATGTACACAAGGAAAAGACTTTTGGGGTATATTTTGTATTTTCAATTTGGCAGTGCCCATTTAATTGAAGATGAATCTTAAAAAAAAATTTGTATATGTCATTTTCATGCCTAAATGCTATAAAAAAATTGTGAATAGCATCATTCGACAAAGTTGGCGCAATTGTCACACCCTAACATACATACATCAGGCTTGGACAGAAATGACATGCGATCACACGCTGTAACTGATCATGCTTATAACTTTTTTTCTTTAGAACTTGACCACAGCTGTTTTGATGTTTTAACAATTTAAACGCTATTAAAAAAATTGTTACCTTAACTTTTAATCTTCAATCTTTTCTAAAGTTTTTTATTTTACGCCAATGCTTTAAATAGAATAAAAAATTTATTACAATGATTATTTAAAATAAACACATTTTGTGTAAATTAAATCTTGTACTTAAATTTTTTTTAAGCTGGCATGAATTTTTTATGATAAATGTAAACATTTAAAACTATTTTTCCATGTCTTTCTAATAATCTTTTAAAAATTTTTTTCATTTTTTTAATTTACTTTAAATAAAGAATAACTTAAATTAAATCTTCCAATTGCAATGAAATGATTTAATTGCATTATATTTTTGATTCTATTTTTTTTTTTTTTTTTTTTTTTGCGTAACTTTAATAAAACATTTCAAAAGATAAGTTTTAAAGTAATTTATTTGTAACTCAATTAAAAACGTAGCAAAAAGTAAATTTTGCCGCCAGTAACAAAAAGTAATTTTTGCTTGAAGTTTGAGTTTTATTTTAAAGCTTATATATTTTCTTTTTTGTAAGGAATTGTTTTCTTTTTTCTTTAGTTTTTTGAATTTTTATTCTAGTTTATCGCACGACAAAATATAACGTATTACATAATACAATACATAATCTAATACATAACATAAGTCTATAATACATAACATAAAACATAACATAATTATGTAAATATGTGTAGTTATGTAAAATTATAATATATAGTATAACATGATTGTCATAACCTAACACATAAAATAAGTCTACAATACATAATATAATACATAACATAATTTTACAAAAAATAACATAATACTATTTTTATAACGGTCAGTCTGTAAGATCCATGGTTCAGACAGTGACAGTAGGCATAATTTAAAAGCAACTTTTCTGTCTAGCTTCATTAAGAAATATATCATTCATCCTTTTCATAAGTTATTAACACTTATTGTTCCTTCATATAGGTACTCGTTTTTCGTCAATGCAGAATATCGCAGTTTTGTTTATTCAGAGATACGTAGTATGGTAGACAAAATTATATCTTCTTCAAAATCTCAGGTGATACACAAGGACTCAGGTAATACAGATGTGGACAGCTTTAGTGAATGCAGTCATTCAGAATAACTTTCTCATTCAAAAAAGAGTAAAGTTGATCCTGAATTGTATGATTTGCAGACAGACTTTAAAACAGCTGCTTTAAGTTTAAGTTTGGCTGTTTAAGGTAGTTTAAGGCTGGCAGTAATGACACACAAAACATGAATTTAACTTATACTTGGCACTGTCCATGACAGAGCGTGATGCATTGCAATTCTGTAAAGACAATGACCATGAACATAACCTTTCGACAATGGCATTGATTGCTAGATAGTTGTTGGCTACTCCTGCGACAAATACTGAAAGAGTGTTTTCAGTATATGCGGTGATGATTAGTGATAGTAGGGTTCGCCTAAACCCAGAAACATTAAAAAAGCTGATATTTCTCAAATATAACATACAATCCTTATTACTAGACTGACCGAAGGCTACTTAAGCTATTGTTATCTGTGTTCAGAAAGTTACTGCTTTTATGTTTTGCACACTATAACTGCAGCGTTTTGTTTTTTGAACATTTGAAGTTGCAGTAGATAAAGCATTGCATGTTATTTCAAATAATTTGCAATGCTTTATCAAACTACTGTAGTTCAAAACTTTGGTTTTTTTCAACCTATTTGCTTCCAACAAGGCTGGAAGCAACCACTATTAGAGTTGGAAGTTACTGGTTCAGAAAAAATGAAGTTTATAGAGCAAGATAACAATTGACAGACAACTTAAAAGACAGCAAATTATGTCAATAATATTATAATATATGAAATATTATATTATATTTTAAATATTATATTATATAATATAATATTATATAAAATAATAGCTACGGTACTTTTCTACCATTAAAATTAAAAATTTAATTAACTGATTTTTTCAAATAAAAAAGTTATTTTGTGCTTAGTCATAATGTAAAATATAATTAAGAGTGAAGTTAAAAAAATTTCAAGTTTATTGCACATGCACCAAATTTATGAGATAAAGGACAAAATAGGAAAGGATCTGTTTCCTAAAATTCTTTGCAAAAATTAAAATTTTTGAACTGAAATTTTCATTGTATCATAATAAAAGCACAAATAACAATCTGAAACCCTGATCTAAGACAACATTCACAATTGTTTGCACCAAAATTGATCAAAATTGAAGGTTCTACTAGATTTAAATGTTTGATTAAGGTTCAAATTGTAGTCATACCCATTGTTAATCTTCTGGAAAAGTTTCAAAGCGTTTTGTCAAAAACATCTTAAAAATTATGGGAAACAATGAGCAGAAAAGTAAATTTTTTAATTTAAAAAAAAATGCAAACTAAGATAAAAACAAAAAAATATAACTATTAAAAATAGAAATTATTCTATAATTGGTTGTACTAGCCATCAGGCTAAATATATTCGTTTATTACATTAGTTCAACTATAACAAGTACTTATAGAAAATTGCCCCTCAGCAACTGTAGCTATACAAATCTCAAAATAAACAACCATTGTAACCCAAAATAATTGAAAAGTTTACTTTTTTGAATTTATAAATATTTTTATTGGTTTTCTTGTCAAAGTTTTGTCAATATTTCACTAAAATAAATAAATAAAAAATGCTTTTTTCACTTATTTAATGGTAGATAATTACTTTAATATTACTTTAATTTATTTGTGTTTTATCATTGTGAATGTAACTAATCAAACTAATAAAAAAACAATTGGATTAAAGGCAATCCAACCCAAACCCAAACTTTAGTTGTTACTGAACCGATCCAAACCCAAACAGCAATTAAGACCGAAACAAACTTGAACATTAGATTTAACTGAACTGGACCCAAACTATAAAAATAGGGTTCAATTTTCATCTCTAATTCCTATCCAAGCCTGATACATACATACATACATACATACATACATACATACATACATACATACATACATACATACATACATACATACATACATACATACATACATACATACATACATACATACATACATACATACATACATACATACATACATACATACATACATACATACATACATACATACATACATACATACATACATACATACATACATACATACATACATACATACATACATACATACATACATACATACATACATACATACATACATACATACATACATACATACATACATACATACATACATACATACATACATACATACATACATACATACATACATACATACATACATACATACATACATACATACATACATACATACATACATACATACATACATACTAATAAAAACTTAATTTCAAGTCACAGAATGGACTAAGAGTCCTAATCAAAAGTAATATATCCTAATGTTATTATTTGGCTACTATCTAGTATCACCTATAAGAGAAAGAGTTATATTTAATATAAACTTTAATTTCTCATTCATTATAATCAAAAAAAAAATCAAAGTAATGCAATTATTATTTAACTTGTTTCTCTGGTTTATATATCTAAAGATCATCTAAAAATAATAATAAAAAAAAAAATGTTACATAAAATAAAAAAATTTATTTTAACTATCTTAAAACATTAAACACTCAAAAACATTAAACTACATACAAATGAACATATGTACACACAACTGTAAGACTTAAATCAAGCATTACTAACTTGTCATATATATAACTAATACATATAAAAGGCACATATACTATACTGATTTTGTTATAAATTGTATACATGTATATTATGTAGTAAAATAAAACTGAATGATTAAAAAGTAACATCTTACTTGTTTTTGCGTTCAAACATAATTTTTGACATTACAGAGGGTTTTAATTGTAAGTGATCTCCAATCATTTCTTACTTGCATGTTGTATCTGTCAAACATGAAAATACTAATGGTTCTAAAACCTCAGAAGCTTCTTCAACAAGAATTGCAAACGGCTTTGTGCTACGAATTGCTTCAAGACGAGCAATACAGCCAACAATTGTACCTCCAATGACTGCTTTTCTTTCATAAACTCGTGTCTTTGCCTTCATTTTTTCCTCATAATAATTTTTTCTGAGAATTTTAATTTTAAAATTTCTAATTTCTTCTAACTTCAAAAGCAAAAAAGAAAACTCTTTTTCTAAAAGCTTACATTGATGCCATCTATCCTCTAAACTCATTTCCCAACTCCATTTTTCAGGTGGTAATAAAGGTTTTATCTCATTAGTTTTGTTTGATTCAACTTGATTAATTTGAGGGGTTTCTTCTTCTTCAATTTCATTATCATCTTTTTCATCTTCAAAGTATACATCTCGCAAATGTTGATAATTGGCTGGCTCATCATTTATATCATCATCATATTCAATTTTATCAAAACTTTCTTCAATGAAAAGCTCATCAGTATTAACTTCAGTGTCAACGCTGTCATCATTTCTACCTAAGTTATCTGAAAAATAGTTCTTACCTATTTCTTCAAGCTTCTTAGTAATATTTTCTTCATGTTTCTTATTATAAAATTCTTTAAACTCGTTATTTATTTCAAAAAGTTCCTTGACTTTATTTTCTTTATGATTTTTACTACCCTTTTTTTTAAATTCTGTATTAAACTTTTCTACATTATCTTTATCTTCTTCATATTTTCCATTAGTAACTAAAGAAATATAAGCTTTGTGTGTATTTATTTCACTTTTATTTGCATTTTCTGTTAAAAAAATGGTACTTTTATCAGTTTGCTCAACTTTTGAGTTAATATGATTATTTATAGGTAAAGCATAATATTTCTTAACATGATCTGAAAAATACTCGTGATCTTGCTTTTTCATTTCTTTGCATTGCTCCTTTTTTATATTTAGAGCTAAGCAGTTTTTGGGAACTTCATAATGGACTTCATTTTGTGATGCTAAACTTAAGCCATCTTTCATTTCACTAACAATGTGCTTATGATCCACTTTATTAGTAGCATCTATTAAACTAATTTTAATTTTACTTTTCATTGTGGCATTAACACTTCCATCATATTGAATATTATTAATTTGTTGAGTTTGATCATTTAAGTTAGATTCAATAATGGAGGTAGGGGAAGCACTACACAATTTAACATGATCATAACAATATGCAAACCCCTTTATGCAATCACTGTCACATTTTTCGCCGTTTCTTCTCTTAAAAATGCATTTTGGTTTATGTGTCTCACAGTATGGTTCATATTGCGATAATGCAACTTTTTTACAGTTACTTGTTAAGCAATATTTAAGATAGTGGCTCTCACAAAAAATGGCATTGGACAGAGCTAAATTCATGCAAGGTTTGTTTTGATTCATATATACACACAATAGATGTTTTGAGCATGTGTTTCGAGGAGCAATATCTATGCTACATGATACCAAATTTTCTTTTAAACATATGAAGCAAGCATGCTCTTTACAGAAAACCTGTGGTGGTATTTTGACAAAGTTACAATTTGCTACATGAAAAACAAGCTTCTCAGGCATTATACTATTTTCAAGATAAGTAACATTACTAGATTCAAATTTCCATTTATGATTGTGACATAATGGAACATTGCCAAAATTGCTTTCTAAATGAGAAAAAGCAAATTGGTTACACTCTTTTAGTGAGCATACTTTATTTATGTGATCTTTGCAATAAAATTTGCCACTTAAAGCTAAACTCACACAAGAAGTATTCTGATTATTTTCTTTAAAAGTACACAGTGGGTGATCGAGACAAGAGTTCCGTGGAGGGGAATCAATGCATTTATTTGCAACCAAATTTTTTTTAAGGCATACAAAACAAGCATGCTCTTTACAAAAAACTTGTGGCGATGATAATTTGACCATTTTACATTCATATGCTTGACAAGCATGTTCCTTGCATAGTAAATGGCTTTCAAGATGAGCTGAGCAACAAGATTCATGCTTGCACTTATGTTCATAGCATAATGAAATAGTTTTACTGCATACCATGTTATTACAATAATTATTGAAGGAACACTTAGGAAGAGGTTTGACTCCATTAATAAAATTTAGAATCACATCACAAAAGTCCATTTTATCATTATAGTGCTTTATACCATTCCACAGATTTTGAATATCACTTTCATTCAAGATTTTTTTAGACTCTTCTGACATCATATCATCCCAAACTGTTTTTAACTTCTCAAATTCATCAATATCTTTATCATTTAAAAACTCAGTCAGTTGCTTAACATTAACAATTAAGTTATGGAGAAAAAGTGCTGCATTATATGAAGCAATTTTCTTATCATTTTCATCAATTTGATCATGTGAAATTGGATAAACAAAAAATTCATAAGCTAACAAAGGAGACAAGGATTTTTGAAAATGCTGATAATCTTCCTTTTGTTTGAGAAGTACCTGAAGTTCATTTTTAATACAATCAACAAAAAAGTCTGATGATTGAAAGTTCTTTTCAGAGTATCTATGTAAAGCTGGTTCATCAGAGTTACCTATGCGTATCAAGTTAACATGGTGTTCTGCTTTAACCAAATCAGTAAGAAACTCATCTATAGCATGATTTTTATAAGAAAGAACTAATATTGGACGCATTCCAACAGTTGAATCAACAGAATTCCACAATTCTTGAATGATTAGCAATGCCTGAACAATTACAACACCCAAATAGGATTTACCTGTACCAGGGGGTCCTTGTGTAAGATGAACTGGTTCAACAAAAGCTTCTGCAAAACTTTGAAGCTGTTTGTTATCCAAAGTTGCACTTGATACTAGACTAGTAAGTTTTTGTCTAAGTTTAGCAGCTACTACTTCATCTCTTCTTATACGAATAATGGGATCTAGCTGACTTTGATCAATAATTAAATAAACTATCATCTCTGACATAGCTATGAGTAACTTGGGATAATACAAAGATTGTGTTGATTCACTTATCAAATTGTTTAACTTATGAGAAAAACCATCAAAATTTGTTATATCTTTTTGCTTACCAATATTCAACAATGCACCTGTAAAAAAATATTCATATATATATATATATATATAAATATTTATATATATATATATATATATATATATATATATATATATATATATATATATATATATACATATATATATATATATATATATATATATATATATATATATATATATATATATACATATAAATATATATATATATACATATATATATATATATATATATATATATATATATATATATATATACATATATATATGTATATATATACATATATATATACATAGATATATACATATATATATATATATATATATATATATATATGTATATATATACATATATATATATATATACATATACATATATATATATATATATATATATATATATATATATATATATATATATATATATATATATATATATATATATAAATATATATATATATATATTTTTTATTTTTTTTTTAGATTATTCACCTCCCCAAGGCCCGAGGGGGGCCACTACAGTCGAGGAGGCTACTCATATTTTTTTTTTTTTTTGTGTTTTTTTTTTTTATTATTTTTTTTTTTTTTTTGGTTGTTATTCGTGGTGCAACCCTCTCTCAACTCTTTAACTCCGAAACACGAACCTTGCCGAGCAAGGCCGCTGCGCGGAGAAACTAAGTTGAGCGCGGTACTTCCAGGGACGTGGTGGGAGTCGAACTCCGAACCTCTCGCTTACAAAGCGAGCGCTCTTACCACTACACCACTACCGCATTATATATATATATATATATATATATATATATATATATATATATATATATATATATATATATATATATATATATATATATATATGTTCATACATATATAGTCAATTTTATGCCACTAATAAATTTTTTTACACATTTCATGCATTATTAGGCATTAGTTTTTGAAATTACTATTAATTCTTTTCATAAAAATCCAATAGAAAAGAAATCTTGTGATTGGGAAGGCTGATTGGGAAGCTCATTCTGTCCAATATTAAATCATTCTCTAACTCAGTCAAATAACTTATATCAATTTTTTAAATATAAGTTTTGGATTTAAGGTTCAAGCCATTTTCTTTCGAAAAAATAAATGGCTTCCATTAGCCTATCCTATCAAAGGTGTAGCATGATTTTTAAAGATTCCAAATAAGCTATTTAAAATAAAAAAAACAAGTGTTTATTATATTCAAAAATTAACAATGATCAAATACAAAAAAGTCTAAATATCTTGCTTTGACGTAATAGGGAGGGGCTGTTTTGAAATTTTTCAAAGAACTCCGTGAATTCTGAGAAAGCTTTTGTTCAAATATTTACATTTTTTGCAAAAAAAACATTAAACTATTTGTAGTTAATCCCTCTATTTTTACAAAACAACTGTGGTACTCCAACAAAACAGCAATACACCTTAACACTACATCCAATATGTTTTACAGTCAATAATACACCCTATTTTATCATTCAAAGAATTTCTTTTAGACAAAAACAATCTTATCTTTTTGCCAACTTTAGCATTTATATTATTCTTATGACTTTTATCGAAGCATTTTAATCAAAATATTTTTAAATTATCCAATAGTGCAAATATAAACATACAAATAGTTAAATAAAAAATAGCATTTAAAAAAAATTAATTTCACTTGACTAATTATGAATGGTAGTGCATATATGTGCGATTGTGTGTATGTATATATATAAATTTATATATATACATATATATATATATATATATATATATATATATATATATATATATATATATATATATATATACATATATATATATATAGATATATATATATATACATATATATATATATATATATATATATATATATATATATATATATATATATATATATATATATATATATATGTGTGTATATATATACACACATATATATACACATATATATATATATTCCATCAACAGATGTAAAATATCAGAGTACAAACAGTGCCATATTGCAGATGGAGGTGCCCCAGTTAGTAATTTTGGTGTGAATTATAAGGCCACATTAAAAGCCTTCATTACAACTTTGGGTTTATTAACATTAATGAGGCAATTGCTATTAGAGAGTGTACCAAGTAGCATGTGTGATTTGAACCAAGTTCTTTAATCAATTTATAAAATTACTAAATCAAAAACTATAAAAAACAAAAAACCATTGTCATTACCAGGTTGTCTAAATCTGTTATTCACAATCATTTGTGGTCTTTGATGTAAGTTTTCTTCTGTTGAGTCTTGTGTCTCTTACAATGTTCACCAGACCTACATGCATTTTTCGAGTTTAATTTGAGTTCAGCTGTCTTATCTTGTGATCTTATGTCAATGGTTATCTTCCTTTAATTCATTAAGACTATAATAGTCACATGGTTAGCCTGAACATTTACATTCACAAGAATTCACCAGTATAAACACAGACTATTCTTTTATGTGCTTTTGTTCATCACCACTTTTCTCTTTGTTCTAAAGTGCTCTTCTTTATCTTAAGACTGCACTCTTTTTGATGTTATTTCTGATCACATTGACCAAGCCCTTTCTCTTTATCCTTTAGCCAATGTCATTGTTGTTGGATAATTTAATGCTCAGCACATTGGCTTGGTTCTAGTGTCAGAGTCTAATACAAATGTTCAACTTTCCAACTTGCTTTCTAGACAGTTCGAATCAATTGTCTTTTCTACTCAATTTGTTTCCGATCATGATCACTGATTGTAGTACGGACAATACACTTGTTACAGTCTTGCAGAAGTGTTTTCCAGAGCTATCATTTATACTTTCTATACTATTTAACAAGTGCTTATTGGAGTCTTTTTTTCTAACTTGAAATTTAGGAGAGCAATCAGACTCGTCTAAATACTGCCCCATTAGTCTTTTCCTAACACTTTATTTTATATTTTGAATCTAAAACTTATGATTTTGATCTTCTTGTTCTACTGATAATTTGTTAACAGTAATAACTGATCAGTTTTATTGTGCATTAGATAGATGTGTAAAGGTTATGGCCATTGTTCGCCACATTTCTAAAGCCTTTGATAAGTTTTGGTATGCTGGTCTTCTCCATAAGCTCTCTTCTTACGATGTATCAGGTAACATTTTTAAGATAATTGAAACCTTCCTTACCAATTGTAGTATAAAAGTTGTCCTCAATTGACAGCACTCTTCTTCATTCACTGTAACTTCAGCGGTTCTTCAAGGTTCTATCCTTGGCGATATACTTTCTTTAATTTACATTAACGATCTCTCAGAATGTCTTAAATCTGCTGATGATACTATCATTTATTCTTGTCTTGATAAGAAACCAAAACTCTCTGATAGCTTGGAGGGGTTATTTGAGCTTAAAGCGGATCTTACTTTTGCTACAGCATTTGGCTTTCAGAGGCTGATGAACGTTAACTTAGATAAAAGTCAATTTTCAGCTTATTGATATAGCAACAATCTAAATATTTAATCTATTCTAAATATTTAATCGTCTATTATAAATATTTAATCAAATCTACATCTTTATATAATTATAAATAATAATTTACTCGTTGAGTCATCTACCCTTCATCTTCTAGGCACCATTAATTTTGTTTAATAAGAAAAATAATAATAATAACAACATATGAATGATGCATTAGACGCACATAGATGACATTATACTAAATTAGATTATATACATGCAAACTTATACATATAATATATATATATATATATATATATATATATATATATATATATATATATATATATATATATATATATATATATATATATATATATATATATATAACAGGTGATGCGGAAGTTATCGGACAAAATAAAAACGTCAATAACTTATTTATAAATAAAAAAACAAACAACTATTACATTTTTTTTAAATAAAGCATTTATCTTTTAATAAAAATATATTATTTTTTATATGAAAAAACACCACCATCTGCAATTGATCTCAATTTTGCTCTGACGCCTTTCATATGCGACTGTAAAAAGTTTAAATCAATTTCTTGTAGTTTTAGTTTAATGTAATCAATCAAAACTTGCTCTGTTGAAGCTGGCTAATCTTCCTCGTAAACCTTCTGTGCCAAATGTCCCCAAAAATTTTCAATTAGTCGTGCTTGAGGCACATTTGGGGGATTGGATTCTTTATCAATTTAATAGACATATTGGTCCATCCAATTTAGAGAATCTTTAGAATAATGAGAACTTGCTAAATCTGGCCAAAATAAATAGTTTAAGTCTCCATGATACTTGTGAATAAATGGAAGAAGTTGTTTTTCTAAACATTCATTAATATAGATTGATGAATTGATCGCTACAGCCTTGGAAGTGCGAAACAATGGCTCGAACATACCACGGTCAGATATGGCTATCCACATTAATAATTTTTTTGGAATTTTCTCTTTTCCTATAAAACGAACACTTTCTGGGCATGTCTTTTTGTTGTTTGTGTAGTATCCAGAATTTGCAGGCATGTTGTCCCCTGCAAAACAAAAGTATTTTTCGTCATCAATGATTAGAAGCGATTTTGTGTTATAGAGTTGGTTAACTAGTTTCCTGCTTCTTTTCTTTGCCTTTATTTGTTGTTTTATATTAACTGACGATTTTATATTAACCAATTGTCGATTGATTTACACCGAATTTAATACCTATTTTTCTCTGACTGACCCCTTTTCGATTTTTGACAAGTCTCGTTAATTCGGCTTTCTTTTCTCTAGTCCAGGATGTCGGACGACCAGGGTACTTTCTATCAGAAAACGATTGAACAGTTTCAAGTCTTTTTAGGTTATCATATATTGTACTTCAAGCAAATCCTTCCTTTTCAAAATGATTTACGATTTTTTTTTTTTATATATTAGGTTTATTTATAAAAAACATTTTTAGTCGCTTTCGAAAAGATTTTTGTTCAGCTGCATTTAACCTCATTTTAAATAATTGTGTTTCAAATAATAAAGTTTATATTTTATAGAACGTTTATGCCTACGCATAAAACCACAAAAACTAATTATTGTGCTCAAATAATGAAATTAGGATTTGTCCAATAACTTTCGCATCACCAGTTATACATATACTCTTGAATGGTTGTCTATAAGTTTTTACCACAAAATGTCAGTTCAAAGTATTTTTTAATTTTAAAGATTGAAAAAAAAAATTTTTTTTAATTATTTGATAGACTGCCTACCCCAACCAAACCCTCAGTCAATGTAGCAGCACTCTGTTGCGAGTCAGGCTATTTGTCAGTTGATGAAGCAGTACTCTGTTGCAAGTGAGGCTATTTGTCACTTGATGTAGCAGCACTTTGTTGCAAGTCAGGCTATAAGATAGTCAATGTAGCAACACTTTGCGCATGTTTTACAGTTTAAAAAATATATATATATATATACATATATATATATATATATATATATATATATATGTATATATATATATATATATATATATATATATATATATATATATATATATATATATTTACTATCCATCCTAGAAATATGAATGAAACCATTTTTTTTTTAGGAAAAATTACTGTGTAATTCTGGTGTATTGTCTAAGTGTTAAAGAAATTAATGGTGACAATATTTAGATTCTTATAAAAGAGCTATTTCTGAAAAATAGACAAATATATCGTTTTTACTTGATTTTGGAGAAATGGCTCTTAAACTGAGTAGTGAACAAAATCATGGAATGAAATTTTTTACTAGAGATACAGGTACTTTAATTTGGCATACATAATATGGATTAGTAGAGATGTGTAAATATTCGTTGAAAAAAATTGATTTATGTTAAAGTAGGAGAGTTTTCAACAGATAACACTGAAAAAGCAATGAGTAAGTTTAGGCAAGGTTCAGGCATGAAGTATTTCATAACAGTTAAAAATAATTTCAAAAAGTGAAACATTGAGAAAGCTAAGCTGTTATTGCAGTTAAAAGTTGATGTTTCAGATTTTGGTATTGATATCAACTATTTTTTTCAAAAATGCAGATATTTCATTAGTGAAGAATCTTGTGACACCATTAAGACGGTCCTTTATCCCTCACATTTGGTTGGTGTGGGGTTTTTTTAAATATGAAAATTCTGAAGTTTGGAACTTCAGAATCTTTAAATTTAAAACAAAAATTCCAAATTTTTAAAGGAAATGGAAAATATTTTTAATACAATTTGCTTAACAGAAACTTGAATTTCTTTAAATTAACAAAAAAATAATTTTATTTTCCAGTTTTGAAAGTTTTGTTAGAGAGACAAATAAATAAACAACTTGGAGGAATTCTTATTTATGTAAAGGAAGACAGTAATTCATGTTTAAGTTCTTTAGTCAGGATGTGAAAGGCTTTGCTTGTATATTTGCCGGTGAGACTTAAAATTTTACTGCATTGATTCTATTTCTTGTTCACTTAAATATCCAAGTGCAGAACCTTTTTAATAATGAGCTTCTTTCTTTTCTTTAACTTTATCTACAAAAGCTTATTTAGCAGCTGCAAATTTTTGTTCAAGCTATGGCTAAACTACTCAAACTCCTGTTGGTTTATTTAGTGTTCATGCTAAGTGTCTTATTCCCGTTTTTAACATTACAGTGTTAAGTTAAATAACCTTTAAACTCTGCATTGTAAAATTGGCTCTGTTTTCTTATTTCTCTAAATTTTACCTTGTGTAACTTGAAACTACTTTTCTTCATGGGAATTAGCTTATTTGGCAATGACATAAACTGAAATTTTTACTGCCCCTTTAAAGTCATCTTGCACCATTATCTGTAAAGTTTTAGATCTTGTTCCAGTTGTGCAAAAATCTCTGTGACCTTGAGCAAGGTTTGTCAAACATTGTGAGCTCTTTTTCCCTGCTTATATTGTCGATGTACACTTGATGTCCCTGGTGTTGCGAGAGATTATTCCTGAGTTTTTTCAGTTGATAACACATTATTATGGATTAGATGTGGTTTATTTAGTTTTAGTCTAATAATTTGGAAACATTTATTTGCTGTTCTTGGTAAAAGTTTTATAACAGTGGGATCAAAATTGTCTAGATGTAGTAGTGGTATTTTTGGTACACCAGTGTCTTTCTTTTGCAAACTAGTGTAACATCAATTGCAAATACCTTGTGAAACTCTTTTTATCATCATTTCAATTTAAATCACTTTTAACAAGCTTCAGCACTTCCTCAATTATAAAGTTGATTAATTTTCTATAACTTTTTTTTATAGACAAAACACAAACTGTTTTTCTGCAACCTTCATGAGTTTTGTACTTGTTTAGTTGGCAGTTTAACAAAAAATGTCTTTGCAAATGCTTAAAAAAAATGATTGTTTGCAATCTAAACAAAAAAACATGTGAAAATATTGCTTTCTAAATTATTTCGAGAATGTAAACAAACAAAAAAGTTAATGTCGTCATGCACTAAAACTCTTAGGAATAAAACGCGCTTGAATAAATTATCATGGCATAATACATTCAAGCGCGTTTGAATAAATTATCAGTCTTTAGACTGTGGCGTAATACATGCCACAGTCTTTAGACTGTGGCATGTATTATGCTGACTTTTTGACTTACAACAAAATAGAGAAGGCAAGCTTCAATTAAAATAAAAAAACTTACCAAGAAAAGCAAATAAATGTTTCCAAATTAATAGACTAAAACTAAATAAACCACATCTAATCCATAACAATGTGTTATCAACTGAAAAAACTCAGGAATAACCTCTCGCAACACCAGGGACATCAAGTGTACATTGACAATATCAGCAGAGAAAAAGTTTTTCTTGGTATGCATTTATTCTTTTGTTTTAATCAAAAAAATTTAGTCCAAACATTTTTTTTAAAAAAATTATAAAAGGTTGTTGAAAGAGTTATTTTATAAAAATTTCTATGCACATACATTACAATTTTTAAATATCTATATGCAAAAACATTAAACTTTTAAATGAAATTGAAACAAGTTTAGTTTTATAAAATTTTATAACAAGAAAAGTTCCTGAGGAATTAAAATAAACCTAACTAAAAGCACTACATTTTTCAAAGTATACTTAGACCTTGTAGGATTGCCTTTCAAAGTAAAGGCTTTTAAAACTTTATTTGTTGTCATCAATACTATTTAATGTCTGTCATTTCAAATTTAACAAATTTTAAAAAAAAGTTTTTGTGTACTCTAACAGCAAATATTACTTTTTAATTTAACTAAGAGGTGTCTTAGTTACTGTATTAGCTCACCTGTATATTACTATATATATATATATATATATATATATATATATATATATATATATATATATATATATATATATATATATATATATATATATATATATATATATATATATATATATATATATATATATATATATATATGTATATATAAATATATATACCATATATATATATATATATATATATATACTTTATATATATATATATATGTATATATAAATATATATACTTTATATATATATATATATATATATATATATATATATATATATATATATATATATATACTTTATATATATATGTATATATAAATATATATACTTTATATATATATATATATATATATATATATGTATATATAAATATATATACTTTATATATATATATACATATATATATATATATATGTATATATAAATATATATACTTTATATACATATATAAATATATATACTTTATATATATATATAAATATATATACTTTATATATATATATATATAAATATATATATATATATATATATATATATATATATATATACATATATATATATATATATATATATATATATATATATATATATATATATATATATATATAGATAGATATAGATAAATATATATATATATATATATATATATATATATATACATATATATATGTATATATATATATATATATATATATATATATATATATATATATATATATATATATATATATATATATATATATATATATATATAATTGCATTCTGTTAAAACATCTGAAGTTGTGTTTACTGACCCATAAGTTAATTTATATATGTTTGTGCTCTGTGTGAACAATTGGTATGGTGTTCACTCACTCTTAAGTTGCTCTTTGTATGTTTGCGTTTTGCCTACCGCTGGTGCTGTATTGCTTTACCTGTAAGTTACTAAATGTATGTTTACATTCTAACTAAACTTTTAGAGTGGTGTTAACTTACCTGTAAGTTATTTTATCATAAAATTGTCTAATTGTTTAAACAGAGCACAAACATGTTGTGTTCTGTTTGAACCTCTGATGCAGTGTGAGCCCAGTAACCAACCAGTGAATCTAACTATAAAACCTATGCTCACTTTAATCTTTAGTACAATGTTAGAGATAATGTTTTTCCTGATACAAAGTATGGCTTAAAGGGAGTAACATTTTTTTAACTCCAGGTCAAGATTAGGATCCCCATAATCATCGTGCTATTAGTATCATGTAACCCAGTACCCTGTAAAAAATTAAATTTTAACCCAGTACCTTGCTGCCTTGTAGGGATCACTTTTTTAGCTAGGAGATTCCAACTCAGAGATAAAATTCCCTTGCCTTGGGGCTCTTTGTAAAGTAAAGGCTTGAGATAGTGTCTCATCTTAGGTAGATATTAACTGCGTCCAGATTCTGTTTTGTAGTAACTCTCCAAAGCAAAGACTTTAGAGGTGTGCAGAATAATTTGAATGACCAGCCTCTAGCCTCTTCTTCATCTATTAGGCTAACATAGGTAAAAACCTGTGTTAAATCATCAAAGTAACCTTCCATCAGTTGAATCTCACCTCTTGCAAAATTCACGAGAGATTTTTATCACCCATTGAAAGTGTCAAAATTTTTGTGCAGTCATTGTCTTGAGCAAATCATAAATACCTATATTAATAGCATAATGATAAAAAAAATGTTTCGAGTTTGCCAAAAATAGTTTAAAAATCTAAATCTTTAGTATCTATATTCAAATTCGACTGTTCCTTCTTAAGATCTTAAAACTTATAGGTAGCATTTTTTGATTCAAGAAGATTCTAATAGTCATCTGTATAGTTAAGGGATATACTTAGGCATCAATTCACCTATTTGTCAAGAAATCAGGTTTGAATCCTTTGACCATTCTTTTATGTGCTTTCCTTTAGCATCTCGTCATTCTATCACCTTGCTCTTTGTTCTTTACTGTTCTCCTTCTGCTCAAACATTGCTCTTTTAGATATAATTTCTGATCATATTGACCATCCCTTTCTCTTTACCTTTTTTTAAATATTGTTGTTAATAGTGGCTTGAATGCTCATCGCACTGAATGGCTTGTCTCTAACACCACTGGTTCTCCTGGCTCTATAGCCTATAACTTCTGCATTTCTCAATCTCTTACTCGGATAGTTAACTTTGTGACTTGTTTTCTCGACAACCCTAATTGCTCACCTTCACTCCTTGATTTGAATCTCATCTTTGATCCAAACTTGTGTTCGCTTTCTCCTTTTTCTCCATTAGGTGGTTCCAACCATGCAATAATCTCTATAAATTTTTTATCTTGTACTTCTTCCTTGGACTCACCACTACGATCACACTACTTACTTCCGCCCTACAGCTGAATGTGATATAAATTTCTTTGTAACAGTGTTTGGGTTGATGTCTTTTCTCACTCTGCCTCAGACATAACATCCTGGTTGTTGGTTTTAATTCAAGCCTCATTTTACTCAATGGTTTTCACCTTCTTGTGCAGCTGCTATATCTAACTGTTATCATTTTTTTCATCTTTTTTAAAAGTACAACCCTCTTGAAAACAAACACCTATTTCTTATTGCAAGAAATTAGCCTAAAAAGGAGCTGTCTGATGCTAAGCTCTATTATTTTCAGTTTATTAAATCTCGTACCTTATCTCAGAAGTTAGGCTCTAGAGACTTTAGGAAAATGTTCAACAGCGTTATTAGCAAAGAAAGGTCTAATTAAGATTAACATTAACAAAGGTAGGTCATTTCATCTCTCATTCATGGGACTGATCTTCTTATCTGTCCCAAAGATAAGACTGAACTATATGCAAAGAACTTTTCTCCTAATTCAACTCTTGAATCTTGTGGCCATACTCTTCCTTCCATTCAAGTAAAATAAGTTAAGCCATTGTTGGACATTCAAATTACTCCAGCTTCCATTGACAAAATCGTATCTCAAATAAACTCTTTCAGGCTAGTGGTCCAGACAATATTTCTGTCATAGTCTTACAAAAAAAATTTTCCAGAACTCTCCTCAATTTTTTCTAAATTATTTAACAAGTGCTTGACTGAATCTTGTTTTCCCGCATGCTGGAAATTGGCATCTGTTATTCCAATTTTCAAAAACTGTAGAGAATATCCTGACCCCTTCAACAAAGTCTGAACAGTATTCTTTCTGTTATTAGCAAGGTCTTTAAGTTTTTATCAATAAATTTTTAACATTCTATCTTGAGTCAAATAACTTACTGTCAGACAACCAATATGGTTTTTGATCGTCTCACTCTATGGCTGATTTGCTAACTGCTGTTATTGAAAGATTTAATTGCGCATCAGATGGAACCAGCAAGACTAGGGCTATTACTCTTGATATATCTAAAGCTTTCTATAAAGTTTGAGATGCTGGTCTTCTCCATCAGCTTGCTTTGAAAGGTGTATTGGAAAAGTTTTTGAGATTATCAAATTATTACTTTCTAACCGCTTTGTTAAAGTCATCCTTAAAGGCCAATACTCTTCCAGTAAGTTCTGAGGTACCTCAAGGTTCTATTCTTGGTCCTGTTTTTTTTCTTATCTACATTAATGATCTTCTTGACAACCTTATACCAAAAGTTGCTCTATTTGCTGATGACTCAACTTTATACTGTTGTCTTGATAAAAAGTCTTCTCTTTTCAATTGCCTAGAACTGGCAGGCGATCTTGAATCTGATCTCACTTTTGTAACAGATTGGGGCTTGCAGTGGCTTGTGAATTTTAACTAAAAAAACTCAGTTATTTACTGCAAACAACTATCGCAACACTGTTGGCATTCCTATATTGATGAATGACAACCCTCTCATGTTATAATATCAATTAGCACAGGTTGATAAAACTCATTATATAAATTTTTATTAAAATAAACATTTAATTATCTGCAAAAGAAACTAGTGCTTTAACTCAATTGTAGTCAAATTACAAGCAATAAATAAACTTATAACTACATAAATTGACTTATAATCAGCAAAAATAAAATCAAATTCGATCCCCATTTTCTTTCACGATCAAACCAGAGATTTGATTGTGAAAGAAAATTCTTTTTCAAAAAAAAGTATAAAAACCATAAACCAAAATTGAACTTTAACATTATGGGTATTTTCATTAAGAACTTCAAACTGTAATAACTATCTGGGATTTCATTAAAAAATTTTAAAAATGTGTCAGGCTGGTTTTCTAGATGTATATTACAATACCTCACAAGGTTTTTTTGGTTTTTTTCGAAATTATTAACTTCCAATTTGCACAGGACATCTACATAATGTTGCCACCTAATAAAGGTTATTTGGATGGATAATTAATATTCTTTATGTAAGCTTAACCATTTTATACAACATTATGAAACAACAGTATGTGTTACAATTCAATTGAATCAAGTTCCGCTAATTGTAAGAAATCCAAACATATAAACTAACAAGACTGCTGATTTTCACTTTAGGTTACTTTTAAAATTAAAGTGCAAGGATGAAAAAGGTATTTACATGTTTAGCAGTTAACATAATGAAACCCAAATTGACAACTGTCAATTTGGGTACAGCAAATAATTTAAAAATTATACAATTTAAAATATATTTATATTTTAAATGGTAGAACTTTTAAATTCCTTGAAGTTTTTGGTAGCTAAATGATTAAAACAAAAGTCTTTTAATAGAAGATTTTAATAGAAGATTTTTATAGAAGATTTTACGGAAGATTTTATCTCTAAGAATAAGTTTTGATGATTAAATATAAAGAGACTAAAGAGGTGTCTGCAGTCACACACAACAAAAAATTAAATCAATCTTAAATAACAATATTTTTTCTTAGGATACACAATTGACTACAGCTACTGCAATAAAAATTTATATCTTAATATCAGAAAATATCAAAAATTTTTATCTTAATATCAGAATCAGAATGATAATCATATTACTTTTATGTATCTTCATAATTTATGCTCTTTGCAACCAAAAAAATTTTTGTTTTTATATGAACTTTATTAGTTCTTAAAAATTTTCGAAGACACTAAAGTTGTTATTAAAATTTTCATAGTTAAAATAGTTTTATACAATTATTCATAAACATATTTATAAAAATAATCTATATACTTTGATATTTTTGATGACCTCTCATCTGTGGTTATCATTTAATGCACTAAGAAACATTTTGACACTAGTGTAGTCTTCTTTGAGATGCACAGTGTGGGCCATTGTGAGAGATGGGTAGTTGTTTCCATTTAGAAGCAATATGGCTTTGAGGCTCTGGAATTGAACTGTCTATGAATAGGTGCCATTCATTAGGATTACATGAGATACCTATAGCCTGGAATAGACCGGTAATTTTATTGCAGAAGCACAGCCCATCATGTTGACTAAAGAAATTGTAAAATCTTTGATGTTGCTTCCTCTGATCTGTGATTTGTAAGCTATTATCAACCAAGTTCCACACTTTGAGCCTAGATATCAGAAGCTCAGTATTTGATTTTGTAATCCCAAGGTCCCTAATTAAATTGTTTAAGTATTTCAGGTGAGGGAAGTATAGCTTTCTATCCCCAACATCATCTGCAGAATCTTAGTCAATATCTCCAGTATCTGCTGTCTCCTGAAGATAGTTGATGCCTCTAAGCAGGACTTGGAACAGACAGATTGGGGCTGTGTAATACTGGGGCGATGGAAGAAGGTTCATCCAGAAAAACAATCGGAAAATTTTTTAGGTTTACCATAAAGAAGTAGCAGTCGCTTAAGAGGTCCGTTGGCTCTTGCCAAATTCGTAGGATAGCAAACTTCATAGCTTTCTTCTCTCCTCTGTACCAACTTGTAACATAGCACATAATGTACATAAGTAATATAATAATTTGAGGATAGGAAGTTTCAAAATATGGAATGATTTTAAGATGGAACGTAATTGCAACTTATGATAAAAATTTGTAAATTACAACTCCTTCAAATGAACTAGATCTAAATTATTGAAATTTTATAAAAACAAATTATAACACAAATAAGCAAAAAACAACTGTTTAGTTTATCTTCAAGTGTTTTCTTTCAATATTTACATGTAAAATGCAGTGCCCAAAATTTGTCTTCGTTCCCAACCAGCACGCCAAAGTATGCCTTGTAGGCTCCGCACAATTTACAACTTGCTTCCACGGAATACTTTTTTTTTTTTGTCTTAATGAACACTCCGCACAGATAGCAAAATAAATCAGATGGATGCAAACTACCTCTTGATGACATATAAAATAAATAACTTCTCTTCAACTACAAATTGTTATCCTTTTAGCCTGCAATAACACAAATTTGACTCTTGTTTCAATACATCTGTGCTTTTATACTTGTATAGCTGCTTTTGGAACGTTGTAAGAAGTTCTGAAAGTCTCTTGAAAATTCTGAAAGTTTCTAGAACATTCTAGAGTATTTAGGAAAATTGTAGAAACATCTGGATAACTCTAGCAGTTAAGGAATATTATAGGAGGAAGCTTAGCATTAAATCCAAATTGAGAGTTTTCTCAAAAAAATTATCAAAATTTTATTGTTCTAGTCACAGTAGCAAAGTTTTTCTGGAATAACAGAAATCTCCTTTCTGCTCTGGATAATGTTCTGTTCTGGATAATGTTTATCAGGTCAGGTTATCCTGCTACTGGTAACATGTAACCCAGTACAACCTGCTTCATATCCTGTTGCCTTGTAGAATAAGCCTTTTTAGGCAAATGCTAAGAGATTCAAACTCCAAATTAAAACACACCCTGCCTTGGGGCTCTTGGTTGAGTACAGGCTAGTAATGTTGTCTCGAAAAAAATTCTCATCTTGGGAGATATTAAATGCATCCAGATGCTGTCTTCTAGAAGGCCTTCTCGGCGAAGACTTAAGGGGTAAACAGATTCTCTCTGTTGATCACCCCTTCCAAATCTATTAAGGTAGCGCAGATGTATTTTTAACACATTGTTTTCAGTTTAGGATATTGAATGCTGGATCTTTCTTTGACTTGATGCAATGCTATTTGCTTGTGTCTCTGTTTTTATGATTAGGTAACTCATTCTATTATCTCCTAATGAGGGTACAGCTATAAAATTCAATTTTATAGTTCTGAGGCTTGCTGGTAGTCAGGTTTCCCAAACTCTGTGGTAGCTCTCAAAAAGACTGATTCTATAAACAGCTGAAAAATATCAAAGTACTAACAGTGTAATGTTGTGCATGGATAATTTCCCTCTTTGTAATTTTGGTGTGTATTGCCAAGGCCACATTTGGAGCCCTTTTTTACAGCTTAGAGTTTATTAATAGTTATGAGGCAATTCCTAGGGCTATCAAACAGTGTACTGAGTACTATCTATGCTTTCGAGTTCGAGTCGAGTTCTTTAACAAATTTAAAAATGAATAAAACACCAAAAACTATAAAACACAAAAAACCATCATCATCACCAAGTTCTCTGAACCTATCATTCACTAATATTCGTGGTTTTCGAAGTAACTTTTCTTCTGTTGAGTCTTATCTCTTGCAAAGTTCACCAGACCTACTTGCTCTTGAGTTCAGCTATTTCATCTTGTGATCTTAGTGTCGATGGTTATCTTCCTTTAATTCGTAAAGATTCCAATAGTTACATCCATGGCCTGGGCATTTACATTAGTAAGAATTCACCCATTTGACAGAAAACTAATTTTGAATCCACAGACTATTCTTTTATGTGTTTTCGTTTAGCACCACTCCACTCTATTGCCTTTCTCTTTGTTCTATATCGCTCTCCTTCATGTCAAGACTGCACTCTTTTGATGTTATTTCTGATCATATTTACCAAGCCCTCTCTCTTTATCCATTAGCAAATATGGTTGTTGTCTGTTACTTTAATGCTCATCACACTGAATGGTTTGGCTCTAGTGTCAGAGACTCTGTAGGCATTAAAGCCCACAACTTTTGCCTTTCTCAATCCCAAACTCAAATAGTCACTTTCCAACTAGCTCTAACCTGATTCATTTACCTTCTTTACTCGACTTAAGTCTTGTTACTGATTCTAGTTAGTGCTCAGTTTCTCAACATTCACCCTAAGGTGCTTCTGATCACAGTTTGATCTCTCCAAAACTATTTTCTTCTAGATAGCACTTGGGTAGAAATCTTCTATCTTCCTGTTTACAAATATGCTTTCTACATAACTTCGTGGATTCAGGCTGGCATGAAATCTTTTTTTCCCTCTCAACATATCCAGGTCAAGCCTCACTCTTGGTCATAGTTTTCCTCTTATTGTGCTGCTGAAAAACAAGTTGAAACTGTTACTCCCATATCTATCAGCAAAACGATTCTTCAAAAAACAGATGTTTGCTTATTGCTGCTAGAAACCATTGTAAAAAGGTTTTGTCTAACCCCAAAGCCCGCTATTCTAAGGTCATGAAATATAGTATTTCATCACAAAAATTAGGCTGTAGAGACCTCTTGAGAATCTTTAATAGTATCAATAATAAGGGCAAATCTGTAAATCCACCTCTCTTGTATGGTTCAGACTTTGTCACTTCACCTAAAGACAAAGCTGAATTGTTTGCTAAAAACCTTTTATCAATATCATCTCTTGATTCCACAAGTTGCATTCGACCTGATATAGCCGTTTAACAGGTTGATCGATTGCTTGACATTTTTATCGCTCCAGCTTCTGTATCTAAAGTGATTTTAGGCTAATTTTCTTCTGTAGCTTGTGGCCCGGACAAAATACCTGCTATAGTCTTCCAGAAGTGTTCTACTGAGCTGTCATTTATAATTTCAACATTTTTAAACAAGTGCTTATCAGAGTCTTGTTTTCCAGCCTGTTGGAAAGCGGCATCTGTTATCCCTTTTTTCAAAAATTCTGGAGAGCAATCTGATTCGTCCAACTACCGCCCAATTAGCCTTCTTCCTATCATAAGCAAGTTTTTGAATCTTTAGTCAGCAATTACTTAATCTCTCATCTTGAATCTAATAACTTTTTAATCTAGCAACTTCTCGTTCTATTATTCTTCTTGTTCTACAGCTGATTTGCTAACAGTAATAACCGATAGGTTTTATCGTGCATTAGATAAAGGTCTCAACCTTTATCTAATGGTTAAAGCCATTGCTCTCAACATTTCTAAAGCTTTTGATAAAGTTTGGCATGCTGGTCTTCTTCATAAGCTCTCTTTTTATGGTGTATCTGGCAACATCTTTAAGATAATTGAATCCTTCCTTTCCAATCGTAGTATAAAAGTTGTCCTTGTTGGACAGCACCCTTGCTCTGTAACTTCAGGGATTCCTTAAGGTTCTGTTCTTGGCCCTATACTCTTTTAAATTTACATTAAAAATCTTCCAGATATTCCCACATCTAAGGCGGCATTGTTTTCTAATTATACTACGATTTATTCTTGTCATTATAAAAAGCCAACACTCTCCGATTGCTTGGATGGGGTATTTGAGCTTGATAAGGATCTTAATTCTGCTTCAGTATAGAGCTCACAATGGCTGGTGAACTTTAATTCAGATAAAACTAAATTTTTTTCAGCCAATTGTTATTGCAATAATTTAGATCTTCCAATATCTATGAATGGTAATGTACTTGACAAGTCATCTACTCTTTATCTTCTAGAATTAACTCTTATTTCCGGTCTTTCTATGAAACCGTCTATCATATCCATTGCAAAATTAGCCTCCGCTAATGTTACATCTGTTTATCAAACTCAACATTTTCTTACTCCAGATTCAATTCTTTGTCTCTATAAATCTCAAATCCGGCCTTCTATGGAATACTGTAGCCATATCTAGGGCGGATCTTCTAATGATGCCAATTCTCTTTTTGACAAGGTGCAAAAACGCATTGTAAACATAGTTAGACCTTTTCTTGCAGCCAGCCTCCAACTATTATCACATCTTCGTAAAGTAGCTTCTCTTTCTCTTTTCTACAAATACTATAATGGGCACTGCTATAAAGAGATAGCGTCTCTTGTGCCATCTAAATTTATTCCTGTGTTACTCGTCATTTAATTAATTCTCATCCTTTTTCTATGACTGTTCCTAAGTGCTCCAAAAACTCTTATTCCTTAAGTTTCTTTTCTCGAACATCAGTTCTTTGGAATTTGCTTCCTTCATCTTGCTTTTCTGATTCATATAATTTGCAATCCTTTAAGTTGTCTGCCAATTGTTATCTTGCTCTATAATCTTCATCTTTTCTCTTCTAAAAACTTTTAACTCTAATCAGTGGTTGCTTGCAGCCTCGTTGGAAGTGAAGATATTTAAAAAATAAATGGATTAGGAAAATGCACTTTTAACCCTGGAATAGAACAAAAGTGAAAATTTATTAAATTCTGCAATTAACTAGTTAAATAGTAAATAATTTTGTATGTAATTATTGTATATTTTATTTTAAAAATTAGTGTAACCTTTCAAAACATGCAGAAAAACAGAAAATATTTATGAACTTCTGAACCTAATAAACTTTTTAATTACAACTCTATATTTATTTTTAAAATTTACTTTTACTTAAAACTGCAAACCCATACAGTTTAAATAAACTAATTGTCACTAGAGTAAGAGATTTTTTTATATTTTGTTGATATGATTTAAAATGAAATATAATGAAGCAAAAATAAAATCAAAACTAGACTTTTTGGGAGAGCAAAAGTTTAAATGAAGTTTCATTCGTAACCTAAAGCATTCTAAATCTAGTTAATTAGCTAGATTTAGAATACACATTAAAAAAATTAGCTGTTTGGCATGTATTTATCAAATTAGATTTTATCTTAATAAAAGGATCTTATCATTGATGATATCATACTAAAATAGAGAGCTATGTGAACTTTAGTACATATATTGTCTAAGCCCAATAAACATACGAACATCTGTTAAATGTTGAAAGACCATCTAAACGATAGGTTTAGTTTTGGTCAATTATCTGTTTAGAATGAAATCCAGAATGTTTAAAACAAACATCTATTAAATATCAAGATTCTAACTTATTAATAACATTTATTTTCAGATTGTTGAATGTAGAAAAGGTATTTAGATTTAGCTTTTTAATATGAATATAAAGCGTCTGAATTTAGAATAACGTTTCTAGATGTCATATTTTAGATGATTCTTTGTTTACTAGAAGGGTTTGGGTGCAGGAAATTATCATCTAAACTTAAATTATATTCAAAGAAAGAAAAAGTAGATAATTAAAAAAAGTTTTATTATTCACTATAGTATTAAAATTTTAATACTTAGTGGGGAATACTTATTATAGTATATAGTTTTTATAATTTTTAATACTAAAAATTATAAAAATGATATACTATAATAAGTGTTAAATAAAAGCCTGTGAAATTGGTTCACTCACAAGGTTTATTAAATTCAGATCTGATCTATTTTTTTAGAACTTTATTACCCTTTTTTATATATATAGTGTAATGCACAAATTTTGCACATTCCTATAAAATGAATAAATTCTTCAAGAAAGAAATTTATATTAAAGGAGAAGAAAGGAATAAACACTTTATATAAATACATTTTTTTCTAATTGGTAGCTTTAAAACTTAGGTCCTTTGAACTAGTGATCAATTTTTTGTTTTTCTTTATTATTTGGAGCCAAAATGATACAAAATTCTATATTCTGCTATTGATGAAAGATATTTTTTCAAGTCTCCATATTATGCAAATCAATGCAAAAACATTTTATGTTATAAGTTTATTTAAATATATTAGTCTGCCCAAAATATTTAAAGTAAAAAAATTTTTTTAATTTTCAACTTTTAAATTATAAACAACTTTTTTTTTACAAAAAGTAACCTTAATCTCTAATACATTGACTGTTTTGTTCTATCATAAGTTGACATCTTTTCAGATATTTCATGATGCCTGATAAAACTTCTAATCTTTTGAAGCTAAAAATTCTTCAAGATATGTTTCACCTAATGCAAATGTTTTTGCAAATAAAAAACTTTGTAATAAACAAAACGAATGGTAGTCTGATGATGCACAATCAAGGTTGCAAGGTGGATGAATATATGGGTGTAATGTGGGCGATGTAGTATATCCCAGCCAATTTTAAATATTTTATTGAGTAACTAAAGATTTATGATGCCCTGCATTGTTATAGTGAAACACATTACCTTTACAGTTTGCTAATTCTGGGCATTTTTTGTTGCAAAATTTCATTTTTTTTAGTTAGTCAGTTTTTTACAGTATTATTTTGTTTGGTAATAGAATGCGGTAGTGGTGTAGTGGTAGACCGCTCGCTTCATAAGCGAGAGGTTCCGAGTTCGATCCCCACCACATCCCTGGTAGTACCGCGCTCAACTTGTTTCTCCAAGCAGCGGCCTTGTTGGTCAAGGTTCGTGTTTCGGAGTTATAGAGTTGAGAGAGGGTTATAACCACAATTAAGTAGCCTCCTCATCTGTAGTGGCCTTCTGGGCCTTGAGGAGGTGAAATAACAAAAACAAAAAAAAACAAAAAAAAAAAAGAAGCTCAAAATGCACAATTCCCTTATAATCCCACTATACCAACGATATAACTTTTTTTCGATGAACGTCTGTTTTTAATGTTAATTGGGATTGCTCACCAGGATTGAGAATTTTTTAGTTTGAAAATTTTGAAAATTTAAAATTTAAATTAAAAACGTAAAAAATTTTACATTGAACATTAGAGTTATAATTCTATATATTAATTATTAATTCTATACATTATTTATTATAATTCTTAATAATATATATTATAATTCTTAATAATACATATTATAATTTTTAATAATATATATTATGATTCTTCACTAGTTAAAAATTCTCTTTAAAAATGGATCATTTTGATTCATTTAAAAGCATATCGAATATGTAGATGTGTTGAGTTAAATGAACTTGATTTCATGGAATCCTAACACCAAGCTTTTTCACATATCCAAGCTTTCTCAAATTATTATCAGCAGTTGTTTTGGATGTGTTTAGCTTTCAACAATTTCATGAACTGTTATATGTTGATCAGAATTAATCAAAGCTTTTGTGTTGTCTTCATTAGTCTTAGTTGACCTACTTCTATGCAACGCATCTTGAATTGTATAGCAAGATTTTGTTGTTGTAAAATGTCTTGGAATTGTTTTGCATGTTTGATGTAAGGAAATCTTGTATGACTATAGTCCACATATCTTAAAAATGATTTTAAATTAACTGCAGGATTTATAATTGGTGCCATTTTAAAAACATATATCCCTATGAGTCCTGCACCTGATCAAAGATCATTTTACGATATGTTGACAATAGTCATGCAAGATTTCCTAACATCAAACAAGTAAAACAGTTTCCAGACATTTTAAATCAACAACATCCTGCTAAACAATACACAATTGAAATTGAAAACAAGACAAAAACACATAACTTTCTTGATATAACCATTATAAATAACACAATAGAAAAGTATGAGTACAAATGATAATGAAAAGAGGCAATCATTAACATTCGTATAAATTTTCATTCCAATTATGATCCAAATATTTTAATGTCTAGATTTATAGGATTTCTCCATCTGTAGTAAACCTCATTTGCAAAACGAAATAAATTTTTTTGTTGACATATTTATTGAAAATTGGAAGAACAAAAAGGAAATGAGCAGTATTACACACTAATTTCATCAAAAAAGAATAAAAACACAATTCGATCAGAGTGCAATAATTTTCCTGGAGTCTTTTTACCACTGGTACCAGGCCTTTTAACAAATTGAAAAAATAGTAAAAAGCAAGATACAGATCTTAAAAAGACATTAAAAACAAATCAAAACTGATTTTATATATATATATATATATATATATATATATATATATATATATATATATATATATATATATATATATATATATATATATATATATATATGTATATATGTATATATATATATATATATATATATATATATATATATATATATATATATATATATATATATATATATATATATATATATATATATATATAATACATATCTGTACTTTGTTTAATAAATGATTAATTAATGCAACTTGTATTTTCTATTAGGAATATTGAATGGTAAAGTGTAAAACTTTTGGTAAATTTAGTACTAAAAAAAAATAAAATAAAAAAATAAAAAACCTTCTTGAAATGGTAATATAGATGCTTTCTGGATATCAAGAGCTTTTAGAATAGGAATATGCTCAGGTACAAATGTCATGCAATCAATCACTGCCAGATAATCCCCTTCTTTAAAAAGATCTGTAAATGTTGTTCCATTTATAGTAGAAAGAGAAATGCAAAGACGTTTCTCTTCACGCCTTCTAAATTCATCTCTTGGCTCACCATGATTAATAACTTCACCCCAAATAATTATATCATCATCCTTAAGGCAAGAACCCCTATTGGATAGTTTAATCAGTCCAACAAGGTTAGCAGAACACAAACGTCGTGTTGATTTCCAATGAATTGCATTTTGATATGGTGGTTTTCTGCTTTCAACAGTATTCATATAAATACGCCCATCATCTTTGACTCTTGTAACCTGACAATCATAAATATTTGTTGACGCATGAGGTCCGGCAGGACCCATAAGTTCTGTTTTAGCTTTTTTAGCACAAATAACACAAAGACCTTTATTATGTCGAGAGTCTGGACAGTGTAGTACTACAGGGCTCTGGCAAGTTTGTAAGCAATACAGATTGCTTCCATGTTGATTAATTTTATTTGGAAGCATAACCTAATTTAAATAAGATAAAACAAAAAATATTTGTGTCTAGTTAAAATCATAAAATTATTTTAACAATTAGCTTAAAATTTATGTGAAAACAAAAGCTTAAAAAATCAATAAAAACCAAAATTAACAACAAATATAGTAATATAATAATAATATTTAAACATAATATTTAAACTGAAATAACATAAATATTTAAACTCAATTTAACTACAAATCATATGAACTATATCTAGAGATATACTGATTTTATATTTCAGTTAGAACATTTTTACAACTTGATGTTATTGTTTCTGTATTCTTGTCATTTCAATATCTTTTTAGAATAAAGCCCTGAAAACAAGGTGTGTTAAAATATGCAAAGTATGCAAATTTTTGCAAGCTGAAAACATTTGCATATTTTTCATGTATTATATAACATGTGTGCTTTAAACAAAATTAAGAGAGATCAAAAATTTTGTAATTCGTGTACAATGTACAATGTTTGCCATTGTTTATTGCTTGGAATAAATCTTTTGTAACTTTTCCTTGTTTTTACAGGCAGTATAATGTTCCTGTATGACTTTATTTGTATATTTGACACACTGACTGTTTCTAGATTTTAATTATAGGTGGTTCCTTCTTCCATTGATTCTTTACTGACTGTAAATCTGATCAGTAAACACAAAGTCATTAGAGTTACAAAAAATAATTTAAAATATTCTGAAACATCTCCTTATTGTAGGTATAAAAATGAATGCAATAATGGCTAAGTTTGTTCTTGAACTCCACCTTGTGTTACTGATGTTTGGCATTTTCTGAAAGTTAATTAATAGAAACAGTTTATTTCCTTTAATAAATCTGATAATTCATTACTGATCATGTTAGTATGTACCTAATTTTCATAGTTATAGCCTTGCAATTTTTTTAATGTCATGCATCTAACTTCACTTTGGTGCTCTTGCTCTAAAACCCTGCAACCTGTTATTCTCAATAATTTTAGCCTTAAATTTAGCAGCTTTTTTAAATGTTAACTGTATGTTGCTGCTTGACTTAGAGTTAAAACATCATATATAACAACTGTTTGCAGATTTTAGGTGCTTGATCTGTTAACACTCCTAATTATGTAACCAAGTTGGATGTAATTTTACTTTTGTTTTACTTTTTAATTGACTCGCATCTTTTTCTTCATATTCATAATCAGTAGACTCACAAGTTATATAATTGTAAATTCTTGACTGCATATATATATATATATATATATATATATATATATATATATATATATATATATATATATATATATATATATATATATATATATATATATATATATATATATATATATATATATATGGGTGTCCCGAAAAAAAATAATTTGCATGCATGTTTTTCCCATTCCATAATATCTACTGAGTTTATATGCATGACTAAAAGTTTTATCTGGAGTCAATTTCAGCTATATGCATTATCGCAATTACTTCATTTTTGATATAATTTAAGATTTTTTAACCTTTTTTTAGATGCGAACCAAACAATTTTACATTTTTAATGTTCCTTACCCAAAAGGATTTGGGAAGCCAATGTTTTTAGATTATATAAGAATCAGTCCATCAGGCCAATTTGGTATAGAAGGTTCACTGATGCTTGATTCACAGAGGGGGTTGATAATTATGACTAGTTAAACAACCTTTGCGTTTTTTGTATACTGCTTTGTTTTAACTGAATTTTGTCTATTATTTTGATTTTAACCGGCTATAGTAATAATGAGAAACTGTTTTTTTAATGAGCTAGTTTTTTCATGTATAATTATGTAATAGTTATACCTATCTTCAATATACAAATATTTACATGAAAATTGTATAATTAAATGTAACTTTTTAAGGGAACTCCATAATTAAAACATTAAAAATTTGTTTTTGCATTAACTAATAATAAAAGTATTAACTGAAATGGCTAATACTCAAAAAAACAAAAAAAAGAAGGCTAAGAAGAGAAAGTACAGTGTGTCAGCAACTCTGACGAGACTGCTGTTTCTCCTAAAGTATACAATAAATGAGCTTCCAATAAACCAGCTGGCAACCATTGGAAATATTCTAAGATCTAATTTCTAAAATCCAATTCTAACATCCAACTTCTAAAATCTCTCAGGTAGAACAAATAATTATATATATATATATATATATATATATATATATATATATATATATATATATATATATATATATATATATATATATATATATATAAGAAACACTTTTTTAGATCAATAAGATTTCAATCTAATAAGTTGATAGTAGCCTGCCCTGAAAAGCATGAAAACAGGGATCTGATCTGCAAAGTTTTTGCAAGAGTTCTAAACAAAGATGCGTTTCCTCCTCTGTAATAGGCGCTTAGAAGAAAGCAGGATTGCAAGATTTTATCACCAGTGTATCCAGTGTCAGAGGTTAGATACTGAGGCTCCATAATAAGTACATAAACCTGCATCATCTCAAATAATTGAACTGGAACTCTAGCGATTGCAACTTCTCTAAGATACAGAATGAGTTTTTAGAGGATAGTAATACACTCTTTGATATTTCATTTGCAAGTTTTGAACAAAAAGTAAATCAGGATCATTTTTGTTCTGAGAATGCCAAAAAGGAGGATATTCAGTTCTATCTAGATCAAAAAGGAGAGCAAACTATGTGCATTACAAAAGAGCTGGATGGAGTATTACAAAATTCAGTTAAAAATAAAAGATTTAGCTCAAGAGGATGGGGGAGGCAAGTGGTAAAGGTAGAATCACAATTAATGTAATAAAATCTAATGAACTTGAAATTTTAATTTGTTCATCTGGAATTAATTCTGAGATGGAACTTAGCTTAGATTCTTTAGATGATGAAGATTTACCTAACAGATTCAGTCATTCTACTAAATCTTAGATAATGATAAGTGTAAGTGCTGAAGATCTGGTTGACTGTACTGCTGCAGTTTCTGCTAGATACAGAATGGGTATACACCAACAAACTTCATTGGTAGCTGCTATTTGCAATAAAGTTGGTGTAAATCTAGAAGATCATAATCTATCAAGAAGTGCAGTCCATAGAAAGAGATTCAACAAGATTGAGATATTAGGAGATAAGCTCAGGTAAGAAATTATAACTGCTCTGAATGGAAAAAGGCTATGCTTCATTTTGATGGAAAAAGTATAAAACAGATTAAAGAAGATCTAAAAATAACTGTTTCTGTAGAAAGAATAGCGGTGTTTCATCCCCTGATATGGATGACACAGATGACATACTGCTAGGTGTTGTTCAGACACTAAGTTCCAAAGGTGACTAGGCTGATAGAACTTTGAATCTGCTAGAATACTTCGACATTGTAGATCAAATATTTACTGTTTACTGTGACACTATCACCTCCAATACTGGAATGCACTCTAGAGCTGTTGTTATCCTTAGCTCCATTCTTTAAGTTCCACTTATATGGTTTCTCTGTAGAAGACATATGCTAGAAGTACACATCTCACACTTTATGGAGGCTTTGACTAGAGAAAAGACAAAGGGCTTAAGGAAAGGGTTTCATGTCAAACTCCAGAAAAATTGGTGTTTATTTATGAAAGAGGTTGACAAGACAATATACCTAGTTAGGTTTGATTAGAGTTAGCTTTAGGTTGAGTCACCCCTTTATGAAATTGCTAAGAAAGCTCTGGAGTTTAGAAAATAGGCCCTTATCTCAAAAACGTTTGCGAGTTGTGATTACTGGAAACTATGCAAGCTTTTTGTTTTCTATTTGGGAGGAAAAGTACCTGGATTTTGTCTTTATCAACCTGGAGTCTGCTATAAAGCTAGGTACAGTATATTTAAAAAAATGTGTAAGTATATATGTAACGAATAAATAAAAAAATTTAATAAATAATAATGGGTGACATAATCTTACTCTTTAGGTTTATGGCTGATGCTTTATACATTCTTACCCAAAGAATAATGGATAAGATCACCATGATTATTAGCAAAGTGGAAAAAAATATGGAAGAGATAGCGGCCTTCTTCAGATCTATCTGGTATGCACCTTGGTTTTTGAAGTTGTTGGATAAATTAGTTCAGTATGACGTTTCTGACAAGTTCAAGATTAGAAAACCTGAGCTCGTATTGGATCCCACTGAGCTTTAGGAATTGGAAAGGTTCAGAAAGTTTGCTTTTGTTGAAAATTGCAGAAGTTTTTGATGGTGAAGTATAGCTGTGGAGGAAGGAAAAAGCCCCAAAGTTGTTAGATTTATTCAAAAAATTTGTTAAATTTTTGACCTGCGTCAATGATTGTGCAGAGAGAAACATACGCTTTATTCAGTACTTTGTAGGTGGATACAAATCTGACATTATGCAACAATTTTAATGCTGATGGCCAGAGATAATAAAAAAAAGCGTGAAAAAGACCTTTCTAATTCCCAGTTAAAAAAAAAATATTATCTATAAATCCTGAAATAAATATTTTTTGACACATTTATGTATCTTTATTAGGAAAATATGATAAATGTTGGCTTTTAACAAAAAATGGAAATTTACATATTGCTGAAATAGTAAACAAAAAATATTTTTTATATGTATTTGCAATCAGGTGAAACTAGAAAATGGGAAAAAATTGCATGCACATAGAAATTAAAAAAAAAAAGTAAATTTCAAACACCCTTATACATTTATATATATATATATATATATATATATATATATATATATATATATATATATATATATATATATATATATATATATATATATATATATATATATATACATATATGTCCATAATTATTTGAATAGTCATACTATTCAAAAATATCAAAATGAGAGAAACTTATTATGAGAGAAAAAAATTACCTGAAATATATGCTATTTTGCTATTTATTAAGTTTACATAGAAAAAATTTACAAATTCGTTTAAATTGATTTTTAGTTTACTTTTATCTATGAAATCCCACTTCGCAGCAATAACTGCTTTACATATTCTTGGCATTCTGCATAGCAACTTTTCCAATTTTTCGAAGCCAATTTTATGCCACTAAATATTGATTTTTTCCACATACCTTTTGCACCATTAGGCGTTAACTTTTTTACATTTCTTTTTAATTCATCCCATAAAAATTGATAGGAGAAAGATCTGGTAATTGGGGAGGCCAAATTATTCTTTTCAAAATTTGATCATTTTGAAGCATGCTTTGAATTATTATCTTTTTGAAAAATGAATGGCTTCTGAAATATTTGTCTTCCCAAAGGTATGACATGATTTTTTTAAATGTCTAAATACACTTTTTTTGTCATTATTCCCTCTATTTTTAACAATTTCACTTGTAGTACTACTACCAAAATAGCCCCAAACCATAACACTACCACCACCATGTTTCACAGTAGGTATTACATACTGTTTTCTCACCGTTCATCAACTTTTACTAGTAATTCAATTTCTTTTACTAGTAAATCAATTTCTTTTACTGTAATTCATCTGTCTTCAGCAACAAACGTAATTCAATGGTGTCCCGATCATTTTCAATTGTCCACTCTTCCCATTTCTTCTTTCTTTTTTATAATATTCCAAACTGTTAATAAATAATATACAATTCTGGTTTTGTTGCCATTTTTATTTCAAAATATCAACAATTTATAAAAGTTAGTAAACTATTAGCAAGAAACCTTACTACTATTACCTTATTACTAATTACTATTATTACCTTATTACTAAAATTTACTTGAGCAAAAGAATAGTATAACTAAATCTTTTGAAATATAATATGCTGGAGTAGTTAAATATTTACGTAGCATTACATTTATAAAAAATGTAATGCAATGTAAACATTTATGTAGCATTACATTTATAAAAAGTGTCTATGATTTATGCAAAAAATTGGCAAACAAAAAATCTGAGATAAGTTTGTACAAAAATAAACAACTGCTTTTAAAAAGTCAACAAGAGCCTTGCAAAAAACCTTGTCAAGTCAACCTGTTCTTGAATTGGAAAATCAGATATAATAGACTGATCAAAAAGAATTAATACTTCATTTAAATACATTTAATCTAAATTGTATATCTAAGAAAGGAATGGATACTCTATATAAACACATTTCTGCTTATTATGTAGCTTTAAAAATTAGTGAGTGATAGAAATTGATATTTTCATGTAATTTTCATAGATTTTTATTCAACACCTAATATTTTTAAGTAAACAGTTGCTGAACTAATTTATGGCAGTTTTTTACAGGTTGTTATTTTTGCAGGTTTTCTTTCAGATGACCAGTTGGAAAACTTATTGTTAAGTATAAAAAACTTTTATAATATTCTGCAGTAATGATATCATTGTTGTAAATAAAAAATTTTGTATTGTATTTCATTTAAAAATGACTCCAACTATATGAGAAAAAAATCACTCTTAAAACTAATATAAACTTCAAGTTAAATAAGTAGTATGTCACCATAAATGATAAATAATAATAACACCAATATGCGCTAAATACAAATACCAAATTATTTTTTATCATACCACTTGCTGTATTAAGTCTGACAAAGTTGTTTTGTTCAGAAGTAGTAAAAAGTGAGTGTTATGACCATCAATACATAGAGTTAGTTTTTGAAAAAAGTTGAAGACTCTAATGCAGTAACTTTTAAATAATGAACTATATGGTAGTATTTAACACTTCTGGAAAGTTTCAAGTTATTTCCATTTTCGGTTTATTTTTAATAGCTTAAAGAGTGTCAAATGTTACAACAGCCACTCTTGCAGAATTGCTCATATATATATATATATATATATATATATATATTATATATATATATATATATATATATTATATATATATATATATATATATATATATATATATATATATATATTTTATATAAATATATATATATATATATATATTTATATATATATTTTTATATATATATATATATATATATTATATATATATATATATATATATATATATATATATATATATATATATATATATATATATATATATATATGTATTGGATAGTTCCATGTTTTTAATTTTTATAACATAAAATTACTTTAACAATGTATGCAGTATGTATACATAAAAATAGTATTTATGTAAGAATTCATTTAGTTATAGACATGTTTTTAGATAGTTATAGACATCAAAACATTGAACATTAAAATTTATAAAAGTATATACATCATATAAAGTATATTTGATACAGCAAAATCGTATACAATTAACTGATTCTGTTGTTTGTTTTCTTAATATAAACCATTAAAGTGCAATTACTTCAAAAAAAAGAAATTATGATATTATAAAAGCAATTATAAAATGAATAAACAATTGTAGTATGAGATAGTTATACAATTTTATGTTTTTATAACAATTGTTTATTAGCAAAATTTTCAACCAGAAGCAAAATATTTGCTTCTGGTTGCAAATTTGTTTGATAAATTCCATTTAGCTTGCATATTTTCCTTTAATTTTTTTGTATATATTTACTTTTTTATTCATTTATTTACAAGACGTTTTGAATATTTTCAACCAATTTTGGTTGTTTTTTTTTTAATTTAAATGTTTGATTATTAAACTTTTATAAACTTTTTACTTTACCATCTTATTATATCCATTATTATATCCATTATTATACCCATTAATTTATTATATCCTTTAATCATTATTTAGTAATTATGATTAATATTATTATTTAGCAAATATGAGTAAGTAGTAATAATAAGTAGTATAAAATAAGATTTATTATTAAAATAAGAATGAAAAAAAAAAATAAAAAAATATAAAATAAGAAGAACCTTTATAAAAAATTAACTGGAAAGATTTTATCAACTATAAACCTGTCGTTTCAGATGCATATGTCGAAAGAAAAATTTTTTCCTCACCTAAAAACTTTACTTATTTAATTATTATTATTTATTGTTATTACTAATTTTTATTTATTATTATGTAATCATTATACATATGTATCAAATACTTCTGCTAAGTTCATACGTTAGTGTATCAAATACTACCTGTAAGTTCCTTCATATGAACCAAATATTATATTAAGGTAAGTGAATATCTTTACATGCATCAAAGTTGTGAATAGTCAAGAAGTTAATCAGTTTATAAAAATGACGCCAAAGTTGTGTTTAAAAATAATTAAAAGTAAAACCCTAGACAATTTTATAACCTGAAAATTTTGCACTTATTTAACTATAATTTTATGCAATGATTGCATAAAACAGATCATCTTTTTATATTGCTATCAATGCTGTGAACTACAGCCACTGCCTTTTTTTAAAATTTTTAGTTAAAGTTACTTTTAACTCAGGTTTTTTACAGCCACTCTTTCCAGTAGGTTAACATAAAATAGAAACTATTTAAAGCAAATTAAAAACAATCTTTCTTTTCTTGAACCTTATTTTGAAAATGTAAAACATTCAAAAGCTTAGGGGATTTTAAACTTATATGATTAAATCTTTTGAGCACCAAAACATATTTTGATGAAATTTAACATCTAATGATAAAAAATAATGGTACTTAAGATGAAGAATTTTATTTTCGAAAACTAACTTACCTCGACGAGGGAAACACTTTGGGTGTTTTTTTAGTATACTTTTAAGCTAATTTACAAATCAAATAATGACTGCCTCAAATCAAAGCTTTTTTTATATAAAGGATAATTGCAAAAGGTTGGCAGAAAATATGTATTCAGAAAGATTAGTTTTAATAAATTACATCAAATTTATTTAAATTAGATAATTCACTAAAATATTGATTTATAAAATTAAAAAAATCTAATAAAGAAAATACTAAACAAAAATATTTAGTTTTAAAATGAGCCTGCAAAGAGAACTGTTTCATTCAGAAAATTCAAGATCGATATGAATCTATTCTATTTATAGAGATAAATGCCAATAGTTTGTTAATTCAACTGATCAAAGACGTAGTTTGAACATAAACTATCAAACTGGAATTTGTGAAGGTTGAATGATAAATGCTTTAAATGGAAAGGTAAAGCAATTAAGTAAAGCTGTGGAAACTTTCTGGTTATATGGTTGTCACCAAGTTAAAAGGTTGAAAGGATTGAAGTAAAAAGATGACAACTCCTGTTATGTTACTTGCATATGGAGCAGTGTATTACAAGTATTCACAAACTTTCTGAAATCAACTACAAAGAAACTAAAAAGATTCTATTGAAAAAATATCTTTTTTCACAGAATACTTTCAAATAGAGAGACCACCAGCCTACATAAGGTTAAAAAACACAAATATGTTTGTAAAATAATTTTAACAAGTTAATACTTGTTAGCATTTATTTAATTAATTTGCATAATTTGTTTTTAGTTGTTTTGGAATGAAACTTGATACATCCTACATATATATATATATATATATATATATATATATATATATATATATATATATATATATATATATATATATATATATATATATATATCATCCCTTGGAATTAGGGTTGGCATTCGGCAATGCCAACCTTACTGCCAATCTAAAAGTGTTTGAGGTTGGCAATAAATTGCTGACCTCGTTTCTATCTTTTATGGTAAGACATTTGTATTTAATTTTTTTTTGCTGACCTCTAAAAGATTGAGATCAGCAAACTATTGCCGACCTCATCTTCCCTAATTCCGAGGGTTGCATATATATATATATATATATATATATATATATATATATATATATATATATATATATATATATATATATATATATATATATATATATATATATATATATATATATATATATATATATATTATATATATATATTTATATATATATATATATATGAAGACCTCAGCGGAAAAACCGGCGTTGTCACATATATATATATATATATATATATATATATATATATATATATATATATATATATATATATATAATATATATATATATATATATATATATATATATATATATATATATATATATATATATATATATATGTATATATATATATATATATATATATATATTTTTGGGTTATGACTTTTTTGAGACCCCAAATTCCTGGGTCATAAATCAATGAATATTGATTCAAAAGTAATTAAAAAAAACATAAATTCAATTTCCTTGTTGAAAAACGTCACCCACATACCAAAAAACTAAATTTACCATTTATGCGTATGGATAAAAATCAAATAATGTTATGAGCCTTACTTTTTAATTTTAACTTTTTTTAATTGGGCAGTTGTTACAAAGTTTTTAAGCATTTGACAGTTTATTGTTAAATCATAACACTTTAAATTACAAATAAATATAAAGTTACAAACTTGAATAGCAATCAGCAAGTACAAAAAGCTACTGTATATATCGAATAAATGTTATGAAGTATTCAGAATAATTAAAGCGTAATATTCAGTTCTTATGCTTTGTTAAACATGCTAGAGGTTCTCTTGCTTTTTACAGATGTCTAAAAAATCTTGAAGATATTTGATTGCACGTTCTGCACACTAATTTATTTTGGAAATTTCCACTCTAGATGATTCCTAATTCCAAAGTTTTTCAATGAGTTTAATGCTTTTTTTTAACCATGCAAGCTGCTACATAGTTTCCGAAAATCATCTTTGTTGTATAATTGGTCACTAAGCCAATGGTCCACCTATCTGTAAAGATAAAAATACAAATGTCAAATAGTGAGTCTCTTCTCTCTGGCAAAAGAATAAATGCAAAAAAAAACTAATATGGCTCCAAAATTCCATCTTACATTATTTAATTTGGGTATTTTTTAAAAACTCACTTTAGGAAATACTCCAGATTCTTCAAAAAAGCAGTATGCCAGAGTTAAAAAAAATAGAAATTTCATAGAATTATGTCATCCTGCTGTTTCGATTATCACTTATATATTATTCTTAAAATTATTCGTGACCTGTTTGTAGTTCTTTACAAGTTTCGGGACAAATGAAAATTCGATATTGAGTGACATGTTGTTTCCTCCAAGTTTTTCATTCATTACAATGTGAAAGACTCGGTCAAGAACATGATGTTGACAACAAATAATTGTGGTTCTTTCAGTTTCTTTTCAGTAAATTTTCTTGTAACTGACTGACAATACCATTACTTGTTCCAATATTTACAGCCATAGTGTCTGCAACTATCATCTTTATACTCTTCTTTAAATTGTATTTATTAAGAATAGCTGTTATACCTTTAACAGCAGTATCTGTTTTTCCGTCTGGTAAATCTAACTTAACTTCTCTTTGCTTATTCTTCAACACTAACACTTGATATTCTTGGTGACTAATACATTTACCATCAAAGTACAGGCACCAGCTTTCTAAATGTAGTGTTTTCTTCATTTCTTCTTTAAGTTTAACAGCTTCTTTAGTAGTTGATCTGAGTATACCAGACTGTAAAGGAGTCTGAGTGTTGATTCCATCTTTAGATAACTGTTGACAAACGGTTGCTACTACATCTTCAGTACTTGATCCAGTTTTGTATGTACAGCTTGATTTAATAAATGTGGAAAAGATAATTTCTTTTGCCATAAACTTGTTACTTCTTTCTCAATTTGCTTTATGCGTTTTCGACTCCCTTTGATGGATTCTCCCAGGATCAGATAGAGACCAACATATTGGATTTTAGTGGTGGTATCCTGCTGTTATATCCCAGTAATTATTTTTACTTTTGCATCCTTAATTGTTGCTATGCACCTTTCTCTGTTATCTCCTAATAAGGTTGCAGCTCTAAAATTCAGTTTAATGGTTCTCAGATCAGCTGGTAGTAATGTTTCCCAAATTCTGTGGTAGCTCTCAGAGAAGCTGATTTCATCAACAGCTGAAAAATACCAGAGTACTAACAGTGCCATGATATGCATGGATGGTATCCCTGTTGTTTAATGTTTGGTAAGCCTAATAAGGAACCCCAAATTATGACTTATGATTAATTAACAAGATTGAGACAACTGCATAGTTCATTGCTTGGAATGCTGTACTTTAAATGGGTCAAGTTCTCATTAACTCTTGTCACAAGTGAACCGTATGGCAGTTCATAAAATTTGTTTCTAAATGACAAGTGACATGCATAGCGGCTCATATACAGTTTTAAATATTTCATAGTATCTATAGCAATGGGGAAAAATTTAAACATGTCTTTAAAATGTAAATAATTTCTTAAGTTAATGCTTCAAACCGTATGTTAACAGCATTTATAGAATACTCAAAAATTAATTTTAAAAAATGACTAGAAATAAATTAAATTATACTAATATATATGAGATTCTTGATATTTTTTTCAATGATAGTAGTGGAGATTTTTTTTGCTTGATCACCACTATAAATGCCTCATTTACTTAATATCAAAAACAATATGTTTATTATTTCTTCTTTATTTGTTACATAAAGAAATTACATATTTTTGTTAATTTCAACATGATATATTTTAATCATGTTACTAATATAATAAAAAAACTTTGAAAGTTTTATAATATTCTGGAAACCAAGTCTTTGACAAAAAAAAACAAGGTCTAATTTGTAAAATTCTGGCTACTAGTTTTTATTTTATACTCTTTTAATTGATTATGATCCTAGTTCGTTATTTTATGCTAAGGCATATAGCTGTTTTTAACTTAGTCACAAAAGGATTTAAATTAAATCATGCAAGTGCGCTACCACTGCGCCAATGCTGTTTCTACCACTGCGCCACAGCTGCTTAACTACTGCGCCATGGTTGCTCTCTCATGCTCTACCCTATCTACAATTTATTGCCTAACTTTAACTGTTATAGGTAGGCAAAAAAAGTTTGAACAATAAACACAAAAGTTCAAAAATTGGAGAAAAATGGCCAACCTCTAACACTTTTAGGTTGGTAGTCAGATTGGCATTGCCAAATGCCGACTCTAATTCCAAGGCTGATATATATAGATATATATATATACATATATATTCATACATATTCATATATGTATACATATATATATATATACAAATATACATATACACATGTATATATATATATATATATATATATATATATATATATATATATATATATATATATATATATATATATATATATATAAACATGTAGTAAAAGAATTTTACCCTCTAAAAAAGTGCAGCGCAGGTAAATTAATAATAATAAATAAATTTAAAAAAATTATTTTATGAACTTATTTTAAAAAACTTAAAACATCAAAAAATAAAATGTATAATTACTTCTCCGCATTCTTTTTCTCCAAATTTATGACGACATTTTGGGTTAAGATGTGAATTTCCATAAGAAAAAGTTAAACCAATCCACAGTCGCATCACAATATCAAAGTATTCTTCAGAATCTTTATAAACACCACCTGACTTATTACTAGGAACCTTCATAGCTGGTAATAAAGCCGGTTGAAATAACTCTACTTTAGCAAGCCAAGATACGTTAACATTTTGCCATGATGAACTTTCTGATGCAGTATCAACAAAAGATGTTGCATTTTTTATCACCTTCAATGTTTGTATTTGTTTTAAGGACCATGGCTTTTCTAAGCTATCCAAAGTATTCATAATAGATTTAATAACTCTTTTATGGTCTGGTAACTGGGCATCTAGAATGTTAATTGATAAACTCAACATGGCTTTGAGCTCATTTTTTACTATTTCTTTTTCTTCTTTCCACTCAATACCAATAAGCTTCTATAAGAAGAATATTTTTTATAAATATAAAAATATTTTTTTAACAAAAAAGGTTTACTGTAAGTACTTTAAGCTAAGAAAACCAGGGCTTCATATTTTCAACTTGGATTTTCTTATAAATGGCCATTTAAAGATTATACTTAACAATAAATACAAACAAGGTTATAAATACTTATGAATGATGATAACCAGTATCAATACTGTGTATCAATATCAAGTCTCTTTTCTATTTGTGTATATATATATATATATATATATATATATATATATATATATATATATATATATATATATATATATATATATATATATATATATATATATATATATATATATATATATATATATATAGGAGAATTGAAACTGCAACCCTGTTAGCCGCACCTCAAAATTGTATACCTATTACATCCACAGGACTACACTTCTATTACAATGAGGTGAAAAATTTAAGGATTTAAGCATTTTTTTAGTTACAAATAAAGCTTTTATTATGTAAACATCTGTACAAGCATACAAATAATATGACAGACAATGTAATGAGAAAATTATTTGTATGAGTGTAAAAATAATGACCTCCTAGAAATAAAACATCAGAACTTACAAAAAAATCTTTGTGAGGAGGATTTGAAACCGTGACACTATCATCTGGCCTCAAAAGTAGAGCATTATTACATACACAGCACTACACGGTTGATTATATAACAAATAAAAATCAAACTTGTCGACAAGTTACTTGGTAAAATGTTCTGGTCAAGTGAGATAAAAAATTATAAAAATTTGTATATATGAAAGATAAAATGGCTTTAAAACATCCAATAAGAGCAAAGCTAACTTTTGTCTATGACAATTAAGAGTTAACCGTTTTTGATAAAAAATGAACAAAAGTAAAAAATAAACAAAAGTAAAAGTTTCAGTCTTAATAACAATACAGTAATTGTTCAAATTTAATTTTTAAATGAAAAAATTTTTATTAAAGTTGTTTTATTAAAACTTTTGATCTTTAGCTAGTTATTTTATTTTACATTTGGAAAACAAAAATACAAAGCAAAAAAATTTTTCAGAAAGTTTTATATCTTTTTTATATTTTTTTTTTTTACTTAATAATAATAAATATAGCGACTACAATAACTAAATAAAAGTTTTATTAAGATTTAGTTATTTTTAAACTTCACTGCATTTAATGTTTAAAAAAACCAGAGTAAATGTAACTTATTTATTAAACTCATTTTTTTTTCAATTATACTTAATGATTAAATAAATATAACATATTTTTTTAATCATGAAGTTTACCATAATTATCTCTTCAATTTAAAAGATGCCTTAAAACACTTCGAAAATTATTAACTTTAAGTAAAAATTAAATGAACAGAAATGAACAGTAAATACGCTTATTATATGCTTATGTTTTGTATTTGAATATTTATTGTCTATATAATAGACATAAACTATATATAGACAATAACAGACAATAATGAGGGTGGGTAAAAAAAAATTTTTTTGGCTATAGCATAAGCAGTTGTCCTATTTGGACCAACATTAAGGAAATATAAGAGTTTTTAAATTTTGAAATCAATAAGTAGATGCAACTTTTAGTTAAAAACGATGAAATAATGTGAGAACACATTTCCATTTTATAAATTTTTTTAAGTGTTCAATAAGTTTAGTTTATATTATGTCTAATGGTCCATGAAATGATATTAGATAAGCCTAAGTAACCATAAATTAATAATATCTAACCTTAACTCAACCCAAGGTAATCTTAGCCTATTGTAATTTCACCCCCATCAAACCTGAAGTAAGGCTAACAAAATTTATGAGAATATACGGATTTAACATCTTCTGTTTTATACTGTAGATTATGAATAAAAAGTGATAGTTGAATCTACTTATTATCTATTGTTGGTTGGACAAGTTGGTTTCCATTGTGTTGAGTATAAAGAAATAGCATCTGTTAGCACAAGAGTTGTGACTAAACACTCTGTTCTGGACCAGCCTGTTAGTTGTGTATTTCTTTTGTACATGTTTTTGATAAGTCAAGCATCAAGCTAAACGCCAATGCTTTGACTTTCGTTAATATGATTGAATGAACTGCAGCTGACCTTACACCACCATCATTGTTAGCAACTATTGAAAATGAAAATCTTCAACACGGTCAGTTTGATTTCATTTACCCTGTCATTCTCAGGCAGTTGAGCATGCTATTAAGGATATCTCTGCAGGAAGCTCAACTGTTTTTGCATCTAGAACAGACTTACCTAGTGTCAGCTGTAAATCAAATTTTGTAAATTACATTTCATTGAACTAATAATATCTAGAACTTTAACATTTACGTTCATTTTAAGTTTCAGATATGGTTAGGGCCAGCGATAGGGGGGTGCGGGGTTTTTTTATTTAATTTTTTTAGTATGTTAGCATGCTTACAACACACCCCCAAAAGAAAAACCTCTTCTCGCTGGCCCTGAATATGTTTTTTGTATCATAGCAAGTGCTCAATGAATTTCTAATATTTTTAACTGTAAGGCTTTTAAGGGTAAATTTTTGAAGGAAAGTTGCAAGTACAAGATATCTGTTGTTTTAAATGTTTTTGACTTTTTTACAATAAGTAGCACCTATAGCAATTTTCTAGACCATAGCTGGGTCACTAATTCGAAAAAAAAAATTTATGACCCAATTTAGAAATAACATATTAAGGCTTTAAAACAATTGTTGATTTTAAATAAAATGAACATTGAACAATTGAATATAGGAATTCATGTACAGAAGTATGAGAATAATTACTATTGAGTACTATTTTATATCCATACGGAGTTACTTAGTACATAATCGCAACTGCAACAAGAAACTTGCTGCAATTTGGCTAATCGGTAAACTTATAACTAATTCTCTTAATCAAGATTGGCTTCAAAGATGATGCCATCTGTTGCCTTGCTGCTTTTTTTAGAAATTGATTCCCTTTAGATGTCAAAATAATTATACTAGTCAACCTCTAGAATTAAAAAAATTGGAAAAAAAAGCTTTGAAGAAAAAAGCACATGCTACAGACTTTAACAGTTTTGAAAAGTGATGACCTAAAGAATATTTTATCTCTTTAAAGTCCTAAATATAACATGAAATAAGGAGATAAAGATTTTCTTAAAAAAAGATTCAGAAGCATATAATCAGATGGTTGCTTCTAAAATTAAAGAATTGAGTTTAAAGAATTTAAAGGTCTTAAACAATAGCGCAGAGCTCGGCATTACTCTAATCTAGAAATACAATGAAACACTCACCAAAGATAAGTATGATAAAACATTTTTTGCTTCATTTTATCTAGCAACATTGCCACATATACCAATCTTCATCTAAAGCAGCCATGCTGTTAGAAGATGTTGCCAAAATAGAATATACTTCATTTTTACTCATCACATTGCACTTATATGTCATAATTTTGAAATTAGTATTATTGCAATCACAACTAGCATTTCAAATAAACTATTGTTATGATCATTGATCATCTTAGATGTTTTAATTGTTTCATTAATTATCACATAGGTTCATGCTTTTTGTTTAAAATTGTAAATGGGTCAAACCATTATATTTCAACCAATGGCCTGTGGGACACTATCTCTGATTTTCCTGATTTTTACATATTGTTATGCGCATAATGTAATTAGGTTAAATTTAAAATTTTAGACTTCCATGAACAGCGGTTCAGAAATTATAGCCTTATAAACATGACACAGTGGCCTCTGAGAAATTTCAAATTTAACCTATCTACATAATGCACATAACAATATGTAAAAATCAGAAAAATCAGAGATAATGCCCCACAAAGTTTTTTTCAAATTGGTTGAAATACAATATTTGGCCCAAATATCAAAATATGATAACTAATAATAACAATCAAATAAAAATTTTTCTCTTTTGACCTGCATTAAAAAAATTATTGACCCCTAAATATTATCTGATTTGTTTAAAATTTTTGCAGAAATTTTAAATAAATATGAAACATGATAAGATTCGTATATATATATATATATATATATATATATATATATATATATATATATATATATATATATATATATATATATATATATATGCATACATGTATACATGTATATATATATATTAGGATGTCCCAAATAACAACATTTTTAAAAAATCTATGATGCCACCCCCTTAATGTATTCTATATAATAAATAACACTAGATTTAAAAATTTTTTGAGTAAAAGATATTTTTAGGGGTCCCCAAGACCCTGGAACATTTAATGGGTCCCTAATATTAATAAGAAAAAAGTTTTCAAAAGCATTTCTTGTTGGGTCTCAAAAAAGGCAAAATTATATAAAAACTTCAAAAATAATCATTTCATAAAAAAATTATAATTTTAGATTTTAGTAAACAGAAAATGACATTTTCTAACTAAAAACAAAAAATAGGGAGTTTAACAAGATTTTTTGATTATAATTTTTTTTTAGCAATGTTTTTTTATAAAATAATGATTATTTTAAAATTTTTTATACAAATTTTACTTCTTTTGAGACCCAACATGATATGCTTTTAAAGAACTATTTTTTTAATGGCTCTTCAAAAGAATATCATCAGGAAAATATTTTCTATTCAAAAAAATTTTAAATTTAGAGTTATTTTAACATATAGAACACATTAAGGTGGTGGTAGCATAGATTTTTTAAAAATGTTGTTATTTGGGACATCCTAATATATATATATATATATATATATATATATATATATATATATATATATACACATATATACAAGGCCGTCCCTAGGGTTGGTGGTGCCCAGGGCAAATGTAGTTGTGGAATCCCCTCCCTCCAGTATTAATTACGAATATAATTACATGTATATTTTATTGTGCTGCTACTAAAACTTTAATACTTACACCACCTAATAATCTACCATAAATATTTATACATTCGATTCAAGAATAGAAATAGTTAAGGTAATCAAGTAAGTTAAGATAATCAAATACTTCAAACAGTGGAATTCTAAATGAAAACTTAAATTACTGAAAAATGGGTAAATTTATAACAGTATACTCCAAGATTTTCTCCAAAAATTGTTCAATAACTTTTCCAAGGTTGAGTTTTTTCGCCTCCTTGTTTTCAATGGAGAGTATCGCAAGCAACAACAACTTTTTTTGCACTATCAATGAATGTAGGTAGATTTTAATTAATGTTTGATCCCCACCACGCCTCTGGTAGTACCACGCTCAACTTGTTTCTCCGCGCAGCGGCCTTGTTCGTCGAGGTTTGTGTTTCAGAGTTATATAGTTGAGAGAGGGTTATAACCACTATTAAGTAGCCTCCTCATCTGTAGTGGCCTTTATGGCCTTGAGGAGGTGAATAACAAAAAAACAAAAAAAAAAGAAAAAAAAAACTTCTACTTGCTAAAACTATGCTCACTGCTGGCCACTGCCACTGGAATTGTCATTTATATGTATAGTTCTTTTTACAACTTAGTAAAAAGGTCTTTTTTGTTGGTGTTTTTGATTATATTGAGTGCTTCTAATGGTGATAGTAATTTGTTTGCCACCTGTTCTGCTTACACTATTTGTCAAAAGCAGTAGTAATCAAACTTATGTGAGAAGTTCATTGTGCATTTTCTCCCCATTTATATCTGAAATGTTTTTCACAGCCAGGTATTATTGTAACATTTTATAATCCTCTTTAAGTTTGTTCTTTGGTGGTAGTTTTTTCAAGTCAAATAGGAATCCCCACTTTGACCTGTAATTGGAGTACTTGTCTATTCTGTTTTTAAAGATGATTTAATTGTGTCAATTAGGGGTAAGAAAACATCATTTTTGAAAGTTTTGTATAGATTCTTTTTATAACTCCAAACAGCAATATAGACTTTACCAATGATTTCGCTCTGTCTGATATTATGTATCATATATATATGTATGTGTAACTACGTTCAAGCTGTAGCAACCACAGGGTGTAAATGAAGCTTGTAGGTATTATGCAGGAGTCTGAACTGAAACATCTTTTCAAATTGCAACTATATATAGACCTAAACAGTTGTTTAGGTCTAGCATATTGACTTAATTTTTTTTTAGTTAGAAGGTTAGAATGAGCTCCACCAGTCAACTCATCACACACTGCATATCCAATAAAGCTTTCTTGGACAATGACTATTGCTTTATTTTCTTTATGAACATAGCAGATGATTAGAGAATTGTGGTTTTTTGACAAATGTCTGAAGTGCAATTCATAATAACTAAAAAATAGTTTCCAAACTTTACCTTGTTCACAGTTGCTTCTATTACATGCGAAGGTAAGAGATTAATGACTTTGTTTTGAATATTGACACTTAGAATTTGTGAATGTCTTTCTCCATCTTCAATTTGCCGTAGATGCTCCATCCAAATTTAATTAAAATTAACCTAGTGTTTAGATAAGACCAAGGAAGTTCCAATTATTTTTGGTGTACAGCTTTGATAAGCTTCCATGGAATGCAACATTACATCAATCAAGTACATAATCACTATTCACTAATACTATCAATACACTATTCTCTTATAAATGCACCTTTCTGCTTCATTGTTAGTTTGTTGGATAAAACGTTAATTGACAGATTGTTCATTTTTTATCCTGTTTTTTGTCTTGAACCATTTCTGAGAACAACTGAAATTAGATAGAGACGTCTCATGCATTTAGGCTTGCTTTGTGAATTTTTTCTAGCTGTTGAAACCTTCTTTTTTCCCCAAATACAATTTTGTAGTTGGATCAAACAGATGACAAGGTAGACAATAAGCTGATTCAGTTTTTTGAGAGTAAACAAGCTATCTTCTCTTCACTTATTCACCATTTCTTGCTATCCTGTATCGAAATTCATTTGAGAAATGGCATCTATTGAAACTGTGATACTATCATCTGTTTTAACTATTATAGGCTTTAAATTATATTCAGGCTCTTTGTTTTTCTTTCAATCTTCTTGATATTTTGTCTTTCTTTCATGCTTCATGAGATTTTTGGCAACAAATGTCCAAAGATCAGGTTGATGAACATGTGGTAAAACTAGCTGAAGAAGTTAAACTACGCAACAGTGGGTTACTCACATTATCTTCCTCGTGGTTAGATTGAGACTGAGTGGAGGTCTTACCAGATGTTTTTAAGGAGTTGGAGAAAGAAAAGAAAGTGTTAGCTTTGGCACTTTACTTAAAACAGCTTCATAGGTTGCTTCAAAGAGCTTGGCTAATTTTTTACTTTGAGCAACTGGCAGTTTTTTTAACATCTTTGAAAAATAATATCAAAATTTAAATTAACAGTGTAAAACTTAAATTTTTCTGGAAACATTAATCCACCATGTAAATTTTTAACTCATCTTAAAGGTAACTACCAATTACAGCTTGCAACCCTTTTTATTGCAACGTTTTTATAAACTTACTTTTTTGTTGGTTTACTTATTGTCCACACAAAGCAAACAAGAGTTTGGCGTTATTAATCAAAATTATAATAAAAAAAATTAAAACAAATAATGCAAAAAAAAACGTTACTTTAGCAAAAATAAAAGAAATCGTTCTGTAAAAAAGTTTTGAAAAGCAAACTTTAGTTAAGTGTAAATAAAAGAAATTGCTAAAAAATAAATTTAAAAAAATTTATAAAAGCAAGATTTTTTAAATGGACTAAAAAAGTAAATAAATATATAATATATTTAATATATAAGATATTTTTAAAAAGCAACATTTTTCAAATGGACTAAAAAGTAAAAAATAAACATTTTCTCAGTACCTAAGGACTTTGTGTACAAACACAACCTGAAATGTTCATTAAAGTCAATGACTTAAAATGTTTGGCACCCAAGTCTTTAATTAGTAAAGATATTTTCTGAAGTTATGAAGATTGCTGAAACTGTTTTATTGCAGCACCCCCTAAGCCATAGCCCCCGAGGCAGTTTGCCACGGTTGTCCCCCCCTCCCCCCAAGGGACGGCCCTGCTTATATATACATATATATATATATGTATATATATATATATATATATATATATATATATATATATATATATATATATACATATATATATATATATATATATATATATATATATATATATATATATATATATATATATATATATATATATATATACATCATTGATGGATCCAGGGGGGGATGGGGTATGCATTCCCACCCACCAGAATCTGAAAGCCCTAAAATATCTTAGAAAATGAGGACCTTGTTTTTTGTATTTTTGAAGATGCAAATGTGGCACAAAATACGAAAACATTTTAACATATATATGTATATATATATATATATATATATATATATATATATATATATATATATATTTATTTATTTATTTATTTCTATTTATATATATATATATGTTTGTATAACGGGTGATGCTGAAATTATCGGACAAATCCTAATTTCATTATTTGAGTATAATAATTAGTTTTTGTGGTTTATCTTTGACTTTATCACAAAATCTAATTATTATTTGAGCATAATAATCACTTTTTGTGGTAAAATGAGGTTAAATGCAGCTGAACAAAAATCTTTTTGAAAGCGACTAAAAATGTTTTTTGTAAATAAACCTAATATAAAAAAAAAAAATTGTAAATCATTTTGAAAAGGAAGGATTTGCTCGAAGTACAATATATGATAACCAAAAAGACTTGAAACTGTTCAATCGTTTTCTGATAGAAAGCACCCTGGTCATCCGACATCTTGGACTAGAGAAAAGAAAGCCGAATTAACGAGACTTGTCAACAATCGAAAAGGGGTCAGTCAGAGAAAAATAGGTATTAAATTCGGTGTAAATCAATCGACAATTGGTCGTCGGTTAAAAAAAATGAATATTAAATATAGAAAATGTGAAAAGACTCCAAAATACACTATAGAACAACAAATAAAGGCAAAAAAAAAAAGCAGGAAACTAGTTAACCAACTCTATAACATAAAATCGCTTCTAGTCATCGATGATAAAAAATACTTTTGTTTTGCAGGGGAAATTTCCAAAAAAATTAATAATGTGGATAGCCATATCTGACCGTGGTATGTCCGACCCATTGTTTCGCACTTCCAAGGCTGTAGCAATCAATTCATCAATCTATATAAATGAATGTTTAGAAGAACGACTTCTTTCATTTATTCAAAAGTATCATGGAGACTTTAACGATTTATTTTGGCCAGATTTAGCAAGTTCTCATTATTCTAAAGATTCTCTGAAATGGATGGACCAATATGTCCATTACGGTGATAAAGAATCCAATCCCCCAAATGTGCCTCAAGCACAACCAATTGAAAATTTTTAAGGACATTTGGCACAGAAGGTTTACGAGGGAGATTGGCAAGCTTCAACAGAGCAAGTTTTGATTGATCGCATTAAACTAAAACTACAAGAAATTGATTTAAACTTTTTACAGTTGCATATGAAAGGCGTCAGAGCAAAATTAAGATCAATTGCAGATGGTGGTGTTTTTTCATATAAAAAATAATATATTTTTATTAAAAGATAAATGCTTTATTTAAAAAAAATATAATAGTAGTTTGTTTTTTTATTTATAAATAAGTTGTTGACGTTTTTATTTTGTCCGATAACTACCGCATCACCCGTTATATATGTATATATATATATATTTCTATTTATATAGATATATACTCATATTTATATATATATATATATATATATATATATATATATATATATATATATATATATATATATATATATATATATATATATATATATATGTATATATATATATATATATATATATATATATACATATTTATATATTTATATATGTATTTATATATATTTATATATATTTGCTAATACCATAGTTTGGTGTATTTATATTTTTAATAAAACTGTGTCATATATTCTTACCTTGATCATATTGAAAACAATCTCTACTTTATTTAAAACTAAATTTGTATCTTGAAGAGATCTTACACTTAATAAAAACTTTTTAACTCCCATTCGACAATACATAATAGAAGGAGTGACACTTTGAATAACTGAATACGAGATTTTTGCTAAAGCTGTTATCATTATCTCTACACTTTTTGGAGGGAATTGATCAATGTTTTCCCAACACATAAACCAAACATGTGGTATTAAACTAATATTATCTTCAATATGTTGAGAGGTAATGTTTATTCGGCTTAATGACCTAATAAAAGTTTCACAGTCAGTTTTGTTTCTAATATTATTTAAAGATTTTTTATTTTCATGGTTTGATATCTGCTGCCTATCCACATAACTATTATAAACTGCTCCTCTTGAAACATTTTTTTGGACATTACTTGCAAAAAAAGAATTCTTATTTGAGTTTCTAAAATTTCCTATGAGATTTTGATTATTCCTGAAGTAAGCAGCCCCTTTTGTAGCATAATTTTTTTGAATGTTTAGTAAATTTCCTGATGAATAATTTTCACTTGCTGATGTAGAGTTATCAACTGCTGTTCCCAAAATAGAACTGCTGTTCCCAGAAAATAACAATTTTGGTACCTAAATAAAGTTAGCATTTAAAATAATCCATTAAAAACTATATTAAATTAACAAATCAAACCACTATCAAATTAACCAATCAACACTGCTATTATATTAAAGTTTATAACTTATAACTAGGTACAAAATAAATTTAAAAGTTAAAAAACAAATTTCCTAGGTGCAAAACAAACTTCAAAATTAAAAAAAAATACAGAAGTAATACAAGAAAAACTAAATAAAATAGTAAACATGATATAAAAATTAGCTTTAATAGATTCTGAGAAGTGCTGGAATTACATAGCTGTGTTTATTTTAACAATTAGTTTGTGTAAATTAGGTAAAATATATCTAGTTATATCTGTATAATCTTTATATTGAAACACTGATAATTCCTGATAAGATTTTCTGAAATAAAATTAATGAAAGAAAAAAATATCGAAAATAGTATTTAAACAGTTTAGCAACTATAATTTTATAGAATGTAGTGGTAGAATAAAAATATTTCATTTACATATTTCATATAGAATACGCTTTTTTAGGCAAAGGCTAGGAGAAGTTGATTCCAACTTAAAACACCCCTTGCCATGGTGCTCTTGATTGAGTAAAAGCTAAAGATGGTGTCTCAATAAAAATCTCATCTTAGGAAGATGTTAAACGCATCCAGCTATTGTCATGCAGATGGACTTCTAGCCAAAGACTTAAGGGGAAAACAGATTTTATCTGTTGACCAGCCTCACACCCCTTTTTTATCTATTAGGCTGGCGCAGATGTATTTATAATAAATTGTTTCCAATTTATGATGTTGAATGATGGATCTTCTTGACTCAATGCAAAGGTTTTGCATGTGTCTCTATCTTTATGACTAGGAAATTCATTCAATTATCTCCTAATGAGATACAGCTATAAAACTCAGTTTTATAGTTGTGAGGCTGGCTGGTAGTCAGGTTTCCCAAACCTGAGAGATTTCCCTTTTTGAATAATGAATAAAGTACCAAAAACTATAAAACACAAAAAAACCATTGTCGTCATTCAATAATATTCGTTGTCTTTGAAGTAACTTTTCTTCTGTTGAGTCTTATCTCTTGCAAAGTTCACCAGACCTTGCACCAGTCACTTGCTCTTTGTGACACTTTATTCATTTAATATTAATTTATTTTTATTAATTTAAGTTCAGCTGTCTTATCTCGAGATCTTAGAGTTGACGATTATCTTCCTTTAAGTCGTAAAGACTCCAATAGTCATATGCTTGGCCTGGGCATTTACATTTGTAAGAGTTCACCCATTTGTCGGGAAACTAGGTTTAAACCAGACAATTCTTTTATGTGCTTTTGTTTAACACCACTTCATTCTATCACCTTTCTCCTTGTTCTGTATTGCTACTATTAATCTCAAGACTGCACTCTTTTTGCTGTTCTTTCTGACCAAGCGAATATTATTGTTGTTGGTGATTTTAATGCTCATCCCACTGAATGGATTGACTCTAGTGTCAGTGACTCTGATAGCGTTAAGGCCATCAACTTTTGCCTTTCTCAATCTCTAACTCAAATGGTCAACTTTTCAACTTGTTTTCCAGATAACCCAAATATTTACCTTCTCTACTCGACCTATGCCTTGTTTCTAATCCCAGTCAGTGCTCAGTTTCTCCATATTCACCCTTAGGTGCCTCTGATCATGGTGTGATCTCTCTAAAACTATAATCTCATTCTTCTTTATCATCAGAATCCTTCTATCATTGTACCTCTTACAACTAGCTTAAAACTGACTGGGAGTCTTTCCATGATTTTCTTCGTGATGGCCCTTGGGTAAAAATCTTTCATCTTCCTATTGACAAACGTGCTTCTTACATAACCTTGTGGATTCAGGTTAACATGGAATCTTTTATTCCTTCCCGAGAATCCCAGGTTAAACCTCACTCTTCTCCATGGTACTGCTGCAATTTCCAATTGAAACCAATACTTCCAAATCTATCAGCAAAACAATTCTCCAGAAGACAGACATTTGTTTACTATTCCTAGAAACTATTGCAAAAAGGTTTTGTCTAATGTCATAGCTTGCTATTATCAGGTCATAAAACTTCGATTTCATCACAAAAATTAGACTCTTGTGACTTCTGAAGAATCTTTACCAGTATCAATAATAAGAGCAAATCTTTAATTACACCTCTCTTATATGGTTCAGACTTTGTCCGATTACCTAAAGACAAAGCTGAATTGTTTGCTAAAAACTTTTCATTAATATCATCTCTTGATTCCACTAGTTATGTTCTACCTGATATAGCTGTCAAACAGGTTGATCCATTGCTTGACATTCATATCATTCCAGCTTCTGTATCAAAAGTGATTTCCTGCTTAGACTCTTATACAGCTTATGATCCAGACAACATACCTGTTGTATTCTTGCAGAAGTGTTCTCCCAAGCTCTCATCCATACTTTCAAAACTATTTAGCAAGTGCTTATCAGAGTCTTGTTTTCCACCCTGCTGGAAAGCGGCATCTGTTATCTCTTTTTTCAAAATTTTTGGTGAGCAATCTGACTCGTCTATCTACCGCCCCATTAATCTACTTCTTATCATGAGCAAGGTTTTTGAATATTTAATTAACAAATGTCTAACCTTTTATCTTGAATCTAATAACTTACTTTCTGGTCATCAATATGGATTTCAATTTTCTCATTCTACAGCTGATTTGCTAACATTATTACCCAATAGGTTTTATTGTGCATTAGATAGAGGTGGAGAGGTTAAGGCTATTGCTCTCACAATTTCGAAAGCTTTTGATAAAGTTTGGCATGCTGGTCTTCTCCATAAGCTTTCTTCTTACGGTGTATCTGGTAACATCTTTAAGATTATTGAGTCCTTCCTTCCTTTTCAATCATAGTATGAAAGTTGTCCTCGATGGACAGCAGTCTTCTTCATATCCTTTTACTTCAGGGGTTCCTCAAATTTGAGCTTGAAAAGGATCTCACTTCTGCTACAGCATGGGGCTTACAGTAGCTGGGGAGCTTTAATTCAGATAAAATTCTTTGACATTTTTATAAAAAACCAATTTATTACAATGCTTCAGCAACTATTGGTTATAATGAAAAACCTTTTAATCAAAACTTTGCATCAATAAAAACAAAGCCAAAATGTAAAACATTAACTCTTTATTTGCACTAAATGTAAAAGTAAGCATTGCATTAAATTCTTTAAAACTAATTTGAAAAAGTCTCTAAAAATGTTCAGTTTCATAAAACTTTTAACAGGAATAACTCAAAAGTCACTTATAGAGCTGTACTTATATACTATGCGACATAATGATAAGACACCCCAAAAATATTTATAAAACTCTACTATACATTTATATTTAAAAACTAATTTTTATAGTAAATGCAAGCAAAAGAATTACATGATTAAACAACATTTTAAAAAATTTTTATCAAACCTAACTCACATTTTATTAAAAGAAACTGTTTTTTTTGTGCAACAAAGTTATAAGACACGTTTGGAAAAAATTCATATAAATTGCCATTTTTATGAATTTTTTCAAAAATCAATAGTGGGTAATTTTACTATTTTTTTGAATCACTCAATCATTCTACAAGGTAAAGAATCGTCCAACATTTTTATGTACAAAATGTCAATGCAGATGTGATGGATGATTTCAAGTCAACTAGTAAACTATATTGTTTACCACTTTCAAATACTATATGTGACAGCTGTGCCCAAGCATTTTCAATAATGTTCAGGTCTGGAGATCTAGCTGGCCACTTCAATGTTTTAATTTTACTGCTGTTGAAATATTCCTTTACTATCTTAGCTGTATGTAGCATTATCTTGAATAATGATACACACAGCTTTCGATTAAAAATCGAAAATAATTTTAGAGTTAACTCTAGATGAACTAATTGAAGCTACTTCTGCTGTTATCGTTTGGTATAGAATCGGTGTTAGCCCCCAGACTGCTATAATTTCTGCTATCTGCAATAAAGCAGGTGTTGACTTGCGTGAGATTAATTTATTAAGATCTACTATACACAGAAAAAGATACAGAATTATTGAAAATCTTGGTAAATATTATTCACCTTAGTGATAAAGTTTATTTTTTTTATTATCTCTATTATTTAAAATGTACAATTTAGTTGATTTAGGAGAAACACTACGACAGGATCTTGTTGATGTTTTAAAAGGAAAAAAACTCATAGTCCATTTTGATGTGAAACTTGTTAGACAGCTGGAAGAAGAGAATGATCTGACAGTTAACTGTGAGAGAATTGCAGTTAGTGTAACTAGCCCAGATTTGGAATGTAGATATGATTTTTTACTCGGCACAGCGCAGGCAAAAAATTCAACTGGGTCCAAGCAGGCAAATTTAATCCTTAATGGAATACTATGATATTGTCAACAATATCATTGGTGTTTGCTGCGACACTGTTTGCTGTATCCAACACTGAAAAATTTGCGGGAGCAGTTACAATCCTATCAACTATCCTTAATACAAGTTTTGTCTGGTGCATGTGTCGTCACCATATTATTGAAGTACATATTAAACATTTTATGACTGCTCTGACTGGCGCCGAGACCAAGTCTCCGAGAAGAGAAATTTGTGTGCGCTTACAGAAGGCTTGGTCAACAATTGTTGACAAGAAAGACACATCGTCAGACAATCTAGTTAAGTTTAACTGGACTTCTTTAGAGATTGGATCACCTGTCTATAATATAGCCTAGGCAGCATTAAAGTTTGGGGAAACGACACTTCATGAAAATATTTTAAAAAGAGGAGACTACAAAAATCTTTGTCTTTTATATGTTTACTACCTTGGTGGTCATGTTTCTGTTATAAAATTTCATCAGCCAGGAGTTTGCCATGCAGCAAGGTTTATGGCAGATGCAATTTATTTGCTTACATTAGAAATGACAAAGAACATCTCAAAAATCATGAATGAAAAGGAGAAGAAGATAGATAAAGCAGCTGCTTTACTTATATCTTTAACATACTGTCATTGGTTTTTCAAAAGCTCTTTTAGTATTAGTAACGAAAGCACCATTTATTATTATATTATCATTATAGCATGATTTAGCAGCATTCAAAGATGTGTTTGATTTAAGTAAAGTATATCCCTAGTTTTCTTAATCAATACTGAAAAGTATGCAAAATCATAAGTTTTAAACTATGTTAAACATGATAAATGCCTAACATAATTTTTTTTCTAATATTTACAAGTTTTATTGTAAAAATAGCAAAAAATCAAAAAAAATCAAATATTTGAAGTTTTACACCAAGCACTTATAACCGTTTATATTTAAAAGTTCTGATATATTTGGTCATAATATACCAAGTCGAAATAAACCAAGTTCTAGATAGGGCACATCTCTTTTTTTTCATTTTAAACAACGACATCTTGTATGAGAGTTGAATAAATTTAGTATACGAACATCAATAAATACGAATTCTCTCAATACTAATTTTTTTATTTTTCTAAGAAATTTTCGCTAGATTATTGATACTAGCATCTTCAGCTTTAATTACAAATTAATAATTAAATTACAATTAAACGGTAACGTCACATTTTAATGGCTACTTTAAATTTCGCTTTAATTGGGCTTCTTTAATATTACGTAGGTATAAAAAATATGGCGTCCATCATATATGACCATCATCTAAATTCATACCTCCATTTTTAGGTCCACATTTGTTGAACTGAATTTCGATTGCCTCTCGAACTTTTCTTTCAAATTTTTTGAGTTCTACTTTTAACGTCTTTACTTGATCCCATTTTATACTACATGAACATTTAATTTTATGATGCCCAATTGCAGATTGTTCTAATTTTTCTTCAAAAACATTTTTTTGGTGTTGTTTTGTTCTTGTTGCTATTTTCATTTTTGTTTCGCCGATGTTTTTTTGTTTACACTCGCATTCTATTTGGTATACTCCGGGATGGCTATTTGATGGTAGTTTTGTTTTGTTGCGTGAAGTTAGCAAAGATTTAAGATTTGCACTAGATTTAAAGACTGCCCTGTAACCTGCTTTCCTAAAGATTTTTCGAAGTTTTGGTTATAATATTGGGATCCACGGTAGTGATATAGTTGGCATGGTTGCTTCGTTGTTAGATAAAATTATTTCATTATTTGAGTGTCGTTTTTTTATAACAATATTTGCAAGGTTTTTTAATTTTTTCTTTTCATATCTATCTTCAGCAAACACATTTATTAGGAAATCGATTTCTTTAATTAAAAATTTTTCAGAGCAAATTGATAAAGCTCAATGAATAAATCCTTTAGATATTCCTTCTAAGATTTTTGGATCGTGGTTTGAATTGGGCTTAACCTGAATATTTGTTATTGCTTTTTTTCGATGAATGTTAAAATCATAACTACCTTTTCGATTATTGGTTATTTGGATGTCTAAAATATTTAACTTTTGTTTTCATCTTCCAATTCAATTGTGTATTTGATGGCATGATGTTGACTGTTTAATATTTGTTGAAAACGGATGGCATTATCTTTATTTGTAAATCTTGCGTGGCTATCATCTACGTACCTGAAAAACGGTTTTATTTCTAATAGTGGATTAGAATGAAGCCCAATGTCTATTGCTTTATTTTCAAAAAATTGCAGGAAACCCTCCGCAAGAACTACCATGAATGAAAGTCCTATTGGACCTGAATCTACAAGCTTGTGGATTTCTTCATTCCATAAAAAATAATATTTGTATAAACACAGTTCTATTAGTGATTTTATTTCTAAAACGCTTAATTTTGTTAGTTTATTTAAATTTGGGAAGTGCTCTAACATATCAAAAAGAATTTTTGTAGCCTCTCCCAGAGGAATTGATGGATATAAATTGACAACGTCATAAGATACCTGTATTTCATTGTTTGATATATTCCATAGTTTAGCTGTTTTTACAAAAGTTGACGAATTTTTTAACTTTGTTATGTTTTTATCTAAAATTGGTTGAAATATATTTACTAGATATTGTGATATTCCATAACTTGGTGTCCCGATGGTTGAAACTACTAATCGCATTGGGTATGATTTTTCCGGTTTGTGCGCTTTAATTACACCATACATACGTGGCAGTACTGAGTCGCTTAGGTAAAGACTTTCATATTCTTTTTTGGTAAATCGCCCTTTTTTATTCAATTTTGATAGGTAAGTTCTAATTTTAGTAGCAAATGTAATGGTAGGGTCCTCTTTAATTATCTTTGTTTTGCCAATCTCTTGACGAATTTTTTCAATGGCTTTGTTGTGTTATATTCTAACAAAGCCTGCTCCTTTATCAAAAGAGTATATATCAATGTTTTGTCCTCTTTTATTTGTTTTAATGCTTCCCTCTGTTTACAATTTAAATTACTGTTTTTTTGTGGTTTAAGCATTTTAAGTTGTCTCAACACGTTTCTGCGTAAGTCTTGTGAACTTTCAATTTTGTTGCTATACTCTAGTTTTAACGCAGTGCATTCTGTTACTGAAATAATGTCTAAATAAGGTATATTTTGTATATATATAACACTTATTATGTATATATATATATATATATATATATATATATATATATATATATATATATATATATATATATATATATATATATATATATATATATGTTTGTATATATATACTCAGCAAAATTGTATAATAATAATAACTATTTATTGCTGAAATTTAACAAAATAACAATTAAAATGATTTAAATGTTCATAATGTTAAACGAGAGCGTGTAACACGCTCTATCTCAGCCGGTGACTTTATATTCACTTTCAATATATTTGTCTAATCGTTTTTTAAATGTTTTCACTGATGTAGATAGCACTATAGACGTAGGAAGACGATTCCATACAGTGGCTATTCTATTAAGAATAAAATTCTCTCTTATTGGACAACATTCTTTTATTAGTTCTTTTTTGAATTAAATGGAATTTCTTCTCTATGCAGATTGTTCCATTAACTCATCAGGTTTTACTATTTTTTTTGACATAGATATACACTATTTAACTTGTATGTAACCGTGAACAATTTTGAAGCACTCTATTATGTCTCCTTCTAACCTTCAAGTTTCTAGCGTTATAATACTGAACCTTTTTAATCGTGATTCATAACTTAGATGTGAGAGGCTTCTTGTTCCAGTTGCTCGTCTTTGAACTTTTTCAAGAGCTGCTATATTGTATTTCTTTGATGGATTCAAGATTGGTACTGCATATTCAAGAAGCGGTCGAACAAAGGTTTTATACGGTATTTTAGCAATTGAAGTGGTGTAGAATTCAAATGTGTGTTTAATTAAACCAAGCATTCTGTTAGCTTTGTTGGCACAGTAATTGATATGTTAACTGTATTTTCCATCGGTAGATGTCATAACGCCTAGATCTTTTTCTGAATTGGATCCTTCAATTCGAATTCTTATTTTTTGATCAAAGTCAGAGATAGTATAGTTTCTTTTTTGATTATACTTACCAAAATGCACTATTTTACATTTACTTATATCAAGTTTCATCTTCCATTCCTGGCACCATTTAGCTATTTTATCAATATAATTTTGTAAATCGTTTCTTAGGATTTCAATTTCATCTAGCTCAGCAAGAGTTTTACTATCGTCCGCATATATTTTTATTATGTGGAAAAGTTTATAAGGAAGGTCACTTATGAATATTGTGAATAAAAGCGGTCCAAGTACTGATCCTTGTATTACGCCACTACTGATTGGACTCAAGTCAGATTGGTTTTCACCAAGTACAACTCATTGTTGTCTATTACTTAAGAAAGATTTTATCCATGCAGCAAATTTATGATTAAAACCGTACAATTTAACTTTATGGATAATATATTCATATGATACAGTGTCAAATGCTTTCGCAAAACCAGTAAATAGGACATCTACTGGATGTTTATTATATAATGCTGTACTAACAAAGTATTGATACTCTAGCAAATTTGTGAAACAGTTCTTTTTTGGCACAAAACCATGTTGTTGCGACATGATAAGATTATTTGTTATTAGATGTTTCATCATGGAGTCACAAGTTATACTTTCCATTAATTTACTTATGACTGATGTGAGCAATATTGGCCTGTAATTACTTGCAATAAGTCGACCTCCACTTTTGTGTAGTGGAGTAACATTTGCCTGGCATCATTGCCTCGGTAATGAACTTAAATTGAAACTTTTCATGAAAATTATTTTTAGTGGAATACATAAATGATGTTGCACAGTTTTTTAGAATGTATGGGCTTACGCCATCAATTCCAATCAATTTGTAAATATTTAAGTTTTCTAGTTTTGAAATATTGTGGTTTCACAAAAAAGAAGGTCTGTGTTATAGTTTGTTTGAGTTAAGGATCGGTTCTCAAATTCAGGAAGCTCATTATTTATATTATTTGTGATGACTGATTGAAAGTGTTTGTTAAATATATTAGCTATTTTCATTTTGTTGGTGATTAAATTGCTGTGTTTGTCTTGTATTGAATTGACACTCGAGTTTAGTTTTAGTTTCAATTTGACATACGAAAAGAAGTTTTTAGGTTCGTTTTTTATCTTATTAATTAATGACAATTCAAATTGCAATTTCTTATTCTTTATATGGTGAGATAATTTTTTGCAAATTTTTTGATATTCTTTTTTTCTTTCAATTACGCAATTTATTGTTGTGTTTGTCATCTTAGATGCTATTCGAAATTTGTACCATGCAGGATGTTTGTCCTGAACAAGTTTTTTTGTATACGAATCAAACCACTTTGGTCTGTTTATTTTTTTCTTGTTTAGTGCTTTAATAGGAATATATAATCGACATGCTTCTTCATATATTGATAAGAAGGATTCATAACAAAGTTGAATACAATTGCAGGGGTCGAGTAATTGTGACTAATTTATACTTTCTATATATAGTCTTAGATTCTTGTAATCACCTTTAGCGTAATTGTGACGGTGGTTAGAGAAAAGATAAAGAGATTGATAATTTTGAGTCTTATATTCCCATATTATACTACAGTTTCCATGTGTAATGTTGCCAAGCATTGGTCCCGGAAATATCTCTGATATTGGTTATTGCGTTTCAGCAAATATTAGATTGATTGAAGACGGATCTTCGGTGTTTTTAAAATATATCTGGAAATTTACGTGTTGAATAAAGTAACAATCATTAACAGTATTGATAAAATCTAATTCGCTTTCAAGGCTGTTTGAATTGATTGGGTTACATTCTACTCCCCATTTGATGTCAGCATAGTTGAATCCAACTGCATTCATTACCCCATCAAAATTTTTAGTCAAGAGGTAGCGGTTAGCTTCATAGAAGGATTCATATATTTTTTTCTCTCTTATAGTGCTTAGATAAGTTTTAAGGTTGTCCTGTGCATCAAGGATTATTGGCCTATATATACATCCTAGCAGCACTTTTTCTTTGCCAATTGATAAACAGTACCACTGTTGCTCGACACACTCATCATTTAGTATCTTATTATTTGTTTCAGTTCTAGTACATTTCGAATTAACATATATGGCTACTCTACCCCCACGACTACCACGATCTTTTCTAAATAACTCATAGTTGGTAATATAAAAAATGGATGTATCTGTAAATCATGTTTCTGTGATGAAAATGATGTCAAAATTATGATGAAGGGCAATTGTTCAAAGCTCTTGCATTTTATTGTTTAAGGATGTTGCATTGGTATAATAACAGTTCAATGAAGTTCGAGCTGAGTAATAAGTTGATTTAGATGATGAAGTTCTGTGTAATGGTGGCAAACTTAAATGTATATATGATTTTGAATTACTAGTTGCTATAAAAAATAAATTTTTTTAACAAATAAGTCTTTTAATGTGTAATAATGCTCACTAATGTAAAAACCATAGCAAATCAATTCATATAATAAAAAGTTACACCTAAGGAGTTTCTAGGTATTCTCATTGTACTTTTTTAGAATGGCATTATGGTTTTAAAATTAATATTTTTTATCATATTTAATTTCATACTTGTGACTCATCTGTACAGGTAAATATCAAAAATATTTTATACTATCAAGGGCGAATCAATAGGGAGCTAGGGAGGGGGAATGGGGGCGAATGCCCTCCTCCCCTACCCATTCATTTAAGGTATAGTATAGCTTATTATAGTATATAAAGAAAATAAAAGACCTGAAGACACATTTGAAAAAAAAGATATAAACATATGTATCAAGAGCTTGTTTATGCTCCATTTGTTTCACATAAAAATATTAAAAATTTTATTGGTTAAAGCTAATAATTTAGCCAAACTAAAGCTAGTAACTAAGTTGATTATGCACTTCAAATAAATAATGTTTGAAACAATTTAAATCATTTTGAAGCCATATTCATTTTTTCGATAATATTATCTATAACTTTGAGTTATGTAAAGAATAGTATGAAATGTAAAGTATGGCATTTTCACAATGAAGAAAACTTTGAGAATATAATTATTCAATATTTAAAAACGATGACTTAGTATTGAGTAGTTAAGAGTTAGGAATGCTTTATTTAGAAAGAAACAATAACACCTGTTAAAACAAATTATAAAATTATATAAAAAGATAATAAACTAAAAGAAAACATGTGAATAGCATAAACTATGAAAATAAGTTAAGAATATAAATAATAAGGAAAAATGTGGAGAAATAAATTATAAGAAAATACATCAAGTTGAAAAATTATAAGAAAAATTCAAAATATCCAAGATAAGAACATATATTAAAATCTCAGTGTTGATGGTTTTTATCCTTTGATTCATAAAAACACCAATAATCAATGTTTGGCCTGGGCATATACCTACACATCAGTTCACCTAAATTCTGATTAAAAAGCTCATAACTTCTTTATTTCTCTCTCAGTTAACATTATGATTTGTTTTACAGAATACCGTAATTATTTACTTTAACTTCTTGATTTGTGTCTTGTCTGTGATCCTAGCTTGTGTTTATTTTATCCTTGTTTTCATTTAGGTATTTTAGACTATGGAATGGTTTCTCTAAACCTTTTACCTTATACTTCTTTTCAAATCCTTTCATCACATAACTTACAACTACCCTAAAGCTGCTCGGAATAATTTTTGTGATTTTCTTTGTTAAAACCCTTAGGCTGATGTCTTTTGCCTCTCTGCTGATAAATTCACCTTGTATTAGACTTCCTGGATCCAGAAAGGTATAGAAACTTTAGTTCATTCTCTCTCAGTTTCAACTCATACCCCATTCTACCCCATAATTTTAATTATCTTATGAATCTGCTATCATAAGAATAACTCTCTTGATGACAAACAGCTTTTTTATTATTACAAGAAATCAATGTAAAAAGACACTATTTGATACCAAGCTCTATTATTCAGCTCTACAATTAAGCTCCAATACCCTTAGTTTACTAAATCTTGTATCTAAAGAAGTTAAGTACCAGATTTAGTACTAGAGACTTTGAGAAAATCTTCAACAGTGTTCTGAAAAAAGGCTAACATTCCATCTTAAATACATGGGTCTGATCTTAATACCTCTCCCAAGAAAATGGCAGAACTACTTGCAAAGAAATTTTCTTATTTATTTCTCCAGTCAAATGGCCAAATTCTTCTTGTCATTCCCATTAAATAAGTTAGATATTGTTAGATATCCAAATCACTTAAGCTTTTATTACTTAAGTCATTTTTCAATTAAACTCTTCTACAGCTTGTGTTCCAGACAACAGTCCTGTCATAGTCTTATAAAAGTGCTCCCTAGAACTCTCTTCACTTCTCTGTCTGCTAGAAAATAACATCTGTTGCTCCATTTTTTTTAAAGTTCTAGAGAATAATATGGTTACACTAACTGTTGTACAACTAGCCTTCTCTCTATTACTAACAAGGTCTTTTATAAAGTTTTTGATAGAGTTTAGCAAGCTGTTTGTCTGCATATTCTGTATCTGGGAATATTTTTGAGATTATTAAATCATTTTTAATCACAGATCAACTCTTTTCTTTATTTACAGTAACATCTGGGGAACAGCAAGATTCTATCCTTGGTCCTGTAAAGTTTTTTATTTACATTAATGATATTCCTGACAATCTAAATGAATAAATTTGCTGACGACTCAATATTATACTCATGTGTAGTCAAAAGGTCTTTAGTTTTTGGTCACCAAGAACCGGCAGCCAATCTTGATTCTGATCTCTTTGCTGTGACAGCTTAGGGCATACAGTAGCTTGTTAACACATTTTAACACCATAAAAACTCTAATTATGATTACTTTATATTACAAACAGCTATAGCAACTATAACTATGACACTACTGTATTTATGAATGGCAACAGTCTCACTGAGTTTTCTACTTTATGTCCTTCTCAGATTATTATACACTATTTATCTCTCATGGAAACTGTATATACAATCCATCATAAAGTTAGCATTTAATAAAGTTGCCTCTCATTATTGTGCTTTTCATTTCCATTTTCCTCTACCTCTTTTCATTTCTATCCTCTACCTCTACAAATCTCTTATTTGTTCCTGTATGGAATACTGTTATCATATTTGGGCAGCTTCTTCTAATGATGCTTTTTCTCTTCTAGACAAGGTTCAAAAATATTTTGTAGATGTAGTCAAATCTGCCCTATCTGCCAAGCTTGAGTCATTGTTGTAAATTTGTATCTCTTTTTCTTTTTCACAAGTACTATCATTTATATATGTTTATATAAGTACTTTCATTTATATCTACTTTTATATATGGTCAAACAAATATTATCATGGTAGCTGCTCAAACAAGCAATCATCTCTAGTTCCATCTCAATCAAAACTCATTCTCTCCTGGCTCATCATTAAGTAAAGTCACATTTTTATCCTGTATCTGTCTCTTTATGGCTTGAAAACTTTTACTTATTTAGTTTTTTTTCCTTGCCCATTAATGCTTTGGAACTCTCTATTATTATCATGTTTTTTTGATGCATAAAATCTTCAACTTATTAAGTCTTCTGTCAATTGTTTTGGTAGCTTTTTAACTATACTTTTTGTTTTCTTGTAACTCCTAACTTAATAGTGCTTTGTTTCAGTCTTTTTGGAAGTAAATTAGTTAATAAAAAAAGGATGGTAAAATATAACAACCATTGGTTTTATTGAAAAATTGAATACTCAATCAAATCATTAAACTTCAAAATAGCTTGAACTGTTATAAAGATATTAAATTTTTGAAAAGTGATTGATTTTATCTTAAAAAAATTTTGATTATTTTTATTAGGTTTTAATAATCCAAGAAAAGTTTTTAACAAATACTTTTTACAACTATTTAACCAAAGTTATAAAACAAAGCAAGAAAAAACAAGTTGAAAAAGTTTCAACTATTTATATAAATCTATTTATTCTTACGGATTTAATGAATATCTGTTAATTTCTTAAGTTTTTGTTTTTTAAAAAACATGCTATCTTTCCACTTATGAAATAAATTTCCACCATTCCATAAAATATTCAATGCAATTTTTTAAAGATTATTCATACAATTATTTAAAGATTATTCATAAAATTACTTTTAAAGGTTATTATTTTTATTTGTTCCTAATTTTGGGGTGCATTGTGTATGTTTTTTTCCACAGTTCTTTTAACTGTTCTTTTACAAATAAAAATAAGAAAACCATGGAAGACAAACTTTTATGAATTTTTTAAATCTAGATATGCCTCATTTTACTTTACTCTACGCTGAGTTTTATTTATGGAAACTGTATTTGAAAAGCCAGTCAAATATTTGATCTACTGTAGCTTGTACTTTAAAGGGCATTGAGAGGGTTTTCAAAAATAAATTTGAGTTTGAATTTAAAAATGAATATGAATTCAAAAATGAAAGGTTTTCCCAAATGAGGAAGAGCATTTTTGATATTAAAAACAATAGTAATTACTTGTGAATGTGAAAGAAATATTCTTCAGTTATGCATATTTCACTTATATAAAAAGATACATTATATAAAATGACACATCTTTAAAGTCAGGAAAAAGGTGTTTAGATTTGGCTAAAAACACAAAACATGTCTTTGCAACCATGTATTTGAAAACAGTACATACTTCTAAAACATTTTGATTGATTACTATGATACTCAAGGATTAAGAAAGAGTGTAGTTCTGTTGTTGTTATAATATTTTATTAAGGTTCTGTGGTTTAAATATATATTTGTAGTTCCTAATTAATATAACTGTAATTTAAGCGGTTATTCAATGAAAACTTTGAGGAATATTTGTGCATTTTTATCTGAATTAAATTTACATGAAAATGTCAAAAGAGTTTTATTTGTTGAAAAAAATCATTTTAACTTACATTTGTTAATTTAAAAAAACTTACATTGTGTTAATTTCAAAAAACTTACATTGTGTTAATTTCAAAATTTTCATTTTAACTTACATTTGTTAATTTTAAAAACCTCACATTGTGATAATTTCAAAAAAGATATATATTGAAATTCAATGGAAAACTATAACAAAAAACATTAAAAACAAAAAAAAAACCATTAAGAAGATTAAAAATAACAAAAAAATAGCAAAAATATTTCTCAATAAAAGGAAAAAATCAAGAGATGTAGGTCTAAATTTTGGTAATATTACAAATATTTTACATAAACTGTCTGTAAAGAAAAAAATACAGCAATGTCAGGCTAAACTTAAGCAAATTGAAAGTATACAAGTAAAGTGCAAAGTCCTATGGTTTACATTTTCATAGGTGTACTTCATTAAGTAAGTTATTTTTAATTTTGCATGTTTAATTTATGAACAAAATAGCAAAGGCAACATTTGTTATATTTTTAGTTATAAATTGATAGTACTACAAAAAATAATACAAATCAAGTGAGTTTCTTATTCATTGCATCATTGCATACATCAAAGGTGTATTGATGCAGTGATATAGGGGAGACAACACAGATGGGGTTGGTTGAAACATTGAACTTTTGCACCGACTTACAAGCAGTTTGTTATTACAAACAAGAAATAAAGGTTTCAAGAACTAAAATACATACTATTTTGTTGTTCGATAAAATAAATTGCAAAAATTAAGTTGTTGCTCAAGATTATAGAGAATTGCACATGAAAGTAACTTTTTATGATTTTTGTATTACTAATTGTAATCTTGTTTTATAAAAGATAATAAAATAGTTTGATAACATCTAAGTAGTAATTTTTGCGGGCTAAATTTGAATATTTGTAAAATTGCAGTAGTAAAAGAGTTATCGGCATTATTAAATTATTTTTAGAATGCATTATTATAAACGAAAGACACAAACAAAAAGTATGACATCAAGCAATACGATGCTTGCTGCTGTCAAAAGAGTATTGAAAATGGAGAGAAATGCAAAGGAGTTGCAGGAGACATTCTATGGCAGCTATGGTATTCCTCATGTGATACTGCAGCAAAGTCAAAGCAATGCCAAGCACCCGGACCAGTTTAACTGTTGGGTACCACAACAACAGAAATTTTTTTATTATGGAAGAAGAGAATGCGCTTACAAGGTACATATTCGAGGCTTCACACATATACTATGGCCTCACTCCTGCAGAAGTACAAAAGTTTCTTTACAATTATGCGAAAAAAACTAAATGCAAAATTCCTCTTTTATGGAAAAGAACAAGCGTGCTGGTGCTGAATGATTTTCTTCATTTCTATAAAGAAAACCAGAGCTTGCAATAAAAACGCCCAAAGCTACATCACTGAGTCATGCCACCAGCTTTGAAAGATATAATGTGAATTTATTTTTTGACAATCTGAATTTTGTACAAACAAAACACAGCTTTACCGCAACAGATATTTGGAATGTGGATAAGACAGGTTGTACAACTGTACAAAAGTCACAAAAGATTATTGCAAGAAAGGGAGTGAAGCAAATTGGAGCTGTCACATCGGCCAAGGGAGAAAAATTAGTGACAGTGTATTGTGCTGTGAGCACTTCTGGGAATACTATTCCAACAATGCTTATTTTCCCTAGAGTAAATTTTTGTGACCATTTTGTTCGAGATGGTCCAACAGGATGCATCAGAACTGCAAATCCATCCGGATGGATTACTGAACAGAGTTTTTTGTTGTTAATGAAGCACTTTGTGACTCATGCGCACCCCACAGCAACCAGATTTATTGCTACTTAACAATCATGAATCGCACATTGACCTAGAAGTTTTGAATTTTGCCAAGGCCAATGGAGTTGTTATGTTGTCATTTCTGCCTTTATGCTCACACAAGCTGCAGCCATTAGACAGATCTGTCTACTTTTCTTTTAAAAAATTCTTAAACGCTGCATGTGATACATGGATGAATGCAAATAAAGGCAAAACAATGACTATTTATGACATTCCAAGCTGTGTACGCTATGCATTTCCTCTGGCAATGACAATGAAACACATATGTGCAGGGTTTAAAGTCAACGGAATCTGTCCATTCGATTGCGAAAATTATTTCGGATGTCAATAATATGCCTTCAAAAGTTAAAGACCGTCTAGAACCAGCAGTGACTATGGTACAGTTTGAAGTTCCTGCTTTAGCTACTATCAGTCAAGAAATTCCGATCTTGGCTACTGGTAATAATAATAATAACAATATTTGTGTTTTTTTATATAAATTTTGATTGTGATATTTTGCCTTTATTCAGATGTAGAACCAGATAATACTGAGCATATCGGACCATTAACTCTAGGACTTCTCAAAATTTCACCAGCAGATTTAGCAAAGTCCCACAAGAAATTTTTGATGAATTTGAAAGCGTTCGGCCAATATTGGACGTTTCAACACCACGAGTTTCAAAAAAAATTGGCCTCAAAAAAGGAAGGAGTCACATTTTAACAGATACACCGGAGAATGGCGAGATTGCCAGAAACAAAGGAGCAAAAGAAAAGAAAATACAGACAAAAACTGCAAAGAAAGTGCCAGAAAAGAAAATACAAAAATAACACCAAAACTTACAAAAATTACACCAAACTTAAATATAACACCCTAACCCTAACACCAAAACTTACAAAAATTAAAATTAACTTAACACTTAACTTAACACTTAAAATAACACCATTAATTAACACAATTAACTTAACACTTAAAATAACACCAAAACTTACAAAAATTACACCAAAAAAAGTCTTTTCTGTAAAAAATAAAGTTATTAAAAAGAAACACGAGACAAAAAAGCCTAAAAACAAAAACAAGTCTTCAATTACCAATAATACCGAGCAAGAAGCAGCATGCATATACTGTCAAGAACTG
>NC_088928.1:44797500-44890000 GCF_038396675.1 Hydra vulgaris | reverse complement strand
ACTGCTTGATAAATCTTAATTTTGCTATGCAAATCTAAAACAAATCACTGTTGAAATAATGTTTGTTTCCGTTTTTACTTCCATTTCTGCGTGTACATAAACTTTATATCAGAACTATGAAAAGGTGTATTGTGCCAAAACATTTAGAGTGTTTATATTAGAAAATTAATTTATGAATATATCATTAAGTCTGATGGGGTTTGGTGAGGTTTAATGATGAATAAATTAAAAAACACATAAATAATATGTCTCCTTTATAATTCTTTTTAAAGTTGTGTGTGATCTGGTTTAATCTAAATAAGTCAGGGATGCTCTAAAAAAAGTCTATACCCATCTAGAGATGGATCTTAAGATATCAAAGGATTAATATGAAGAATTGATATTGGTAATGTGTTGACTATAATTTAATTATTACACATATAACATTCAAAACACTTTTTTTTGCATTAAATTAAAATGGTAACAAAATACATGTTATGGATTCCTCTAACCATGTCAATTATTAGCTTTCTTTCAACCCAGTAAAATTTATAAGCTATCCCCCTTAATTTTTCTGGTGAAAACTTTACCACATTTTTATTTCATCAATAAAATGTTTTTTTAAACAATATTTTTGTTAATCTTTAATTTTAATTTTTGTATTTATTTAAAAATACTTTTTACAAGTTTATCCATTTTTTTAAAATTTTTTTATTTATTTATAAAATCATTTAACCCCTGGTGACAAAAATTTGGCACAAAATAAACACAGACAGTAATAGTACTACTAAAAGTTTAATGATCAAAAAATATTGCACAGAATATTAAACAATATATTAATTTTTTATTTTCGGGACTGCAATAATGATTTCTCGCCATTACGACGAACGACATCAACTTTTTTGTATACATGTTCACACATGCCTTGTATAAGATTTTTATCAATTTTTTTTAAACAAGAATGGATTTTTTTTGCAGCTGATCTTCACTTTCAGCTTCCCAATTGTTTTCATACACGTAGCCATAAAGGATTGACCAGAAATCTTCAATTGGTCGTAATTCTGGCACACATGCTGGATTATCAAATTTTGTTACATAACGGATATTTTTCTCATCGAGGTAATTGGTCACACTTCTAGCATAATGTGAAGAGGCCAAGTCAGGGCAGAATACATAATTACCATCACTGTGATGTTTGTTGATAAAAGAAATCAATCGTTTGATGATGCAATCATTTTTGTACACTGTTTAGTTAATTGCCAGTCTCGCAGGAACAATAAATGGTTTCGAGATTCCACGAGGGGATATGGTAATCCACACAAAAATTTGTTTTTCAAATTTGCTTTTGCGCTTATACTTTACATTTTTTGGTGAATTTTTTGCGTCATCTGAGTAAAATTCAACATTCGAATTTTTATTTGTATGTTTAAATGTAAAATAAGACTCATCGTCAATGACAAAGTCGCGGTTTCTGAATTTGCGACAAATTCTTCCACACTTCAGTTGCAACTGCTTTAACTGTTTCTCAGTGCGATCAGGGATTTATTTTTTCTTAAAATAACAAATGTTTGTTTTGTTTTTTATTGTTTTTACAATTTAGGAATGATCACACTTGAATTTATTTGCAATTTTTCTTGTTAAAGTTCCAGACCGGTTGTTCAAAAGACCTTTCACGCAATTGATGTTTCCAGCAGTCATAATTTTTGGTTTTCTGCCTGATCCAGGCTTACGAGACTTAGGCTCATTGTTCTTCCACTTTGCCATATAACGTTTAATGGTTCTTTCGGGGTGATTAGAGGCAACAAAATACTCTACGGTGCTCTTCGTTTTAGCATTAGGATGCAAATTACAATAGTTGTACACTTGTTCAACTAATGTAGTCGACTTCATTTTTGGATAACTTTTTTATTAATTAATCTAAGTAAACAAAACTTTCAGTAAAAGATAAGTAACACTTTATAAAACAAAATTACTAAAAAATTAAGACTGGATAACTAAAAATTCAATAAGTTTTAGCTTATCAAAGATTGTGCCAAATTTTTGTCACCAGTGGTTAAAAACCAATAAAATAAATTTACATGTTTTTACTGGTAATTTTTTTCAATTTTTTTTTTTTTTAATGTACCAAATGTATAAGTTAGTCATTAAAATTCAAAAAATCTTTTGAAAAATTTTTAACCTGAGCCAGATTTTGTAGTTCACATTTTTTATATCTATTTTAAAACACTTTGAATTTTTTTTTGAATTCAATATAATAGTTTAGATTAAAAATTTTAATTGACATTTAAATGCTATTAAAATCATGATGTTATTTTTAAAAATTACAACTGAAATACAAAGTTTGTAAAAATATTTGAAATGCTAAACACACTATAAAATGACTTCATATTCAAATTTTTATAAATGTCAGTTTAGAAATAAACTAAATTTAAAATGCCACCCATGAAAATAATCAATCAATAGATTTCTGAAATGAATATATTTCTTATATAGTTATTACACTTCATAGGTATTTACCAATAGTACATGTACTAATCTTAAGTAAAAACCATGCTGGAGTTATAACAATAACATTATGAATAATATAATAGTAATCAATAGCAGCCGAAATAGAATTAATAATAAAAATGGAAGTAGTAATAATAGTAAAAATAACACAAATAACAATAATAATATATATATATGATAATATATATATATATATATATATATATATATATATATATATATATATATATATATATATATATATATATATTCACACACACACACACACACACACACACACACACAATATAGTAGTATATATATAATATATGTATATATAATAGTACATGTATTTAATATAATAATAACAATGTATATATACATAACAATATATATATATTTGTAATATAAAAATAATAACAATAATAATAACTATATATATATATATATATATATATATATATATATATATATATATATATATATATATATATACATTATCTACTATAGCATATTTATGTAACAAATTTATACCATATTTTATTTTATTAATTAAATTTGAATTTTGTAAAAAAGAAGAAAAAAACGAAGAAGCCCTCAGCAGCAAGTTATTTTAGTATGACGTCAGACTGCTTATCTTAACAAGCAGTATAAGATATATACGTATACTTATATGTATGTATATATATATATATATATATATATATATATATATATATATATATATATATATATATATATATATATATATATATATATATATATATATATATATATATATTATGATAGAGTTTTTTGTTTTTTTTTAATCCATTTATTTAATCATAAAATTAAAAACTACAAATTTAACAATAATTTACAAAATTAGGTTTGCTGTCTTTCATATAGTTAAAAACAAGTCTATGGAGTGACACCATAATATTATAAGCAAATGAAAAATAAAACAAAGTTTTACATTCTACAAAAATTGTTAAAAACATTTCTTGTCGTTACTATAATTTAATGTTTATATAGATTTGGTTCATTGATTCAGTGTCTTTTAATTTTCTTAATTTTTTTTCCAATTAATTTATAACTGTAGAAATATAATGACATTATTTATTTCTTATTATATTTGTTTTTATCTTGTTGTCGTTTATGTTCATTGTATGTTTATAGTATGTTTATTGTTATTCTATTCACAGAAACTAATATAACATGTTTAAGATACATATTATGATCTAAATCGACAACAAACTTTTGTTTAAGTTGTTAATTTATGCGCAAAAGGTTGGATTTTTCTAACCTTTATCTTTTCTATCATGTGTCCACAATAAGCTTACCTTCCCAAGGCCTTAGCATACAATGTCATCGTTGAAGATCCCTGCAAAGCCATTGCAATTGCACTAATCAACAGCCACTAACTTCTTTATCCTCCTAGCCCAATTGATATTCATTTAGTGTTCTTAAAGCATAAGGCACCAAAAATGAATCATACCCACATCAGTCCGGATATCTCAGGTGAAGAGTCGGCAAACAAATTAGTTGATGGACATTGTGCAAGAGATGTACAGAGATTAAACAAGACGAGATGACAGTACAGCTGTTTCAGTGCTGTAAAGAAAACCTCGGAAATCAACTCCTGAAAAAAACTCTTAAGATAATAAACGAAAACGATGAGGCATTTCTAAAAGCAATGAAAAAACCGGCTGTTATCCCAATGTCATTAGCGTCAGAAAAGCAGAACTCCTTCAATTGAGAAAGGAAAAAACAAAAATATTTGGTCATTCTAAGCAAAAATGAATGGCAAGGCTGCTACTTGCATCTACACAGTACAATGCCACATTAACCCACAAACAACTGTAGATTTTACTGATGTAATCATACGAGACATTGTTGTTGCTGGACTATCAGACATTGACATCCATAAAGATGTGCTTGGATGGGTCTCTCTTGACACAGCCTCATCATAGATATCATTGTTTTTATAAAGGGTGAGGAAAAATGGCACAAAATGCACTAGGCTGTTGTTCAGCAACAGCAATAAAATTAACTTTCAAGAAATAAAACAAGAGCAATACACAGGGTATTAAAGGGACCAATATTACAACCTAATTTTCAGATTGCTTAAAATCTTACAGTTTATTTACTGAACCATCTAGAGGATGGAACACAAAATTCCTCAAGCAGTGTCTAGACTCTTAGAAGAAGCTTAGATTTTGCACTTCTAAAATTAATAAAAGAATCATCTCAAATGATATAAAATTTAATGCAACTAAAGATGCTGAGGCTAGCGAGTTTGTGTTAAAGTTTAGCGCAATTTAGCATTCAAATCAAAAAATAAATAAAATCACTAATGATGACCAATGTGAAGCAACGCTCCACAGAAATAAACTATAAAATGTTTACCCCATGTTGATAATTACTTATGATTCTCCTATAAGAAGTCTCCCACCAGGTGCACCCACCACACTTCCATTTGATTGCTCTCCTGAAAACAACAAACGGATGAAAGCTTATCTTCTTGAAAAATTCTCTGCCTAAACATTCAATACATGTCCACATCAGATTTTACCTGATATTGAGGGGCCTCCAATTTTTTCCAAGAAAATGTCAAATCAGTTGCAGCATTTACTCCAGCCACCATACCAATCCATTGGCAAGACTAGATAAAAAAGAATAAAATTCGTGATGAATCTTTAGGAACCATTGAAAAGGTTTCTCTAAGAGACCCTACAACATGTTGTCACAAAATGGTCATCACATGTAAACATGACCATGGGCCTCGTTGCACTTTTGATCTATCTCAATTGAGCAAATACTGCTACATGGAAATTCAAGGAAACTGTAACAAATGTATAGAATAGTTATCATTGCGTTTCGATCCGCATTGAAGATAGATTGCAGCAGACTTAAGTGGCAAACAAAGATGCGTAGATGATATCCTCCACTACGACGATGAACTAGTCAAACATTGGTGGCGGACAATTGAATTTCTTGAGCTTGTTGATAGAGCTGGAATCATTTTAAATCCACAAAAATTCTAGTTTGTAAAAAGAATAGTGGACTTTGCCGGTTTTTAGAACACCTGAAAATGGAGTTGAATCACTACCTAAATAGATTGGCACCATTAGATCATTTCCAACACCATACTTAATAACGGACATCCGATCTTGGTTTGGCTTAGTAAGCCAAGTATCACATTACACCCAACTTTGAGAATTTATGGCACTATTCAGAGTTCTCCTCAGCCCTAAATCAAAGTTTTGTTAGATGAACTCAACCCTTTATTCAATGCGTCGAAGGAAAAGATCATTAGTCCAATTAAAGACAGGGTCCAAATATTTGACATTACCAGGAAAACCTGTTTAAAATGCTACTGGCCGAAATTGAGGATAAGTTATTCCCTAAGCTAAAAACATTGTGAATGTTAATCGAACTCCCCAGATTGCTATATAGGCGGATGGAGAATAACTCTTGCAGAGCCCAGATTCTTGTCATCTGCCGAATAACAATATGCACCAGTAGAGGGCAAAATGCTAGAAGTGGTATGGAGCCTGGAGCAGACTAAATATTTTATACAAGGACGTGATAACCTTTTGGAAGTAACTGACCGTAAACCGCTTTTCAAACTGTTAGGAGATAGGATCATAGATGAATTTGCTAACACATGACTTTCCGACTAAAACAAAGAACAAAAAAATCAACATCAACCAGGAAAAAACAAACCTGTCAGCGGATACTACTTCTCGTTACCCTGCAAAGAGTATGAAGAAATATGTTAATTCAGCCACATGCAGTCAAATTACCAATTTCGACAACATGGAATCACTAATAATAGCCTCGATACGAAACAACATAAATAAAATGATTGCAATGACATGGGAAAGTGTCAGAGTAGAGACAGAAAAGGATACTGAATTTAAAGCATTAATGTTAGCAACAGAAAACGGTTTCGAAGAGATAAAGATAATTTCATACCAAATCTTTTACCTTTTTGGGAATACCGCAATGACTTGATGGTGTCCGATAGGGTTATAATATACAACGACAGCATTGTAATCACACTTACTTTACGGAATAAGTTATTGGATGTACTACACTCAGCCCACCAAGGAGTATCAGGAACGACAGCCAGAGCTTAAGCTCCTGTTTTCTGGCTAGGTACCACTTACAGCATACAAAGTAAGCGTGATAACTATTGCAGCTGTAATTGAAATGTACCCTCTAATGCACGACCACCACCTATCCAACCTCACATCCCTGTGACACCAATTGAATGCATATTTGCTGACAATTTTGAATTCCGTGGCTAGAATTGTCTGGTCATTGGAGTTTTTTTCTTTTCTATGGACCAAAGCCCACAAAATAAAATCAGAAACATTATCAATAAGTGCAAAAGGTTTTATCATGTGCTATTGCGCATAAACTATTTACAACATTTGTAGTCCCTGAAAAAATATCAACTGACGGTTGAACTCAATTTACCGTTGGAGAAAAGAAAGAGTTTCTTTAACAATGGGGTATTACTCATCGCATTTCATCAGCCCACCATCGACAATCTAATAGAAGAGCTGAATTTGCAGTTAACTTAACAAAACGCCTCCTCTAAAATAATGTAGGACAAATTGGTGATCTCAATAAGAACGCTTTTATGAGGGCAATGCTCACAATAAGAAACACACCAGATCCTACTTGTCAGTTATCCTCACTCAGATTTTATTTGGCTATCCCAATCGTGATGCCATAACCAATATAAAAACCAGAATATCTATGTTTGATAACGACCAATTCTTGAAAACATGGAAACATGCATGGTCTACAAAAAAGACGCATTACGAACAAGATATGCAAAGACCCTTGAATCACTTTAAGAACGTACACGTTTTCTTGCACCAATACATGATGGAGACAGTGTTTTTATACAAAATCAAGTAGGAAACTACCCTAAATAATGAGATCACATTGGGAATGTTGTTGAATGAAAAGAAAATGACTAATACGTTCTCAAAGTTAATGGAACAGGTCAACGGTGAGAAACAATAAATTACGTAATTTTCACAACCCACTAAAGTAAAACAAAACTAATATTGCATTGACCATTGACAAGCTCTCGTCACAATAATTCTGCCAATTTGCCTTGATTTACAGAGTATGTTCCAGAAATCACAACAAAGTCACACTATCCCAACCGAAACCAGAACCATTTGCAGTATTTCCACCACCTCCTACATCCGCATCAACGGTACCACCACCACCTCTACCAACAACACCACGACCCCAACTGTCATCTATGCCAGCGTCTCTATCAAGAAACTCACCGCATCTAGCAATATCATCCCTATTGAATACTGAAGTTATAGGAGATCAAACATTGAAATGTTTGACAAGGTTTTGTATCCCCAAGAAATTCTACCAATCAGAAACCGGGAAATCTTTGATGTTAGACAACTTTTAGAAATGAACCTGAAAATTATGTGTATATTCATTGACACTTAATAACATGGAAGTGGATGTAGAAATATGACATTATTCATTTCTTATTACATTTATTTTTATATTGGTTTTGTTAATTCTTATTGTTATTTTATTCACAGAAACTAACATTGTTTAAGATTTGTATTGTGATCTGGAGAAACAACTAACTTTTGTTTAATAACTTCTAAGTTTCATTTAATTAAATATATTTATCTTTAGGTCGCTATTAAGAAAATTAAAAATTGAAAGACACTGGATCAATGAACAAAATAAATCAAAACATTAATATATATAATTTTATATTATGTAAACATATTTATAGAAATTAAAAAGATATAATTAGATGAAATTTAAAATCTGTAGATAAAGTAACTGTTCACAGTTATTAAAATTTTTTGGCAAAACTTTTAGATTTGACCTAAACATGAACATTAGGGTGGTCCATTTTTAACTTTTTTTTGAAACTTTAATTAGGGTTTTTACCAGTGATGTCATTTGATCTAAAAACGCTTGATACAAAGTATTTCGAATTTAAAATGATTTTTAGATCCCCCACTAAACATAGGAAGTTAGAATAACGGATTGTGCAAGTATTGTGTAATATCTTTATCCACTAATTGTTGTTGTTACTTAGTGGGGTTTACACAACTTAATTATTAATCATTACAAAATAATTATAAAAAATTTTAATTTACGACTATTAGTACATATTCCACATAAGATTTGGTGAAATATGAATAAATATGCAATTAATAACGTTACTGAAATGTTATTTTTTTGTTTGTTAAAAATATAAAACATGCAATAAATGCAGTTAAATTCGGAAATATGAATTTTGTTTTAAAACTTGTCACTTACACATTTTAAAATTATTTTTTTGGCATAGTTACATTAAATAATGATAGTATTAATTAAAAACGTCAACAAAGCAGTCAAAATATATTTCTTATTTACAATGTTATCAAAACAGTTAGAAAAGCAAAAAAAAGTTCTGCACACCTATCTACAAAATCCTTCTGCATCGTTACTTTCAATTGCTAAAGCATCTGAATCTAGCAAAACTACTTTTTACATGGTCATAAAACGATACAAGAGCTCTCTATCTATCGAACAAGCACAAGGATCTGGAAGAAAAGGTGGTTTTAAAGATAAGAAAGCAGCAATTTGTATTCGACAATCATTCACGCACAATTCCGGCTTATCGAACAGAGAAGACTTGATGGTTTCTTCTACACTTTCAAGGTTGATTGACTTAAATTTCCTCATTAAATAAAAGAAGTCCAGGTCATTAATTTGAGCAACAACAGTAATAGCAGATTAAAGAAAGTACTTTCCGTAAAAAAGACTGGTGTACTTGGCCATCCTTTCAATCTTTTTTGCTTCTTCCTAATTAAGTTCAAAGGTATGAGATAGTAGGAATATCTTTGTCTAATAAATGGTTTTTAACATCCACCTTGCATGATGAACAGAACCGGCATACCGAATGCAGAAACCACTTTTAATATGTCCACCGAAAAAAAATAGAACAAGCTCCACTTGTTCTTGAGTGTCCTCACGAGGAAATGTTTTTCTCTCCAAGCATTCTATTGTCCATTTTTTTAATTGTTAAAATAAAAAACTATTTTGATCATGAGATTAGTCCCACGTTCTAAGTTCTTTTATATTCTTGTTAAGGTTATGAAATTCTTCCTTGAACCTTTCAAACAGCTGAACTCTTAGTGATTTGTTCGGACCACAAATAGCATTGGATGTTGCTTTTATAAAGAGCTCTTAAATATGATGCCTACATTCAAGTTGGAGTAGAGAACAATCAATTTGCTTCCCAATTAGAACTGCAACTCCATAATACTCTTCGCTGTTTTCAGATTTGTATCGTAGACTGAAGATTGCGCGTAATGCTGGAAAATGTGCCGTTATAGAGTACGACAAGCTAATAGTAAAAGAGTTTAATCTGAAGGCTAAATAAGTAATTTTTTTTTTTAATCTTTTCTAATAATTAATTTATTTTTATTTATATCTTAAATGGAGGAACACCATGAATTTAAATTTTCTTTTTTTAATCATAGTGATAATGACACTGATACAAATTGTTTCGACAAATTTAGTTTTGAAAGTAAATGCTACACGGTTTGGGAATTTGCACAATATTTAAAAAAAAATAAAGAAGCATTTTCAATATTAAATGTTAACATCCGAAGTCTAAATAAAAACTTAAAACTTAAACTTTGAAAACTTAAAACTTTTCTTGGATGAAATAAAACACAATTTTAGCATTATTTGTATAACAAACACGTGTTGCAAGTATGATGAACAAAATTTATATCTAAATTAATTAATTACACGTCAATTCATCAACCGCGAAAAAAATATTGTGGCGGAGGCGTGAGTATTTTTGTTCGCAATTCAATTAACTTTGTCCAACGTAATGACCTATGCGTTAATGAAACAGATTGTGAGTCATTATACATTGAAATTGTAAATAAAACCACAAAAAATATAATAATTAATACTACTTATTGGCAATTTAAAAGTAATTAAAACTCTTTAGAATACATTTTTTACTAAAGTCAATAAAGAACGAAAGGATGTATACATTGTGAGGTACATCAATTTGGACTTGATGAGACATGCTTCAAATAACATTAAATACTTCATGGATAATCTTCTTCAACATAATGTTATTCCAACAATAAATAAGCCAACCAGAATAACTAAAAACTCTTCTACGTTACTAGATAATATTATCACCAACAATTTTTATAAAAACCCTATTTAAACTGGTATAATTAAGACAGACTTTTCAGATCATTTTGCTATTTTTCTAATTACTAAAAATATTGCAATTAACAATAAGCCTTCAAAAACTATTATATACAAGAGGCAGATCAATGAAAATTCCTTACGACAATTCCAAGACCTTTTAAAATATCAGATTGATTGGGACCTTATACTGAAATCAAGTGAGGCAAACAATGCCTAAGAACAATTTTTTCATCATTTTTGTAATCAGTATGAACATGCGTTTCCTGAGAAAAAAATTGTTATAAATACCAAGTCACTCAATTGTCCTTGGATGTCTAAGGGCCTACTAAAATCCTCAAAGAAAAAAAAAAAGTTGTAAAAAAAAAGTTCTTAAAAAATAAAACTTATAAAAATGAAACAAACTATAAACATTATAAAATTATATTTGAAAAAACTAAAAAAAAAACTCCAAAAAACTTCATTACTTAAAGTTGTTCGAAAAAACTAACGGAAACGCCATAAAGACGTGGAAGGTAATTAAAGAAATTATTGGCAATTAAAAAATTTATGAAAAAAATTGATCTGCCAAAAAAATTTTAGTAGATGGTAAATTTATATACGATAAAACAATAATTGCCTATAATTTGAACAGATTCTTTTTTATATTGGGCATAACTTAGCTGAAAAAATTCCGTCAAGTTCTTGTTCATATGATTTATATTTAAAAACCTATGATAAAGTAATGGATGAATCTAAACTCGATATTTATGAGTTGCGATCTGCTCTAGATAGTCTTAAAAACAACACTAATTTTTGATCAAATTAGCGTGCATGTTGTAAAATCAGTTTTTAATTTTATAGAATCCTCTCTATATCACATTTTTGATCTTTCTATTAAATCAGGTACTGTTCCAGAAAAACTAAAAATTGCTCGAATCTCACCTATCTTCAAATCTGGAGATGACACAAATACTTCAAATTAAAAAAATATCGGCTCAGCCATGCTTTTCTAAGTTACTTGAACGCATAATGTATAATAGCCTTAACAGCTACTTAACGGTAAACAACATGTTGTTCAACAAGCAATTTGGTTTTTAAAACAATCACTCAACCGATCACGCTTTCACCGAGCTAGTAACCCATGTAACAAATGCCTTCAATGATGATTATTCGACATTAGGAGTTTTATTGATCTGTCTAAAGCTTTGACACCATCAACCATATCATTCTTCTTAAAAAACTCGAACATTATGGAATAAAAAACAGTAACTTACTCTGGTTTAAAGAATATTTATCAAGCAGAAAACAGTTTATATAATATAAAACAGGTAAAACGTCCAAAAATATATAGACATGTTGAGTTAATATTAATATATATTTAGTCTTACAATTCATGTATAAAATAAAACGTGAACTATCTCCAACAATATTTAATCAATATTTTAAACAGATTGTTCTTAATAAAAAAACAAACACTTCCGCAATTCAAAGCTAATTTAAAATATCATTTAGTAAATATGGATTTTGATATTCTAAATATTGCCAGTCTTTTTTAAAAGTTATCTAAATAAATTTATAATGATACATTAACTTAAACAACTTTAACATGTTGATTACCAAGAAACTAAAAATAATAAGAAGATCGACTATTATTATTAAGAATAACGATGTCTTTATCTCACTTCTTCAAAAATGTTTACTTTTGAATATTTAGTCTTGAAGTTTAAAAAGTTTTTTTTTTTTTTGTTGCATTTGATCTAAACATGCAGTATCTTTTTGTAAATTATCTTATATTTATTTTTTTTTTTTTTAATTATATTCATTTTATTATAAAAACGACAATATGAGGCAATATGTATATATATGTATGTGTGTATGTGTCATGTGCGTATGTATGTATATATATATATATATATATATATATATATATATATATATATATATATATATATATATATATATATATATATATATATATATATATATATATATATATATATATATATATATAGACACACACATACTTAAAATATATTTGTTTTTATAAGGTCAAACTGTCTTGCAAAACTTTCTTGCGCATTATATTAATTTTAATGCTTTTATGAATGAAATCATTTCATAAACAGTTTTTTTTTGTTGTTTTTTTGTCATACTATTTTGTAAACTGTATATAATTAGACATCTATATAAACTTATAACAAGATATGGATTTTAATAAATCTTAAATTAAATTATTATAGGTTTTTATTTGAAAAATTGGTATTTTGAATAATAAAATTATTTTAATTTTTGTTGATTTATTTTTGACCTCAATAGTAAACCAGTGTTTAAAATCATGAGATAAATTGTAGAGATGTTTATATAGCATATATATTCTCAAGCAATTGCATTTGGCTTTTTTGATATATTGCTTTACGTAAGGTATTTTGATTATTTTGTTTTTGCCCTTAAATAGTTTAATAAAATTGTTTTTTAGGTAAGAAACAAAATAAAATTCGACATTGTATTTTTGTTTTTATTACCAAATAGTATCTTTGTCATATGAATTCTATGTTTTTGTTGATTTTTGTTTGAAAACTATTATTTCTTATTTATCTCTTTTTACATATGTTCTTAAAAATGTTTTTACAACTTTAGAATATTATTTTCTTCTCTTTTTTAAGTAAAGGTGATTAATGAAAGTTACTTATTTTATTCTTATGTTCACTTAAAATAGTAGTAAGTAATTTTATAGAAAAGATCATAGCTCTAAAGATTCTTTTGTGTTTATTTGATTTATCATCTGCAAACAGTGGCGGACTGGGCCGGCGGGACACCGGGACATTTCCCGGTGGGCCGGTCGAACAACGTTTAAAATACACCTTATAAATTTATTAAAATTGTTAAAATTACAAAATTTTAAATATTTTAGATTGCATTTTAAAAATAAAAAATCTTAAGAACGTTGTTGGCAGATCTTATTCTCATTTTTTTTCTTAATTCTAATACTTTATAAGGTTATTTTTATATATTATATATATATATATATATATATATATATATATATATATATATATATATATATATTTTTGTTTTGTTTTTTTGTTTTACAATGTTATATTTATATAGTATAAAAATACAAAATACTGGTATTGCAATCACATAAAGAGAAAATATGTTTTTATACTTTTATTTCATTTTATTTTTTCACCCAACACTTTCGTCCAGTGATATTTAAAATTAATTCTTAACAGGTTGTCTATTTAACTAATTTTTCCCCAATGTTTTACTATCCATCAATTAATTTAACCCAATAACGCAGGCTCGTAGAATTTATATATAGAAACAATTTAAACAAAATTGTTAACTTATACTGCATCCAACTGGAAGTCCTCATTTTATTTTAATTATATAATATTATTATTATTATTTTATAAACTATATATATGTAAGATGATTTATTATTCTTTTCATACATTTTTGATAAATCTTATTTTCTTAAAGCGTATACTATCAATGCAAACTTTAAGAATAAATTATCGATTAATTTTTGTTTAGGCGTTAATGGGTTAAATAAATACTTATTGTATTATATTGTTAAATTATTTACGTTTATTATTTAGAAAAAATGGAAAAAAGAAAATTTAAAGGAGGCGCTCAAAAAGTCACAGAAATACGACAAAAAATCATGCAAGAAGCTGCTAAAAATACTCTCAATTTAAGTGATATGTTTGCTTCAACTTCTTTGATCAATGCATTTGATATTGAAAATTTGAATAAGGATTTGGATTTAAGTTCATCAGTTTCAAGGAATGATGATACTATTATGTGTCCCATTGGCGCAGATAAAGTTGAAACATCAATTCTCGAAGAAATAACTTCAGTTTCAACTTCCACCTAGGCCAATAATGAAATGATAACACCAACAAACAAAATGTTTAATTTCTTATCAGATAATTATTTCATAAGGCCAGGAAATCAAAATTATGAAGAGTTTTTTAAAAAGTATCCATGCCAACCAACCATAGATGACATTACTAACTTACCTTTTAAACCAAATTTAATATTTTATAGAGAAGATAAAGTAAATAGGCGTTGGCTATCATATAGTTTGGAAAAAAATGCTCTATTTTGTACCATGTGCTTGGCTTACAGTAATATTACAAACGAGAGTTCGTTTGTAAATCGTGGAATGACGGACTGGAGGCACACTTTGCAACGTGTTAAAGAACATGAAAATAGTAAAACTCATGAAAATTGTGTAAATTGTCATATGCTCAAATCTAAAGGCAAAGATATTTATAATTTAATGTTCACAAATGAAGGAAGCATACGTCAGAAAAATATTATTGAACGAAAGCAAGTATTGGAAAGAATTATAGATGTTGTAAAATTAATTGGAAAGAGAGGATTAGCTTTTCGCGCTCACCGATCTGAACCTGTTTCTTCACTTTCACTTGAAAGTAATCAAGACAACCATGGTAATTTTTTAGAAATAATATTGCTATTCTCTAAATATGACGCGGTTTTAAAATTACATTTATCAAGAGTCATCAAAGAAAAGAAGAAAAATAATGAAACATCTGCGGGAACTAAAGGTAGAGACAGTTTCATTTCATTAATTTCAAAATCTACTATTAACCAGGTAATTTTGGCTGTGGAAAATTAATTCAAGATAGCATTTTGTTAGATATACAGGAAGCAGGTATTTTTTCTTTGCAAATTGACACCACACAGGACATAATACATAAGGATCAGTGCTCAATTGTTGTCCGATATGTAAAGGGAAATATTTATGAACGTTTAGTAGCTGTTTTAAATTGCAAATCGTCTACAGGGAAAGACATATGCAATTTAATTAGTACTTTTATTAAAAATAGTGGATTACATATTAAAAATTGTATCGGTAATTCGACAGACGGAGCAGCAAACATGCGTGGACAGTATAATGGCTTCACCAGTTGGTTAAGTAAAGAATGGCCTGGTCAAATTCACGTTTGGTGTTATGCCCACGTATTGAATTTAGTTGTCACAGATGCTACTAGTTCGGTAATTGAAGGTACTTCTCTCTTTCAATTACTCAACTCGTGTGCCGTATTTCTAAGAGAATCTTATCAACGTATGGATGTTTGGGGAAACACCAGTGTAAAATAAGGTATCAGAGACTTGACGTTATAGGTGAAACAAGATGGTCAGCAAAAGAAACAGCACTTAAAAAATTTTTTGGGCATTTTGATTACAAAGAAACCTCATTATATGTAGACTTATTGATAACTTTGAATTATTTTGTGTCTAGTGTATCTTTCAATGCTCAAGTTAGACACACTGCATCAACACTAATGGAGTCTTTATTGAAATTTAAAGTTATACTTACAGCGCATATTTATTTAAAAATTTTTCAATATATTGGACCGTTATCTAAATATTTACAAACCAGCAATTTAAATTATTTAATAGCTTATAACATGGTAACTTCCACATCAAATTCGTTAAAAAAATTTTCACGTGATTTTACTAATGTAAAAGAAAAGTCAAATTCATTTGCTAAACGTGCGAATACACAACTTGAAGAGTAAAATTGTGAAATATTTGTCGAAGAAGATATACCAGAAGAGAGATTTAGACGACGAAAGAGAATGCCCGACGAAATAACCGAAGATCATGAATTTCAAAACCCAATCGAAATATATAAAATAAACAAGTTTAACGTAATTATGGATACCACAATAAATACTATAGAAAACCGTTTTAAATATCATGGAAAATATTATGCAGACACGACAATATTAGACCCTAAAAATTTTACCGACTATAAATGTTCAGAAAACAGTTTAGAAGAGCTCAGTAAATTACTAGTAAAATATCATAAAACAGCTACAGCGTCAAATTTAAGGGAGGAAATAACTGATTTAATGACAAAATGGGACGACTTTAAAATATATATGCAAGATATATATAACACCGATGAATTAACTGATTCAGATTCAGAAATAAGTGAAGTATGCCTCAAAAATAAAAAGAGTTGCAAAAATTGAATTTATTGCTGTTTTAATTTCTTGGCTAAGTATAGTTTATATAGCAAAGTATACAGCAATGTTTATTTTGCATATAAATTTATTTTAACATTATTTTCGACGCAAGTAGCTTGTGAACGTAGTTTTTCCAAATTAAAAATTATAAAAAATAAAACTCAGATCTTTCTTGTCACAAGATAATTTGCAGTTTTTGATGCTTATGGCGATAGAGAAGGATATTTTGGTCAATTTAAATAATTATACAATAATAGATAAAATAAGAGAAAATGCTCCTGGTATTAGTAAATATTTAAATGGTTAAGAATCTTTTGTTTATTCATTTTTTATTAAGTATATATTTATATGTAATATTATATTAAAATATTATTTTATATTATATTGTTGTTTTTTTTTTTGAGGCCGTTCCACTTGGGGTTTCCCGGGCCGCTCAAATTTGCCAGTCCGCCACTGTCTGCAAAATGTACAAGATGCTGCTATACAAGGAAGAATACATTGTATAGCAAGAAGTGATGCTATTCTAGATTATAATTATTAAGGAGAAATGAGCCAGAACCAGATATGAAAAAATATTTTTTTTTAGAACTAGCATCGTAGTTTTAAAACATTTTAGAACTTTCTGCCATAATGGAAAGGTAGTTTTCCTTCCATTTTCACTATTTCTGCAAGCTTTACAAGATTTATCTACAGGAAGTTATAAATATCATAATTCCAATATGAGTTTTTTTAAACATATCAGAATTTATAATGCCTGTCTTAATTTTGCTTTATTTACTGATAATGTGGTTTAACTAATGAATCATAGGCTGCCATGCTTTAGAATATGTGGTCAAGTTTTTCATTATGTATGTAATATTAGGCCAGTTAAAGATTTTCCCGCAATATTATCAACTATATATCTATGACCCACTTGTGGCAGTAAATTTTAGAAAGCAATATCATAGCAATCAACTTTGCTTACATGATTAAAAGTTTATTTGCAAACTAGAGTTAGTGAAGTTGCAGTTGTATTTGTTGAAGATGGTGCTCCACCTGCTTCCAAGGAAGTTATTTACCCAAAAGGTCATTTAGAGGTTGTATTGAGTATGTCAGCTAACTTAGATCCAATGCTTCATTCACTTTTTTTTCCAACAGATTTCATAATCAATTGGTGCACAACTCTGGACCTTCAGTAAGATAAAACTTCTGTTCAGTATTTTATGGCAAAAACTATATCAGGATTATGAAGCTGATTCATATGTCAAAATTGAAGAGCAGTGTCTTGCTATCATAGAAATAACCAAAGTAAATTGAGAAGCATGCAGTATGATACCTTACATGAAAATGTAAGCAACCTTAGTAGCAATCATAACGTTAGACCAAGGTGCATATAGTTTCCTATTTACTTAGGAAGTCTTTAAAAAAATTTTGAAAATGCTATGGCTATAATTAAAAAGTATAGTAAACTAGATCTTTTTATTACTTTTACCTGCGACCCAATATAGTGGTGTGACATAAAAAATACACAAATTTATTTGCAAATGTTGTTAATTGATAGTTTATGATAAGTATGTTTACATGTGTTATAAAATAAATGTTAATAGTTTATAAATTGTTTTTATATAATATAATATGTTCAAAGTTTAAATATGTTTATGCTCTGTTTTTTCTATGTTTTAAAAGCGGTATTACTTAGCAGTATGTAGAGCAAGATTGTTATCCTTGCCAGTCAAATGATGTTACTAAACTGTGGTATTACTTGGCACTCTTAATTTTTGTTAATTATTTTTTACTTAAGACACTTTAGAACTAAGACCAAGTATGAATCTTACTTTACCAATTATAATTTCTAGGATCCATCAGATAAGTTTTATTTCTTATATTTTAATTTGAAATTTAATTTTATTTATATCTACTTTTTATTATACTCAACTTTTTGTTTCTCATTACTTTCAGATATTCTAGGATATCACGACTGATAAGTTTAAGATTATTATAACCTCTTTATTTTTGTTTTTATGACTATAACTTATTAGAACTATTATCAGCTTTGTTACATTGTAGTTGAATAGTGGTTACATTTTTATACAAATCAAATTTTATTAAATTTTCATATAACTGATTATAATTATCCTAAAATTAAATGGTTTTATATTTTTTTTAAAAGTTCAAACATAATTGTATTCTCTTTTTTTTTTGTTGTCATTGTTTTATTAGGTTGCTTACTGTTGAAACATGGTTTTAATTTAGTAAATTTATATCATATAAAATTTACTGTGTTAATCGTTAGTCAACAGTTATGAAAAAACTGGAATTCGAAACTATTGAAGTAAAAATAGTTTTGTTTAGTGGTAACATTAAAAAGCCTTTTTTTTAAAGGTTAATTGTGCTATAGCTATTTTGTGCTAATATATTATTTTTGTCATTGTGATCAAAAATAATAACTTAAGTTATGATCATAATAATGTGTTGTATGTCTTAAGCTTTTTTTTAACACAGTGCTTTTGAAACACAGTCTGCCTCCTCTCTCTTTAACGATGGTTTATTAATAAAGAGAAGCATTACTAAGTCATAACTAAGCTCTCGTATTTTTTGGTACCATAATTGATAATGACCATGTTTAAGATCAAATGATTGATCACATTTGATAATAATGATCAAATTTTAATCTGCTCAATATAGTTACTATTGTGTAGAACTAGAGCGTTAAGCTAAAATATGACTTTCAGTGTTAGTGCTACCAGGCTGTTATATTAGCTGACTTTTTTTCTATGTTATTTTCTAAAACACAATTATAAATATGTTAAAGATGATCTTTTTTTTCTTTTTTTATGTATTGTCAGTTGTACTTGACTTTCCTTCTCTTGAACTTGCTGTTATAAAAAAAAGAACCTAATAATTAAAGTTATGTGATCTTTTTATATCGTTAACTAAATGCCAGCACAAACAAAAGCGAGCAGAACTAAAACGATTATATTATATATAGATAGGGCTGCCATTGTCCCGGTTTTTATGGAGGAGTGCGCAGCGCTAAACTAATTAAAACTTTTATAGCGTTCTCCTGCGGAAAAACCGGGACAGTGGCTGCCTTAAATATAGATGAGTTCGTATTTTACTACATTTTTCAGTTAATACATTTAAATACATTTAAATGTATTATCTGATAATACATTTAAACACAAGTTAAATTGTTATTTGTGATTTATTTATTAACCATATTATGGGCTGCTTACTACTAGATAAGAATATTCTTTCATGCCAAATTTTCTTTATTAGGTATAAGTATGGAAATGGATGCACTTTACAGTGATTTATGCATAACTATGCCTTAACAAGAAAGTCTCCAAACGCCCATTTTGTTATATTAATAGACAAATATCTTACATGAAAAAACTTTACTGTGAAAAAAACTGCACTTGCATAGCTTTGGTTGCCTTAAATGATTATGAAGAGGAAGTTCATAAAAATAAAGTTTCATTCTAATTATGGTTTAATGATATTCAATTATTTTAGCAAGTTTTTTGTAAGTACACACTTCAGACGCTAATTAAAATATGTATACACATTTATTAATATTTTGATCAAAAGACACTCGAAAAGCTGCGTAAGTGAGTTATTGAATTTAGTAAATTTATTTGGTTATTTATAAGTTTTGAAAGTATTTGAAGATTTGTTCTTTTTTTTTCTTTGCATAGTATTAAATCATATGTATGTATGTAAAAAATAACATTCCTATATTGTGATATAAAGTTTTCTACAGTGAAATATACAGCAGCCGTTTTTCAAAACGCCGCCACAGTAGGACGAAATCCCGATTTCGTGGGCAAAAGTCAAATTTTTGAGTTTTATATTTTCGTCTTTTTACGTTCAGATCTTGTTTACAGATAGTCCTAGAACAAAATTCCGAACAGGGCAGGTATATACCTGCTCTAGGGTGGCCTGGGCGTCAGTTGACATTTAGCCTCCGTTCGGTACGCACTAAACAAGTGGACACGTCGAAAAATTCTTGCCTGTTTTAAAGTGCTGTTAAACTGAAGAAACTATTTCAATTGGAATTCGGCAAAATGGAATCACTTTCTGGAGAAATGTAGAATATATGGTTATGCACTGTTATTGCTAATTTTAATTTTTTTCATATTTAAATCGCGCGACAAGTAAACAAAAAATTGTAAATTTTTTATCTGAAATCGATTTTCTAATGTTGTTTTAAAAATTTAACCGCGGTTATCCACCTTCTTTTGACAAGGAACTGATCGTGTATAGTGTTAGATATAACATATTAAAAAACTGGCTGCCATTGAGTGCCATTTTAATAATGAGACTAGTTTTTATGGAGGAATGCGTGGTGCAGCATTAAACTATGTTAATAGATTAATGTCGCACCACGCATTAATGGTCATGGAAATTAGTGAATTAACATTATTTAATAGCACTAATTACATTTTAATGCAATAAATTTTTATTTTAAATATATGCTTTAAAAATTACTTCTCATTCCGTTTTATGATAATCTCAAAGTTTTATAAAATAATCCTCAAAGAACTTTCAGCAGTTATTACTGTATTTTTTTTTTACAGAGTCTTCCAAATCTTCAAATATGGAATTTTCAAGAAAAGATATATTCTTTTTGGTGAAAGACAGTTTAAAAAATGAACATAAATTCATCATTGATGTTTTGACTGATGAAAAAAAAATGAAGAATGATTGAAGGGCACCGTACAATTTTCAAAATTATCCAATACTGAATGCACCACACCTGAGAAGATTTTGAAGAGTGAAAATAAAAAAGGAACATGTGGGCAACCTTCGCAATCCTTTGCTTCATCTAGTGAAAGATCAAAGAGGCGAAAGACTCAATAAGTACGTTCTACTTTTTCTACAGAAGAATTGGCATATGCTGCTCAAATGAGTTTAAGGACTTCTGGTTAAGTACATGCTGCTCAAGTTGTTAAAGATGTCACATTAACAACCCCAACAAGAGGCTCAAAATATATATCCGCTGTTAGTTCACAAAATGAAGTACCTTTAACCCCAGATGAAGCACTTTCTTTAATGATCGAGAAAGGAGAATCAAAGCACTCATATCAACTATCAAGAAATGTAGCTAGAGCACATAAATGCAAATTATACCCATCATACCTTGAAGTAGAAAAAGCAAAAAAACGTTGCTATCCATCAGTTGTGTACACAACTGTTAGTGAGTTGTGCGCACAAATTGAACTACAGGCTTTACTTGATCATACCACATCTAAAATTATACAACTTCAGGCTGATGTCATTGATACTCTAAATCTGGAAATTCTAAAAAAACTAGTACTTTACTGTAAATGGGGATGTGATGGAAGCAGTGGTCAAAGTGTTTATAAACAAAAACTTACTGAGACTGGAAAATCTGATGAAAGCATTTTTTATACTTCTCTTGTACCTTTACAGTTAATACACAACAACCACGAGACGGGTGAAGCAACTATTGTGTGGAAAAATCCTCTGGAAAAATCCAACTCCGCAATTCTGCAGACCAATACGATTGCAGTTTGTACATGAAGATGTACAGTCAACATTGAAAGAAGTTACCGACATTGAACTGCAGATTGAGGGTCTTGTACCATATGCTAATGAACAAAATGGAAAATCCATTTCAGTAACTTATTGTATGTCATTTAAGATGATAGACGGTAAAGTCTGTAATGCAGTAACTGGTACCACTTCTACACAACGCTGCTTCCTGTGCAAAGCTTCCTCTAAAGAATTTAATGACATCAACAACATTATAAAAATGGACATTACAACAGATAATTTAAGATTTGGCATATCTACATTGCATGCATGGATTCGTTTTTCGAGTGCTGTTTGGATCTGTCGTATAAGCTAACAACTGAAAAGTGGCAAGCTCGTCGAGAGGAAGATAAAAAGAATGTGAAAATACGTAAGGAAGAAATACAGACTCAATTTAGGATAAAACTGGGGCTTATCGTTGATCGACCAAAGCCAGGATATGGAAGCTTTAACGATGGAAATACAGCGCGCGCTTCTTTCATAATGCTGCTATATCTGCTGAAATAACAGGAGTCGATGAAAAATTAATTCACCGATTTCATGTTATTTTGCAGGTAATTTCGAGCGGGTTTGATATATATGATGAAAAATTCAAAGACTATTGTGTAAAATCCGCCCATTTATTTGTTGCTTTATATCCGTGGTATTATGCCTACATCTGTACATAAATTGCTGATCCATGGAGCAGAAATTGTAAAGTATGCCTTTTTACCGATAGGACAACTTTCTGAAGATGCCCAAGAGTCACGCAATTAGGACATTAAAAACTTCAGATTACATCATTCAAGAAAATGCTCAAGAGAATCGAATATGAGAGACATTTTTAATAGGCTCTTATTAACATCAGATCCATTTCTCTCGAGCATCAGGAAGTTGCCCCGGAGACGGGTAAAATCTCTACATCAAGAAGCTATACAATTGTTAAAACAACCTGAAGTCACCAGACAAGAGACAAGGAACGATTTCGATTTAGATACAAGTGGTTCAACATCAGATTCCGAATCGAATGTTTCGAACATTGATGAATATGACATACGTGATTTTTGTTGCTAGGATTAAAGAAACAATTTTTTTACATATATGTGAATTAATCTTTTACCAATTTAAAAAAAAATAATAAAATTAAAATTACAAATTTCTGTTTTTTTATTAATAGTATAAATTTGAAAATAATTTTGCAATGTTTTTGCTCCAATTTAACTCCTGAATCATTAGCAATGGCCTTGAAAACCAAACTACATGAGATTTCATATTTTCAACATATGAACAGTTTTGGCCACCATATTGAAGCCGCCATTTTAAATTTTTTAAATCTGACCTCAGATTCCTAATCAGCGACCTCGAAAACCCTTATGTAGGTAATTTGGGAATTTTGGCCACAAAATTAGGATTTCGTCCCACTGTGCGCCGTCAGGTAAAAATAATCAAATTTGACTTCTTTATAAAAAAAGCTAATATAGATGCAAACGTGATTGAATAAATATTTTCAAAGAATTATGAAAAAATACAAAAATTATTTGCTCAAAAACGTTTTACAAAGAGTTTTTCTTAATAATTTTTTTTATTCGCGTTTTGCTCGAAATACGTAATAAACATTTTGAGGCGTTTTGAAAAGCGGCTGCAGTATATAACATGAAAAAATAATACTGGAATTAAAAGGTTTTTTTTTATTGTGGGTATGAATAGAGTATTAGTGTTAACATTTGATTGTTAATTTATTTACAATTATTTGTGTAAATACACACACCTGTTGGTTCGTGTATGTATAGTGTGTGTGTGTATATATAGTTACTCTGAAATTTATGTTTGTATATAGACTAATCGTGTTTGAAGCTTTTGTATATAGTTATAAATTCATTTTGTTTTTTTGTAATATATATATATATATATATATATATATATATATATATATATATATATATATATATATATATATATATATATATATATATATATATTTGAAATATTAATAGAAAAAGCTAAAATTTTAGTTTTCATCTCATCCAACGAAAAATGAGCAGAGGAGTTTTTTAAAAAATCCCCAAAGCGCATTCTTTTCCTAAAAAATTCCCCCTAGCGACCTTTTGAAAGTAGTTATTATCTTTAGGCCTTTTTTTCTTTTGAGACTTAATTGTATGTATTTGAATATGAAAACAAAACAAAGTTTTGAACAATTGTCACTGCGATTCACGTCTTCCAACCCGCTAGAGAGCAATTAACGTATATGGTGAAATAAGAGCTTTATGTGTGTGGTGTGAATCACGTCTTCAAAAGCCACTAGGGAGCAATTAGCACACATTAAAATAATGACTATGATACGCTCGTGAATTATATGTAAATAGAGTTTGTATTAGAAAACAATTTATAGTTTCTCAGGGACACCGGTAATAATTCCCTAGGTAACCACCTGCAGCCAAACAAACTTCTACCCATCCAATCCAATACGCCCTTATTATATTTAATGATGGCTTAATAAAATATATAAAAAGCATATTGAAAAAAAATTAAATTTTCAACAAAAAACACAAAATTTAGCCAGTTTTATCAACAAATTCATATGCGAAAGTTAATCAATTTTAAAATACCTTATAAGTAAGAAAGAGATATAAAATATCAAAAATATTGTTATACCAAATATTAAAAGAACATACCTAAAGTGTAAGCTATAAGACGCAAAAAGTAAAGTTTAGAGATTTTAACTCTTAAATACAAGAACACATAAACTTTAAATGAAAACCCCCGTGTTGAAAGTTTTTCGCGAAGTTAATTGTTTTATTTTACAAATTGTAAATCTAACAACTAAATCTAAATAAATATATACTTATACAAAATCTATTATTTAACTTTTAAAACGTTTGTTTTATTATTACATAAAACAATAGCTTTTGTTTTTGAAAGTGAAATTTTAATTCAAATCCCCTGATTATTTTACTTTAAACCTGATTCAGTTTTCTTTAAATGTATCTAGATTTCTCAGAAATTTACGTACTTTCAGGTTCTCCTCCACAAAACTTGAGAAAAATTTAAAATATATTATTCAGGGTAGTTAAGGTGCTTTTCAAGAAATTGCCGTCAGCGGGTTCTAGTTTAAACAATCAAGATACTCCCGTGGAAGTATCTGTACCACTGCTTTAAAGTTTTATTTTTGATACTTTTGATTAATTTTATACCAAGTTCCGAGTGTCTATAGTAGCTATATTCCAGTCGATTTTTTTTAAATACGTCTTTTTTAGTCCTAATTAAAAAATATGAAATAGTTTATTACAATTTCTTCCCTATAATAGACGTATATAGTGGGAATAAGTCTTGAAAAATAACTTTAGAATGATGTTTTAATGTTTTTTTTTCTTGTTGTTGTTGTTTTTTTTATTACAATTTAAATGAGCATTTCGTTACAATTTAAGATACAAATAGAATAGGACTCGAATAGAAGACCATACGGTCTTGTCATCTAGTACCGCTTAGATATGTTCGTGTTAAAATTCTTAAGATATTTACTAATTATTCGTTACCTATTTTTTATAGATAAAAAATAAGTTAACGAAGAAAGAAACTTAAAATATTCCGTTATAAATACAAGATGCGTTATAACTATTATATATGTAGATTACAGTTGTTAATGATACATATATAATTTTTATAAATTCATGTTTAAATAGAGGGTAAAAAGGAAGATCGCTAAAAAATATCAGAAGTATATTGTTAAATCTTCTCTTGTAAAAATGAATTCTTTAAGCTTTCGTTTAAAAGAAAAGTAGTTACTTTAAGTTTACTTTTATTTGTACTACCCCACGCAATAATTGCATAGTTTATGTGACAATGTATAAATGAGTGATATAATTGTACTAAAGTATGTTTATTCAAAACATTTTTTGCTTTGTACAATATTCCTTTTTAAATTTTACTTGATAATTTTTTAATGTGATTTTTCCATGCAAGATTTTCATCTATACAAACACCTAGAAAGTTGATTACTGTTACTTTTTTTTAGTTTGTATATTGTCAATAACAAGTTGAGGCATGTTAACCTGGCAGTTTATACTTTTTAATGAGGATGGAAAAGAGTCCATTTAGTTTTATCGATGTTACGAGATAATTTGTTAGTCTTAAACCAGTCAGATATTTTGATTAACTTGATGTTTACGTAGTGTAATAGAGTAGGAATGCTTTTGTGTGACATTAATAAATTAGTGTCATCAGCAAACATAATTTTTATTAAATTTGAAGCTTTTTATAGATCATTAATATAAGTAAGGAAAAGAAGAGGTCCTTATATGGATCCTTGAGAAACTTCACATGTAATATTTAACAGATTTGATAAAAATGTTTCATCGGCGTAAACAAATCATTCACGATTGGTTTAATAACTTTTCAATCAATTTAAAACATTGCCTATTATACCATAATTTTTTAATTTTTTAGCAAGAATTTTATGATCAATTGTATAATACGCTTTTGCTAAATCCTTAAATATTCCCAATGTGAACTTGTTAAATGAGTTTTTTGTGAATTGTTAAATGAGCTTTTTGAATCCATATTGCATGTTATATAATATATTGTTCGCTAAAAGATAATTGTATATTTTGTTGTACAAAATTCTTTCTAAAATTTTAGAAATAAAAGAGATGATGGAAATTGGACGATATAATTTTGCATTAGTTTTTTCTCCTTTTTTTAATATAGGAATAAATTTTGCAATTTTTAAATCATCAGAAAAAACTTCCTGATTCATAGAGCATTTAAAAATTTGGAAAAGTATGTCTTTTAAAACGTCAAAATAGCCTATAATAATATTCCCATTGACAACATCAGGACCAACTGCTTTATTTGACTTTTACAATTTAAAAGCACTTTCAAACTCTTCAAAAGACAAATCATAATAATTTAGATGGAGTTTAGGGGGTCATATGTTGTTTTGGTTAATTTTTTAGGGTTTGGAATTTTTTCGGGTTTTTAGGGTTTGGAATTTTTTTTAGATTTAGTTCTATAAATACAAAATATTTATTAAATTCGGAAGCAATTGTCCTTTGATCTTGAAAAAGTTTATCATCTACTTTAATAACAATTTTTTAGAGTTACCAGTAATTTTGTTTATTAGTTGCCAAGTGCGTTTTAAGTTTAATTTGTATTTTTCAAGTAAATCAGTTTAGCACTCTTTTTGTGTGGTATTAAATTTTTTTTGTATTGTAACTTCTATAGGAACTTCTGGGGAATAGGAACTTGCATCTTTTTCAACTTTATAACTATTGTTTGCAGCATTAGGTTTGTTTTTATATGGATTATGTAGTAGTTTCATGAAATATAAAATAGAGCCCTGGACCTAAGACTGCCAAATTAGTTAGTCTAGCATATAACTTTGATGCTTAAAGAAACTTAAGCTAGAAACTACGCAAAATGGAGCGTTTCCAGGCATTTCAGGTGTCATTATTAACCAAATATAAAATCCACAGTACCACTACATTTGTAGTATAAAAATACTCAATGTGGTAATTATGGGAGTAATCTGATAAAGATATTACTTTCGTCCAGTTTATATTTCTTACATTTAATAAAAGAAAAATTTCTTACATTTAATAAAAGAAAAGTGCTCCAAGAAGTCCTTACGGTCTTATCACAGAGCACTGCAGAAGAGGAAGCGTTCACGCCTCGTTTCTTACCAATATTATAAAACTTGCCTAGAGGTGGCTTTAAACCACAGATCTTTAGCTTCTGAGGCAAGAGTGCAAACTACTGCGCTACGGCTGCCTAAAATATGTTGTTGCTAAGTAATTAAGGTAAAATCGCAATCCAAAATTAAAACTTGTATCACCATTTGAACCGCAATCCTCAATTTAGTAAACAGCTCAGAAATGGTTCTTAAATCTTTTTTACATGACGAGTTATTAGTTTTGTCCAGTGAAATTGAACTCTGACCCACTTAGAACAAAAAAGTTTACGAACCACAGGGTGCGTATTCACAAAACCTTCGTAAGTCAAAAATTTGAGTAAATTTGGCGTAGGTTTTACGTAAGTTCTAAACTACGTATTTACAAAACTAAACTTCTGTTTTTACAAAACTTTTGCGCTTGCTTACAAAAAAACTTGCGAAAGATTTTTCGTAAGTTTAACGGTATTCACAAAACAATCTATGAAAATGCTCAGCTCGATTTACGCAAGAAAAGTTACATTAGGTAGGTGTTACGTTAACTTTCGCGTAACTACTTGCGCCGCAAACTTATGTTGATTTATTTGTTAAGATATGTTAAGATATAATACAAAGTTGTTTAATGTAATTGTTACCAATTCATTATGCATAATCTGTTAAAATGTTGTTAATTACAACCTTTTAATCTATTAAAATGTCATCGTTTTTTGCATTTTTCAGGGACTTCAGACACTAAATTTTTTTAAAAAATTTTTCTGTTAAATTATATTTTTGATTTTTAACTCCTAGAATTAATAATAAAAAAAATAAGAATAATAAAACTTAATTGGCAGAATAATAAAACTACTTAATTGTCAATAAAAATCAAAGATTGTATTTAATTAAACTTTATATATTTAGTTTTGCAATAGTATTTAAATAAATAAATACATACTTGTTTAAAATGAATTTACAGCAAATATTAGTTTATTTAAGTTAATAATATCAGTGAAAAAGTTATGTTTTATAGAACTAGAATTTAATTTAATGTAGTTATTTAAATTTTATTACAGGTAGTACATAATACTTAATTGATTCATTAAACTACATTATAAATCATTAAAAATTTTAACCAAAGCAACAACTTAATTAATTACTCAAATTTTTTAACAACTTAATTTCTAGTTCCTTTAGATTAGTGCTTTTAATAACAGTTTTTTTTTTAAATTTAACATTACATTAATGTTACAATTAAACTTTAAAGGTGTAAGGAAAGAATTTAAAATACTACCTTAGTTGCAAATTTAGAGCAATAATTTTTCATTTGTTTACGCAATTCAACTCAAGCTTAATATAATTTTGCGTAAGTTTATGCTTAAGGTTTGCGTAACGCTTGCGCAGCCTTAGCTTTAAGCAAATGCTGCAAAATGTTTGTGAATACCAAATAGTTAAGAAAAAAAACGAACGTAAGGTTTGCGTAACTTACGCAAGAACTACGAAAGTTTTGTGAATACGCACCCTGGTTTAATAAACTAATTCGTCACACAGAAAATGAGTAAGAAAAATAAAATCATATATTTATTATAAGGGTAATTAACTCTTTTGATGGTACTAAACGCTTGTTGTAAACTGACGTTGTAACTGTTCATCAGAAACAAAATGACTGCCACCACCACACCTCCAACCACCACCCTGCTTATACCAGGAGTAACCTGCAGGACACGGGCATAATTTACGTATAGCATTTTCAACATCTTTAGCTTTTTGTCGTTCTTCGTTCAACCGCTTTTCTTCTGCTTCTCGTCGTTTTCGTTCTTCTTCTCGTTTTTTCTCCAACTCTCGCAACATCTGCTGTCGTTTTTCTTCTTCTCTTTCTTCTTGCAACTCACGGAGAAGTTCATTCAATAACTTTTCTTGCTCTTCTTGAAATCTTAAAAATAGTAAATATCTTATACTATTATTATTGTGTAAAGATATTATATATTTTTAAAACACCATATCTTTTTGAATGTTAGACATAAATATAAACCGGCGAAGTTCGTCTAACTTCACCAATCGCAGTTAAACTCGATTAAGTCGAATAGCAAATATTCGCTAAACTACGATTCGTTATAATATTCGTTCATCGAATAGTACTAGTCTTTAAATTAATTGTATCTTTTTTAAACGAAATATAGGTCCTCGCTAAACTTCGGTCAATAAATATACTATTTGCTATTAGTTCTACGATTCATAAAAATCCAGTTGAAAGTTCAAGAATCTGGTTTTAGTTTCTTTTTTTGTAACGATTGCTAAACAAATAATTCCCTTCGGACATTATTAGCGTTTTGTTTAACTCTTTCTAGACATTACTAATGTTTGGAGCACAAATACTTCCGTTTGGGTATTATACCTCCAAGAAGAAATTTATGCAAGAACGCTGGCAAAATCCGTTTTGCTGAACGTAAAAATGAGTTAATCAGAAATAAAACAACATATAGTATAAATTATTTAATAAAGTGATATTTATAAGTCTTTTGTTATTACATTTTTTTGTTAATAATAAAAATTTGGTGTCCCTCTTCTGATCATATTTTTATTTAAATGACATCACAATCACTTGCGTATAATTATTACAATTATTGTTATTCTCTTTTTATTTTCTCTGTTACTTATTATTATTACTATTTTTTTTTTTTTTTGTATTTGCACTCTTATTATTAGTTTTTTCATTTATTAATTTTTTATTCGTATTTTGTTATACATAATTTAATATACATATATCCAAATATAATATACATATATCCAAAGCAGAAATGTAAAACTGTGTCAAACAACTTTTTCTCTGGTTACCTCGTTAACAATTTAAAGTATCTGGGTTACATAATTGAAAAAAAATTTATTACTATTAAAAAAAAAAAATTATTGCTACTCGTAAACAAATATCACTACTCGCTTTACGAATAGTTATATTTGTTTATTTCTTCCGTCAAAAATAAAAAAATTTAAATAAAAATATTTGCTTGATGTCTATTCAGTTGATAAATAAACACTCAATCTCAAAACTAAAAAAATTTTTTCTTTATTATGCTTTCAAATATTTTTGTTTATCGTATTTAATTTTAGAGGGGTGGTTGACAATTTTGTAAAACTTCATTAAAATTATATTTACCATATTATTGGGATAGCGACAATAGTTGGCGCCCTTATTTATCAAAATTTCCCTATATTATAGATGAGGGACCTTTTTTTTAGATATCTTCTTTTCATTTGGCGCCCTTGGATATTTGCCGCCCGGGACAGACTGTCTCTTTCGACTCCTAAATTTTATGGCCATACTCTTCCACTCCAGTTAAATAGGTAACCAACTGTTAGACATTCAAATCACTCCAGCTTCGTTGCTAAAGTCATTTCTCAATTAAACTGCAGTTTGTGGTCTAGACAACATTCCTGTCATAGTATTACAAAAGTGTTCTCCAGAACTCCCTTCAACAATTCTCTCTAAACTGTTTAATAAGTGCTTGACTGAATCTTGTTTTCCTATTTAGTGGAAAATGGAATCTGTGGTTCCAGTTTTTAAAAACTCTGGAGAACATTCTGACCCCTCCAACTCTCATCCCATCAGTCTTTTTTCAGTTATTAGCAAGGTCTTTAAGCCTTTGATCAACAATCTGACACTGACATGTCAAGCTTAATACTAAAAAGTTATTGAAAGTTGTTACCTTGTTATACTAACCTTCATAACTTTTATTCATAAATCAGTTTTTCTATTAATATAATATAATCAGCATTTCTAACAATTTTGAAGCTAGAGACTCAACTTTTAATATACTTAACAACAGTTTCAAAGTAGAAAAGTATGCCCTCACATAATGCCCTCACATAATGTCAACATAAATATTACAGAAAAGTGCAATGGCCTCACGTGATGTTATCGTAAATGTGAAACTACAAATGTGAAAATCAAAGTGCTTTATTTTATTATTAAAGAGAAAAACCGATTCATTAATCAAGCCAGATATTAAAATAAGTTAAAAAATAATTTAACAATGTAAATATATAACTAAATAAGTAATTCTTTATTAGACATAAATTTATGTTCAACAAACATAATTTTTGTTTTGTATAAGAACATTAAAAATAAATAAATTATTTTTTTCATAAATTTGTAGTTTTACAATTTTCTTAAGTGATTTGAACCTAAACTGCTAGTTTCAAAAAAACTTCTTGAACTCCCAATGACATGAATAGATATGTAGGATTTAGTTAATAAATATTTTAAATTTATAATGTATTTACAGTTTTAATGAAAAAAAGTGAAAACCTTTTTTCCTCTGCCGCTTTCTCTTCTTTCATTTTTTCCTCCTCTTTTTTTGCAAGTTTAGCAACTTGCAATTGCTTCCATATTTCATCTGGTACACCAGGATCACGAATATCATCAGAATCAACATGTTCTACATTGTTTTCTTTGAGATTTACACAATTATTTGTTTGCTTGTTATCATTCGATATATTATCATTAATAGAACTTTTGTTTGACATCTTTGTTGGCTTAAAATCTAAAATTAAAAATTAAATTTAGAGGATAACAATATTTAAACAAACAAACAAAAAAAATACAAAAAACAACATAAATAAATAAAAATATATAGAATAACTAATAAAATTAAGATTAAAATTATAAAAAATATATACAATAACAGAATTGAAACTATATACAAAACTTATTTACAACTGTATACAAAAAATAAAAATAAAATAAAATAAGAAAATATGTAAAATATCAAACTAAATAGATATTAATTATAAATATTATCAGTTTTTTAAAGTATAAACATTTAAACAAATATTCTATGTAAATATTTAACTACTATTATTATATTATATATTAAATTATTAACCACTATTAAACTTTTAAAATACATATTGTATAACACAATAAAACATATAAAGTATTTCAAGTGCATCTTCATATCAGATATTACTTATGTATTTAACATATAACTGTTTATTATATTGTTTAAAAATGTACAAAGTTACATAACATCTGTTATACATACCATTTTGAAACTGTTGTTCATTTTTAGTTCTTTTAAGTTGTTGTGTTGTGCCGTTCCTAGCAAATCTATTGTTAACTTTAGGTCTACGATCTTTAATCATAACTTCTAAAGCTTTCAAAGCATCAGATCTTAAAATTGATTTTTTTACTTCTGGCGCCTGCACTACTCGATTGGCACGATGCTCTAATATCTTTTGCCACAATGCAATAACGTCTCGTGCATTTCCCCATCCAGGAAAAGAACGTAACTTTAAAATTATAAAACTTTATAAATAAAGACAAAAAGTTTAAAACCAATTTTATTTTAATTTAAAAAATTTTACTAACTAATAAAAAACCAATTTATTGTAAATTGAAATTTTTCAATATTATTTATTATTATTTAGAAATTTATTTAGTAGTATTATTTCAATTAGACAAACAAACAGCAAACTTATCATGTTAAGATAATTATGTCATCCTTTAAAAAATTAACTATAAAGGTGATCTGCTGTTAAAGAATAAAATAATTCATTTCAAGATGGAAAATATAAATTGAAAAAAAAAACTGTTAAAACAAATATAGTCTGTATTCTACACTTTACATAAAAATAAATCGTATAAATGTAATAAATGTATAAATTGTATTAATGTAATAAATATCTTAAATGTCTAACATTGTTAGTAAAATAAACTGCTAGTAAAAAAAAATTGTAATTCTAATAAAAAATATATATATTTAAGACAGAACTACCAATAAACAAACAAAAACAAAATCTAATAAAAATAGACAAATAAAATGGACAATAAAAATAATGAAGTCTAATAAAAATAACAAGAAGGCCTGGTCCTAGAGTATGAAAAGCTTAAAGAAGCAAGCAATGAGTGGAACCCAGTTTAAAAAGATATTTGTTTAATAATCCACAAATTGTGTTAATATGTAAAAAAAAAAGTAACTATAAATATTAGACATAAACATCCAAGAAATATCTTTTATAAAAATAAAAAGTTAATCAAGTTACATTTGATTAGAAAATCATCTGATTGAAAGAGTTTATTTAATTTTGCTTATTTTTACATTAAAGTTTGTCTACATAAATTGTTTTATTTTTCTTATTACATCATTCAAAATAATGTTTTAATTTAAATTAACCAATTTTGTAAACTTTGATAGAAATAAATAGATTATTTAAGAATAATACATAGGTCACATGACGGTTTAAGAATCATACATAGATCACATGTCGGTTAAGCAGAAAATCAAATCTTAATAAGAAACAAAATTTCAAATTCTGTTGCTGCAGATTTTTAAGATAAAAAAAATTCAATTATTTATCTTGTTGTTTCAAATCTTAATGATCTTCCTTATACTTTCAACTCTAACGTGGATTAGAACAAGCAGCTGGTTTTAAATCTGATTCACTCATCTTTTACAACATAGGTTTGCAGTTTCGAACCAAAACAAAAGTTGTTTACTGATAATAGTTATTACAATAATCACTTTAACAAGAGACATCAGCGAGCAGGTAAGCCAAGCTGTGTATGAACACAAAACATCACCAAAAAAAACATCACAACAATTGTTGATATTTCAATGAGTAGAATATCCCAAAATATTTGGAGCTCAAAAAGCGGAATACCCTAAAAGTTACTGGAAATAGAAGTAAATGTTGTTCATTATGGACAACTTTAATACTACAATTAAAAAAGATTGATTCATTAATCTTAAAAACAAAAATAATCAAACAAATAAAAGACAAATTACATCATTATCATTACATCATTTTACCACCATTAGTCATCGGTTGGATTTTCCTTTTTTTTCCCCGTAGGAGTCTGAGATTATCATTTCTATCAGATGCATGATACCTATATTATTTTTATATATTTTTTTAGTATATGCTTTACTATAGTGTCTTTGTTTTGTTTTGAACATCAGTACAAAATATCTTTTAATTTTTTTATTCTCTCTTCTTAATTTTTTTTCTTTATTTCACTTAGGCTTGATACCTTGGTCTAGTCCTTTGATGCATATTCTTGCATTTTTTTTAGAAAATAATTTTGAAGTTTTGCTAGAAAAACTATAATAGTGGTTACATAAATAAAATAAAATATTGCTGAAAAAGCTTAAACAATCATAAAATAAGTTACGTTTAGATGTAATCTGGATGAAATCAAAATTTTTCTGGGAAAACAATATATACAATAATACAAATAAAAATATAATCAGTATAAATATACCAAAAAAATATTACAAATAAAACTCAAGAAATAAATGAAGGATCAATAAAAATTTAGCAGCATAGAAAAACTCAACAGATCAAAAAAAATTTTTTCAACACTCTTCTTTATTTCCAGTAATTTCTGGGGTACCTCAAGGTTCTATCCTTGGTTCTGTTTTGTTTCTTATCTACATTAATGATCTTCCTGACAACCTTACATCTAAAGTAGCTCTTTTTGCTGATGACTCAACTTTATTCTCCTGTCTTGAAAAAAAGTCTTGTCTTTTCGATCGCTTAGAATAGGCAGCCAATCTTGAGTCTGACCTCACTTCTGTAACAGATTGGGGCTAACAGTGGCTTGTAAATTTTAAATCCAACAAAACTCAGTTATTTACTGCAAACAACTGTCACAGTGCTGTCGACATTCCTACATTAATGAATGGCAACCCTCTCACTGAGTCCTCCTCTTTACGTCTTCTTAGATTATCGTTTACTACTGACCTTTCATGGAAACCATATGTACAATGGATTGCTAAATTAGCATCTGCTAAGGTTGCTTCTCTTTATCGTACTCGCTATTTTCAGTCTCCTGATTCCATTCTCTACTTCTACATGTCTCTAATTCATCCCTGTATAAAATAATGTTGTCGTATTTGGGCTGGTTCTTCTAATAATGCCCTTTCTATTTTTACTACTGTTCTAATGCATTTTTGGACCTTTAAACAAGGTCCAAAAATGCATTGTAACAGTAGTTGAACCGCTCTATCAGCTAAGCTTGAGCGTCTTTCCCATCATTGTAAAGTGTCTTTCTCTTTTCTACAAATACTATCATGGTCACTGCTCAAAGGAACTATCATCTCTAGTTCCATCAACTAAAACTCATTCTTGCTTGACTCATCAATCAGCTAAGTCTCATTCTTTTACTGTATCTGTCCCTGCATGCTCTAAAAACTTTTATTTGTTTAGTTTTTTTTCCAAACTTTACAAAAGATATTTTTTCAAAAATATCTTTTGTAAAGTTTGCATAAATCATTATTAGGCAGTGATATTTTTGAAAAGATATTTTTTAATTAACCCTGAACCAATCAAAAACTTATGAAAACAATCTCTTAACCATTCAATAGGAATGTCAAACAAATATTTATCCATAGAACTTATATTATTTAATATAAAGAATAACAATAATATTTATAAAAGTAATATTTATAATATAGAACTGTGTTATAAAAAAAACTAAAGAATTTTGATCTTTTAATTGTGGTTTAGGTGGGCTCTCAAAAGCAACTGATGATGATAATACTCAGCTTTTTTTAAATATTATTTCTTTAATTTTATGTATTAAAAAAATTCACCTCTTCTAATCCTTCATGTAAGCTATTTTTTACATCAGAATCAAAACCATAATTATCAGCTGAAGCTTTTTTTTGAAGAAATTCGAGACAATCATTGCTATTCCAATCTTCAAAATTCATGAATCTTTTAAACCTTAAAATAAGTATAACCAACAAAATTAACATGTGACAGCCATTATTAATAACATGTGAAAGCCATTTTTATTAACTTATGCCATTATTAAAAGTTAAATTTAACTTAAATTTGTTTGATTAAATTTTTAATCAAACAAATTATTCATTATTAAAAGTTAAATTTAACTAAAGTTTGATTAAATTTTTAATCAAACTTATATTTTTTATTTTTTTAACTTTTTTTAACTTGAAACTTTTAATTTATAGAATTTTAAAATTTTAATTTTCTAGAATTAGAAAAGTTGTAAAATATAATGTTGTTAAATATATTTAAAATGCAATATGATATTTAAAATAAAATAAAAAAAACAAAAAAAAATGCAAAGATTAAGAATGTCAAAAATTAATGTAAAAGTGGTGGTTATGAGGTAGCCAATACCATCACTTAAGTGGATCAAAACTCAAGTGTGCTTTTATGTAAAAAAAAACTTCCTATAAATTATTCTTGCTTATTTTATGGTAATTTATATTATTTTATAGAACTACTATAAAACTACTAAGTTATAAAATATAATATTGTTAAAATAATATAATAATAACAACTTAAAATGTAATATGGAGTTTAATAAAACTGTATAAAAACTAGATTTAAGATTATATGAAGAAATAGCATTGAAATGTTTCAAATAATACATCATCGAACAACCCATCCATTGCCAATTTAATAACATTTTTCAAATTTTCTACAAGTACTAACATGATTGCTTTTCAAACAAGCTATGATCTCTAGCTCCATCAACCAAAGATCATTATCTTTAGCTTTTATATTTTAACATCAATTTGAAATTTAACATCAAGTTAAAATTGAAAAGTTAAAAATCTTTCAACTTTATAATATTCACTAGTTTATTTTACACATAAAAAACTGACTTAAAACTACAAAAAATGAAATCAATTCTGCATGAGTTATAATTTGCACAAGTAACTATAAATAACTATAGAAAATAACTATAGAAGTTCACAAAAAACTGTCTATTTTATACCTTGACTTTACAAAAGAGTTTTACACAATATTTTTTATAACTACTAAACTAAATAGATTATTCAGGTCGTATTATAAAAATCCAGATTTTTTTCTGAAAATACCTAGAAAAAAGCTGGAAATATTTTTAAGAAATATCTAAATGCAATTTGTAAGTTTTCAAATATGTTTTTGTTTTTAAAAACTCTTAAATTTTCAAGTTTTGAACTTTTATGTTGAAGAAAACTTTTTCAAAATTGTTTACAACAAAATTAACATTTAATTATAATTTTTTAAATCTATTTTTAAATTATTTATTTTTTAAAATGTTGTAACATAAAGTTGCTAATAAAAATAAACACTTTCATTAAGAGGATTGTTTCTTAGATTTTGTATAATAAAATTAACACTTTCATTAAGGGGATTGTTTATTAGATTTTGTATAATAATTCCTTAATTTCCATTATAGTTTAAATATGAAACTGTTTGATTTTTATCTATTACTATTCCTTTTTCCCTAATTTAAAATTAGAAAAAAAAATTTAGGACTTTTAAAAAAAGTTACCTCAATTGGGCCTAATATTCTGTTAATATCTTTTATTTCTGTTAGTATCAACAAAAAAAAAAAACCTATATCTAAGCATTTTGTTGTAATAATATTTTAAACTTATATTAGGTAAACTAAACATTCAATTTTAATTTTTTTATCATTAAAGTATCTTTTTTTTTTTAATTTATGCTTTTAAACTTATAAGTCAACATATCAGTAAAACAACTTAAAAATAAAATTATTGATAGTAATATAGTAGGTAGAAGGCAGTAGGAAGTAAAAAAATTGTAAATTTATAAAAATTGTATTAATTTATAAAAATTGTATTAATTTATAAAAATATAAATGAAAACCTTATTTTTAGTTAGTTTTACAAAATTGACTTTAAAATAATATTATTTCCTTAAGTAGTAATACGAATCTCTAGTCCCTTGCGAAAAGCCAAAGTATTAATTAGTCCCTTCATTTTTAATTTTACAGCAATTGCTGGGCATTTATGATAAGGGTGTAAAAATGTTTCAAAAATTTTTTTAGAGCCAATCAAAAAATCCGGTCAACTTAAAATTGAGATTTCTCTAAAACCACAAATGCTTTTTTTTATTTTATTTTTTTAATTAAACTTTTCTTCCTTATATTTAATTGTGTCAATAAACTTTTTTTGGGCAATAGTTAAAAGATTTAACTATTGCCCAAAAAAAACTAAAAAAAACTGTTAACAATAGTTTTTTTTTGGGCAATAGTTAAAGGATTTCTTTGTAAGACAAGTGGAGTAACAAAAAATAAAAAGGACTTCAAAAAAAGTGGATTAATGCCACCAATAAGGTGAAAAAAAAAATCTGCAAAATTTTGGCATCAACTTGCTATAAAATTTGATCTCTTGCCAAACAGCCCATTAAACCCCTTAAAATTAAGTTGAAACTCTAATTGATGTAAACACATTTTATAATAAAAAAAATTGAAATAAAAAGCATTTATGGTTTTAGAGAAACCTTAATTTAAAGTTGATCAGATTTTTCCATTGACCCGATATCTTTTTTGATAGCTGCATGTTAAACTTTAAAAAAAAATAAAGTCTACAAACATATTGTGATAATAAAAATACCTAATGGTTTCTACTAATACTTGACTCTATTGTGCTGGAACATTCAATACTTATTTTGACAGCCATTGGTATTATGTGTATATATGTGTATGTATGAATATATGTATGTATGTATGTATATGTGTGCATATGCATGAGAATATGTTAGTTTTTAGGTTGTCATTTTTTATACATGTATTAACCCCCCCCCCCTTTATTTGTTTTTGATGTTTCATATTGTACAATATGAAATATAAACCACTGCATAGTGGTTTTGTTTACTGTTTTTATTGTCATTGATATATTTTATCGAAAACCTGTTTTTTTGATTGGTTAGCAACATGCAATGTAGGTATCTTTGATGGCGTTAACTTTGTATGGTTTTTTTTTATAATTTTATATAAATTTCTATATTTTATTGGCTTGGGTTTATTTATCTAATAAGTACTAATTTTAGTGACTTGTTGTGCTTATAATAAAGTTTCATCTAATAACATTTATCAAATTGGTAGTGTAATTGAGTATTTTGTAGTTTTCTATTAGAATAAAATAATTTGTTATTGTTATTTTAATGTTATTAGGTGGTAATAACAATTATTGGGCATTATGATAAGAATGTTAAAAAAAAAGAGTTTTCAAGTTACTTTTTTGTTTGAACTTTTTAAAACAAAAACTTTGAACTTTAAGAGTTAACCATTCTTTTTACTTTGAAAACCCTAAAGCCCATTAAAAAATTAAAGAACCTTGAGAAAAGCAATTATTTTTAACTTCTTAACAAAGAAAAACCCTAATATCTGAAATTAGATGTTGTCATGTAGTTAACAAGGATTATGCTGTACAAAATTTAAAAAGAATGAAGTTTTTTAAATTCGGCTTAAAATCTAAGTAAAATAAGAATATAGATTATAGAGTTAGAACCAAATAATCAGTCATTCAAAGTTATCAGTCAACTTGATTATAGGTTATAGAGGCAGAAAAAGAAACTAATAAAGACAAACATGTTTTATAATATACAATCAACTGATTCTATCAATAACATAAATTAGTTAGTTTTTATTATACTTTTTTTTTTAAGAAATTTTGTTTTTAGAATTTAGTTTGTCTCATTTTGAAGTTTAACTAAATTTTAAATTGAGATACATTGTTGACAATTGAAAAAAAAATTGTTCTTAAGAACTCCAAACATTGTTAAAACACATGGCAATTCAAAGATTGTAAATATCTGTTTTTTTGCTTCCAAGCTTCAAATCAAAGTTAATTTAAAGTATTCTCAGTTTTGGTTTAAAAAAAAAATGCAAAACCAAAGCAATGTGATTTAAACAATGGATTTCTGAACGAAAATCTTATTAATACTGTAAGGTTTAAAACAATGAAAAGAAAAAAAAGAGTTAAAAACATGATCTAGCTAAAATGAACTTTTAATATCTTAAATAAACTTATAAAAATTATTATAAATGAAAAATATTTCCCAATTTTCTGTAAAATTATGAATTTTCCCTGTTTTTAAAATAGTTAAAAGTACAATAAAATATGTAAATACTTGAGGTATCTAAAATAGTATAAAAAAATTGGTATGAACGAAAACTAAGTTTTTTGAGTGCTCTCACAAAACTGAGTCTTCTCACAAAACTGAGTGTTCTTACAAAACTGAGTGTTCTTACAAAACTAAGTGTTCTTACAAAATTGAGTGTTCTCATAAAACTGAGTGTTCTTAAAAAACTGAGTGTTCTTACAAAGTTTTGGTTCAGTGGTAATTCTTTTTTTTTTAATTATATAAGTGATTCAGAGAAAAAGATTCCACTCATTTTATTTTCTTCTCCACATACATTGTGCTACCTAACTTGTGCCACGTACATTGTGCTACCTAACTTGTGCCACATACATTGTGCTATATAACTTGTGCCACATACATTGTGCTACCTAACTTGTGCCACATACATTGTGCTATATAACTTATTTTCTTACATTATGTGGTAAACTTTAAAGATCACAGGAGGTTTTGAATCAAGGATGAGAATACCTTTTTAAGGATGGGAATAACTTCTGGAGGTTTTTGATTTATGTCTGTGATTTCTATTATAAGATACTTTTATCATATTTACATTTTGTCATACAAAATTTCAAGTTGCTAATAAATGACAAAAAAAACAAATGTGTAGTTTTTATAATTAATTTATAAATATAATTTTAGCTTTCAAATTTAATTAAAATGATATTTAATTAAATTTTTTTTTGCAAAAAACTGGCATATTTGAAATTAAAAAGTTATTTTGGCTAAACATTTAATTTAAGTTTTAAACAAGCTGCCTTTGCTGCGAATGCATTTTTAAACACATTTATGAAAAATTTATAACAATAAATTTTTCATAAATGTGAAATAAAAAATAAAAAAACAAAAATGTTGAGATTTTCAAAATAATTTTGATTATAAGAATTAAAGATTTGACATTATGAAAAACAATAATTTGTGTATACATGGAAAAACGGTATATCGTACATGGCATGCATGTAAACATGATACACCATGTTGTATGCATGGAAACATTGTATATGGTATATTGTACATATGCATGGGAACAATATAATAATTATGAATTATCATTTGCAAGCAGTACTAAAAACTTTATTTTAACTGCTATTGGCTGTTTTTTTATTTATTTTGTCGTTTGTCTTTTTATGGTGTTTGCTTGTAATAATCAAGTAAAATAAAAAATAACTACAAATAATAATAATAATTTAAAATAAAAATTTAATATATAAATTTAAGATTTATAAATACTTTAAATACCTGCTTTTTAAACCAACATTTACTGAAAGCATTTGATCTATATCTTGAGGATATCCAGCAATAATTATAACAAGTTTATAATTAGGATCTGTCATTGCAGCAACCAAGGTAGTTATAGCTTCTTCTCCAAAATGCCCTTTGCCTAACTCATAAGCCTCATCAATAAAAAGTATGCCTCCTCTAGCAGAATCTAATTTATCTTTAACTCGCTTTTTAGTTTGACCAACATATTCTCCTTTATGATGAAAGTAGATATTTTATGTTTAAATTATGAAATAAAAATAAATTATATTTAACATAACAGAAAAAAAAACAGCAGTATGTACTGAAAATTACTGATTTAATTTTAAGCAGCAACTTATATACATATATATATATATATATATATATATATATATATATATATATATATATATATATATATATATATATATATATATATATATACATATATATATATATATATATGTATATATATATATATATATATATATATATATATATATGTATGTATATATATATATATGTGTGTTAGTGTATATATATATATATATATATATATATATATATATATATATATATATATATATATATATATATATATATATATATATATATAATGACAACCCCAAAATTGTAACATTTAGTTTGATTACTTAGTTTATTAAGAACTTTCTGTGAGTAAATTGAAACTTGATATTACTTAGCAAGTTTTAATTTACTCTCAGAAAGTTCTTTAGAATTTGCTGCATTTAAAAGTAATTATGGCTTTTTAACATACACAAAGGCTTAGATATTTAAAGATAATAGGCACAACATTGTTCTTAGCAAAACAAGAACAGCCACTCAGTGAGCTCAGAAAACACTAATGAAGCATAATGGGCAATTGTAAAGGTACATTTACAAATACTAGCAATTTAATGAGTTGTTTTCAAGGCAAATCTGACTTTAGACAATCATTATAGGTATGAAAAGAGGAATGCACTAAAGTTTTAATGCACAAAATGAAATTAAGTTAAATTATTTTAGTTTTTTTTGTATAATTATTGATTATCCTATTGAAGTTTCCAGAAAATTAGTTTTAAATTAAGGTGATATAGATTGGTATTGGTGATAAAGATTTGGTGATAGGTGATTGGTATGAGGTGATATAGATTTGGTGATTTTAAATTATGGTGATAAGTTATGGTGAATAGATTTTTTCTATACATTAGAAAGCAGTAATGCTCAGCATTTGCTGAGTTAATTTTATCTGACTTTAAAAATGAAACATTGATGTAAAACTCTTTAAAGGCACAAAATAATGCTTTTCCCTGGATAATTAAATAGTATAATCTTTATAAATATTAGTATTATTACATTTATTATTTGTCTAACTAAGATTTGTTTTAATATTTTGAGGAGATTCTATTAATAGCTTTTTCATTTTTTTTTTTTTTTAAACATCTTCGCTTCTAACAAGACTGCAAGCAGCCACTAAGTTGAAAGTTACTGAAAGAGAAAAGATGAAGATTGTAGAGCAAGATAACAATTGACGGACGACTTAAAAGATTGCAAATTATATGAATCAGGAAAGCAAGATGAAGGAAGTGAATTCCAAAGAACTGATGTTCGAGGAAAAAAACTAGACGAATAAGTGTTTTTGGAGCACTTAGGAACAGTCACAGAAAAAGGATGACACTTAATTGAATGATGAGTAACACGAGAATGAATTTTAGTAGATGGCACAAGAGAGGTTAGCTCTTTAGAGCAGTGCCCATTATAGTATTTGTAGAAAAGAGAAAGAGAAGCAACATTACGACGATGTGATAATGGTTGGAGGTTGGCTGCAAGAGCAGGTTCAACTATTTACAATGCGTTTTTGCACCTTGTCTGAAAGGGCATCATTAGAAGAACCGCCCCAGATATGGCAACAGTATTCCATATAAGGCCGGATTTGAGATTTATAGAGAAAAAGAATAGAATATGAAGTAAGAAAGTGACGAGCTCGATAAAGAGATGCAACCTTAGCAGATGCTAATTTTGCAACTGATTTGATATATGGTTTCCAAGAAAGATTAGAAGTAAGAGTTAATCCTAGAAGATGAAGAGTAGGTGACTCATCGAGTACATCACCGTTCATAAATATAGGAAGATCTAAATTATTGCGATAACGATTGGCTGAAAAAAATTGAGTTTTATCTGAATTAAAGTTCACCAGCCACTGTGAGCCCCATGCTGTAGCAGAAGTGAGATCCTTTTCAAGCTCAAATGCCCCCTCCAAGTAATCAGAGGGTGTTGGTTTCTTATCACGACAAGAATAAATGGTAGTATCATCTGCAAACAATGCCACCTTAGATGTGAGAATATCTGGAAGATCGTTAATGTAAATTAAAAAGAGTAAAGGGCCAAGGATAGAACCTTGAGGAAAATTTTACTGCATGGATTCGTTTTACGAATCCATGTTTTGCATTGTTGATTAGCTTGTGTGTTGTTGCAAATAATATTATTCAATTATTCTCAATGACCTTGCACAGTACAACTAATCGAGCAACTATAGACCAGTTTTTCTTATAGACTATAAAAAAATTGCTCTGTACTTGGTTGCTTTGAGACTACTTTCTTTTTTAAAGATTAGTGTGATATTGAGTGTTTAAAATGAGTGCAACTTGTATAGAAAAAGCTACAGAAAATCTGCTTAAGACCTGTGGATAGATGTCATCTGCTCCTATTGACTAGCTTTCTGTGAAATGGTTTAATCTTGACTTGACATCTTCAACAGCTAAATCTTTCACCTAGAAATTCCAATTGTCCTTGGTTTTGTTTGTGAATGTAGCATCTTGGGTGTTGGATTTGTGACAAATATCAATTCAAAGTAGTAGTTAATAGTGTGACACATTTCATGGTCAAATGTTATTGTTCTGTCTGTGATATTTAGGGCACTGAATAGTTCTTTAACTGGCTTTTTACGTTAGACATTAACATGCACTTTATTTGAATCAGACTTCGAACTATAAACTGCTACTCCTCAAACGTATTCCTGTTTAATGAATATTCTCACTTCTTTACATGCGGCTTGGTGTTGTTTTTGTAATCGCATGTGTGAGTGACGCCCTGAGATTCTAAATTTGCCTTACAATTTGCTTTTTTTTTTAAAGCTACTTTGACCTCTAAGTGGACCATAACTCCTTTTTGGCAATAAATGAAGCAGTCGTTGATGATATATGTAACTTTATGGCTTTATTATATTTTGAGACAAGTAGGTTGTAACTATTTGCTAAGAGGTTATCAAACATTGTCTTTCAATTGTATGCTGCAATGTAATTTGATAATGCATTAAATTACCTTTGCTCCAAAAAAGACAGGTATGATGATTACAGGGTGGCCACACTTTTTTTGAGTTAAAAAATTAAAAGAATTTAGGAGATTTTAGGAGATTTTTAAAGATTTGTTCAGGAGATTTTACTGGGAAAGTTGAAAAAACGAATAAAAAAAATAGGATTATGTGGGAAAATTAAAAAAATTTTTTACAAAATTTTAATATTAGTTAAAAATTGTAATAAAAAATTGGAAAGTTTAAGTTGAATAAAAATAAAATTATTTTGAAAATTTAAATATGACATTAATCTTTATTAATGTTGTTTATCCAATAAAAACATGATATAAACAACTATTTTTGTTATTTATTCAGTTAAAAACAAGATATAAATAATTAATAATTTTATTTATCTAAATAAAAGATTATATAAAAAAATTATTAATGTTTTGTAACCAACTAAAACGCAGTACAGTACATCTCTCTAATTCAAAGCTTAATTCTAAATTTGAAAATCAAAATTATTTTAATTTGAAAACCTCGTAATTTGATTAAATGCTAAATCACCATAAAATGTCACCCTAAAAAGTCAACTCTCTATAAATAGAAAATCTCTTTAATTCAAACTTTTATTTTCTATGAAATACAAATTAGAGAAATTGTACTGCATATATAATTAAAAATGATGTGTATCCAATGATATGTATCCAAAAACATAGTATAAACAATTATTGTAACATGAATGCTTCTTTATTCTTAATACAATATTTGTGGGAGTGCGGTGGGGTGAGTTGATGTTTTTGAGTTCCCCTCCTCCTTTCCTAGTTAAAACTGGTGCCGCAACAATGATTTTTAATTATCATTTTTTCTATCATCATTTTAATAATTTGTTACCTTTCTTAGTTTTATTCTAAGATAACAAGGCATGATTTTAAGGCATTTTTTTGAATACATGAATTTACCGGTGGACAATGTTACTTTAGTTACAATAGGAAAACTATTTTACTTACAACTTTAATAAACACTTTTGTTGCAAATAACACGCTATTAGCAAACAATTTTTGAAAATATATAATGTATTTTAAACACTAACTATATTTTAGTAAATTTAATTTCAGTAATTATTAATGTTTTTAAAAACTATTAAATGTTTAAATACTTAAACAATTTTTAATCAGTATTTACAATAATCTATTTACATATATTTAAATCGCGTAATATTTGTAAAATTAACAAAATAGTTTTACCTCTTGTATTGGAATAACTATTCGAATAAAAAACATAAGCATTTATTAAATGTATTTACTGTTATTTTAATTTTGAAATTTTGATTTAAATATTAGCAAATCCGTTCACTTAACTTTTACTAATGATTAACAGTTTTTAAAGTGATTTTAAGACACCTTTTAAATTAAAGATAATATGACATAAATATTTATTAATGTTGTTTATCCATAAAAACATAAACAACTATTTTTGTTATTTATTCAGTTAAAAACAAGATATAAATAATTGCTAATGTTTACTTTACATAATATATTTTATATTATGTAAAGTAAACATTAATTATTTACATCTTTTAAATTAAAGATAATTAAAGAAGAGATAATTACGGTAAACATAATTTAAAAAATGTTATATTTTTTTGATTAAAAAACATATTATACTTAATTTTAAAAATATATTATATTTTCTTAATCATTAAGTATAGTTAAAAAAATTATGTTTAATAAATACATTTACTATGGGTTATTTTAAACAGATCTATAATATAACTTTTATTAGGTCATTGTAATCTTATTTTTATCATTTTAAGTCAAAAAGAATATGAAAAAGAAACTAAACTTCCCGAAAAAGTTTACGTTTGTTTTTTTCATTTTCCTCACATGAACTAAAATAGCCACCTAAAAATCAAATTTTCATTCATTCAAAATTCAAATTAAATTTGCGTGATAGTTATTAAGACTGAAATTTTTTACTCTTGGTCATTTATTATCAAAAGCAGTTTAAAAAGCAAATTGTTTTCTCTTCTAAAAGCAAATTTTATATATATTCCATTGTTATAAAATTTTGCAACAAGTTTTTAAAATTAAGTTTTGTAACAATATTCATTTTTTTTAAACTAACATTCTGTTAGTAACCGAAAAACAGTTATGTCACGTAATTACGTAAAAAAGCAATTTCTTTTTAATTCATTTTATTGTCCTGAAGAAATATAAGGTAGCTAAAATAAACTGAAAATTATTTATATACTAATGCATTTAAAACTGAAAATTTTTTTAAAATTCTAATTAAGTAAAAGTAAAAGAAAAGTAAAAAAATAAAAAAATTATGTATATATATATATATATATATATAAAAGCATTAGACTATCTAATGCTTTTTTATATATATACATATATATAATTTTTCCTTATGAAAAAAAATGTTTAACTAAGAAGTTAACAAAATATTACCTGTTAAACCAAGACCTGAAGTCTCTTCAACATGATTTCGAGGTAATAATCCTAAATCGAAAAGTATTTCTGCCATAACTCTTGCTACAGTGGTCTTACCAGTGCCTGGAGCTCCTTGAAATACAAAATGCCCTAATTCTGGACGGTCTTTTGAGCATTCTGTTTGTGCAACCTGAAAAGTATTTTTAATTTCTATGAGTTGCTGTCTAATATTTTCAACTCTATATAATTTTTCTAATGGTGCGAATGGATCACTGCTTTTTTCTTTTTCATTTTCTACATTTCCATCCCCTATGTCGGAAGGAATTAATTTAATCATGCCATCTGAAGTCAAAGGACGAGATGACGCTTTGGCTAAAGCAGCACGTACTACATTATCTATTGCACCTGCATTACCAAAGTTTGCTTGTGCTCTTTGCTTTTCTAACAATTTTAGAATGGCTTCAGAAACCTACATTTAAAAGAAAAAAATTAGATCCTATTGTAGATATTAAAATCATTTAAAAATAAAATTTTCTTTCAAATGATGTACTCTATTAGATAGATTTTTTTGATGTTCTTTTTTTCTTTTAATTAACATTTCTAAACCTTTATTTTTTAAACCTCAATTTTTCAAAAATGTAATAAAAAATATTTTGCCTCTATTGACATCTGTATGTTTTCTCTTTTACAAACACCTTTTAGAATAACAAACAACTCAGATTCACTGTAGTCTTCAAATACAAAAGCATAATCCATTGCAAAACGTCTAGCTAATCCTGGATTTTGCTCACGAAGCATTTCACGCATTTGAGGTTCATAACCAAGCAACAAAACAGCAATATCATCGCTTTCTGTATTTTGCACTTTCTCAACCAATACATCAAGCACCTTGAACAAAAATTTCAAAGAAAAATATCATCTTTAAAAGTAATTTTAGAGGAAAATTTCTTCGAGTAAACTAATATATAAGAGATGGCTAAATGTATAAGAAAATATTGTTATTTGTATTTATTATTAATTATTATTAAAACAGGCAAACAAAAAAAAAATTCTTTTCTGATGCCCAGCAAATAATGTTTTTTGTATAGTATTTTTTATAAGTATGTCAACCTGGGTGTCAAAAGAAACGTATGTTTATAAAAAAATTTAAAAAATCGTTTTTGATAAAAATAAATACTTTTTATGTTACTGCTAAAAAACTTTTAATTAAAAGTCTTTTGAGAGTCTTAATGATTTTTTTACAATATTTTTTTGTTAATAAGTTTTAAGTAAAAATATTTTCGTTTTCTAAAATCTCTCTGAAAATGCGCTTCTTCTGAGACCCATTTGAAATACTTTTGAATATTCTTTTTTAAAAATATTAGGAATTTTATCCTAAATGATAAAGATATGAACCCAAACATCTTTACAACTTGATATGATGGTGAAAAAAGAGTTGCATATTTGAAATCAAAATAAGAAATGGTTTACGAAAAAAGTATTATTTGCTCGGCACCAGAAAAAAATTTATTTTGTTAACCTGTGTAATATGAAAGTGGTAATAAACATCATAGTAACAATAAATACAAATATAAAAAGCTTAATAAAAAAATTAACGCAAAAAAAATAAGAAAATTATTTTTATTTTCCATATAAAATAAAATAAAAAGATATCTTACTTCCTTTCCAAATAACTTGTCATTAAGGTTGTAAGCTTCGTCTATTACAAGTACTTTTCCTCGAGCTTTCTCAAGCATGGCATTAGTTTTTTTTGGAGATTCTCCAACATGTGATCCAACAAAATCACTAGCTGTAGATATAATTACATCTCCAATTGATAAGAAGTTCAACTCTTTTAATAAACGTCCATAGAGTTTTGCGCAAGTAGTTTTTCCAGTTCCTGGATTACCAAGAAACAAGCGGTTAAGCATTATAGGCAATGTTTTTTTTCCCATTAGTTGAAGTGTAAAGTTGGTTTTACAGATCTCAATTAACTGGTTGACACTTTTCTTTACTGCTTTCCAACCTATTTTGTCATCAAATTCTTGTAGAATTGCTTTCAGTTTTAGGTTATCTAATGGTGATTCACCAACAACATCTTCTATATTTATGATCAAATTTGATGGATCCAAGTTCTCTCGTGCCATTGCAGTTTGAATAGCTTTTTCAATCTCTTTACGAACTGCTCGAGCATTACCAAATCCTTTTTTACCAGACATTTTTGCAAGACGCTTAGATACCACAGTTGAAACACTATCATCACAAATAAACTTACGTTTCTCTATTTCACCAATCCAAATTGTTTTCAATTCACTTTCATCAAAATCTTCAAAGTGCACCATTTCAAAGCGACTTTTAATTCCTTCATTGTAAGAGAAGAGTTTCTCATTCATATCATCTTCGTAACCAGCTAAAATAATTGAAAGATGTTCACGGTCATTCTCTGAAATCACTAACAATTCTGAAACAATTGGTTTTCCTTTCGAATCGCCTTTTGGATCCAGATCATATGCTTCATCTATAAATAAAACACCATTTTTAGCAGATGCGGCTAGGTTACGAAACTTATCAGGACCCTCATCTTTTAACTTTTGAGCTGAAGATTCTACAAATGTGTTTGATGATCTTAGACCAGTGTCTTTAAGAATTTCTGCCAGTAATCGTGCAACTGTTGTTTTTCCAGAACCCTGTTTTGAAAAATAAATTACCAAAAGAATTATAAAGTATATTATTATTTAAATGACTATTTAATTTAAGATATTCACAAGAATTATAAAATATAATACTTATTATGAATCAGTCAAAATTACATAAATTAATATTATGGAACTGCAGCTCATGATATTACACCTTAACCAAAATACGAACTACTTAACTTAAACAACAAATAAGTTAAGGTGTAAAAATTAAATAGCTATATATTACAGTTGTATAATTATTACATAAAAAACATAAACATTTACATAAAAATAATTGCTTTAAAATCTATTGTAATTATTTTTGTGTATATGTTGGAGATGTTTTTATTCATTTCTATTTTCATTAATTTATTATTGTTTCAATTTTTATTCTATTCATTTTTTGTTGAAAATGTTATTTGTTTTTAATTTGAAATCTTTTTCTTTTTTTTTGATTATTACATTTTTTATTTATACTAATTTTTTATAAACAGTTTTTTCATTTTAAGCTAAGTTTGTTTAAATATATAATATTATTTAAATATATATTTTTAATTGTTTGTTCTTAACAAACAATTACAAAAAAGCATTCACTATTAAAGAAGTCATAAAAACATATGTTTGTCATAGATTAATTAAGATTTAGATGCAAAGATTTAAGGTTTAGATACAAACTATTTCTATCTTGTATATATTAGCATAGATAGGCTTACAAACTTTTATATTTAGACTTTTTATTTGATAATAATTAATTAATAATATAATGATTAATTAACTTAAAAAAAAAACAATATACCAAATTAAGAATTAGCATACTACACCCAACCCCATTTTTCAATGTTTCCATTTTTAAGTCATAAATTTTCCCTGAAAAAACTTATTTTTGAAAAAAGATTTCTTGACAGGTGTAAAAAGTTAAACAAAGATAAGTTTGAATAAAGTTGAATGATAGCAAATTGTACTAACGCAAATTCAATGCCAATTTTTTTAAAAAAGAAAAAAAAAATTATTAAGCTGCCAAAAATTTAACAATTTATCCAAAAAAAATATTTTTTGTTAAAATTTTATATCTTTTTCAGAAAAAGATATTTTAAACACTTTCCTATATCTCTGGAAATACCATGCTTACTTTTAGAACTAAAAGTGAGTGTTACATATAAAACTCAAAAAAAAAAAAAAGGTAAGCCTGCTCGACTGTAGTGCCCCTTCTGGAGCCTTGGTAAGGTGAGTTTAATAATAGAAATAAAATTAAAAAAACCTTTTTTTAAAAATTAAAAACTTTTTTATTTAGCAACTAAATTTATGTGTTGTCATTACTTAAGCACCCAGAAATTTTTATAAATCTTGCATAGCTTAACTATATATTAATATATTACAGAAACTATAATTCACAATTATATATATATGTATATATATACATATATATATATATATATATATATATATATATATATATATATATATATATATATATATATATATATATATATATATATAAATATATATATATATATGTATATATATATATATATATATATATATATATATATATATATATATATATATATATATATATATATATATATATATATAAATAAATGTAATAAAGTACAAACTGGTTTCAGTTGCGCTTTTTTGTGAGTCAGTTGCGAACTTGTTTCTGTGGCTTTGTGCGCTGTGTTTGTTTGACTTGCAGTTTTGTATAATGCAGTTATTTGTTTATTTTTTGTGCAGTTTTAAAGTGGATTTTTGGAACATTTTTGGAACATTTTTATTTGGAACATTTTTTAATTGGAACATTTTTAATTGGAACATTTTTATTATGGGATAAAAAAGGCGATCATTAATACTAAAATATTTTCAAACCATGAAATATCACCAAGATTAAAAGTTTCTGAAGCTAGCGTACAATGAATATATAAGAAACTTTAGTTAGGAAATAAATTGAACCTAAAGCAAAAAGAAGAGATGGGGCAGAAAGGCTTAAAAACTCATAAAATTGTAACTACACGATGCTAATGTGAATGCTTCTGTGCACAGAACTAGATTTTTAAGCTAAGTAATTATGGATTTAAATTTAAGTAGTTATGGATAAATGGGGCTCAACAGAATAATAATGTTTGATTGCAATAATTTTAATGTTTTCATGAGTTAATAAATACATTTCTACAAATATGATGTTTTATTTGTGTTAAAAAACAAGCAATAATGTAGATAATAAAAAATATATATATATTGTACCTATTATAAACAATAAAGCCATTTAGTATATATACTCATTTATATATATATATATATATATATACATATATATATATATATATATATATATATATATATATATATATATATATATATATATATATATATATATATATATATATATATATATATATATATATATACAGCATGCAAAGTTTAGCTTTTTTGACCTTGGAAAACAAATGCAGAAGGCTTACTCCAAAATTACCATTTATCTTGACATTACCTCGGAAAATATTTTAAGATTGAGGTAAAGCTTTGCATTTTTTAATAAAAAAAATTGTTTAAAAGAAATTTGAGCTTAAAGCTAGAAAACCATGCAAAACTATTAGCGCTAAGTTACTTTTATCATAATAAAGTTATTTTACTAAACAATTGAATGGAATTCCATTTGAACTTTTAAGAAAACCCTTAAGAAACTTTTTGGTTTTTTATAAAAAAAACCAACTTGATTTGTAGACAAAAAAAAAGAGAACCCTTCTATTAGGTGGCCTAAAATAATCAAATTTTTTACTTATTGAGTTGTATTATCTCTTCCATGGAAGAGATAATGCAACTCAATAATTTCCGTGGAAACATATAAATATATCTGTTGGCTCTACTACATACATATATTATCTTATAGCCTGCTGCTGCAAGAATGTGCCGCTAAATCGACTGAGTTTTTGGCATGGGGCAGCAATCTTAAATTTCATTATTTCAATAATGAAAAAAAAAGAATGTTGCCACATGTCAAACCCTCAGTCGATGGCACTCCTTTGTGGCATCAGGTTATAAGATAATCAATGTATGCACTGAAGCCAATAAATATTCCTTTATGTTTAAAGTCTCCACTTACGAGAGGGCAATAAGCAAAAAAAGTATATTTTGATAAAAAATAATTATGGTAAAGTTTATAACTTTGACAGAAATTATTAAAATAAACATAACATTAGCAAAAATTAGGACAAATCTGTAAAACTATTACTACAATTGAATCACTATCACTTTCATTATAAATAATATTAATAAGATTTATAAAACAAAGGTAAATGAATAATAATATTAGTAGTAGAGTTAAAAAAGACATTAAAAAATAAAAGTAATAATAGTTTTTTAAATACAGTAATATAAAAAAAGCAATAATAATAAAAGATAAAATAAATAAGGAGATTTCATATTAATATTGTAAACGATGATTGTATGCGGTAGTGGTGTAGTGGTAAGAGCGCTCGCTTTGTAAGCGAGAGGTTCGGAATTCGACTCCCATTACGTCCCTGGAAGTACCGCGCTTAACTTAGTTTCTCCGCGCAGCGGCCTTGCTCGGCAAGATTCGTGTTTCAGAGGTAAAGAGTTGAGAGAGGGTTGTACCACGAATAACAACTAAAAAATAAAAAATAAAAATAAAAAAAAACACAAAAAAAATGAGTAGCCTCCTCGACTGTAGTGGCCCCCCTCGGGCCTTGGGGAGGTGAATAATCTAAAAAAAAAAAAAAAAAAAAAACGAAGAAAGCAACCATACACAACATTTAAAAATTAGTTCTATATAAGGTAATAATGATAACTTATAATGTAATACAAGAAATTATTGTTTAATTTTTGTCAATAATCAAATGGTGCCTTTTAACATAAATAATGAAAGAAACGCATTTATCACAAATACTCAATTTATAAATGAGATAAACCGTCTGAAGCTACCCTCCAAACATGTGTCCGGTATCACCTGATCATACCTCATTTCAAAATGCCATTTTTAAAACCATTCATAAAAGTATATAATAAAGTTATTTTTTTTACAAATATTGTAAACTAAATTTTTTTCATAAACAAATAAAAAGTCAAGTATAAACAAAAAAATTAGATACGATAATAAGTGATTCAAGTATGATACACAGCTATCCTGATGCTAGCAAACAATATTTGGCTCTGCCATCCGATCACTTTCGAATATTGGGACAGATATTTTGCATATGCCTTAAAATCACTAAAAGTGTGTTTTTATGGCACTCAATACCGAACAGCTTCTTTAGTTATATAAAAACCTTACACAACAGTAATTATGAAAATATCAGAATATAAAATTATGTTCATACACACATTATGTTACTTACACACATATATAGACACATAAATACAAACATACAAGCACACATACACACTTACGTTCATGAATACATATAAACACATAGTATTCAATGGTTATGTATACAGCAATTGTATTCATACATAATATGCACACATGAATGTAAATTCATATATACTATACACATATATACATATATACACACACATACATATACATACGCACAAATACATAAACACATACATACATACACATATACAAACATAAATACATATACACACATTTAATAATATTATATATGTGTATTATATATGTATACATTACATACACATACACACATGTACCCATACATATATACATGTTAACCCTCAGAATTAGGGTCGGCATTCGGCAATGCCAACCTAACTGTCGACCTGAAAGTGTTTGAGGTCACACACGCACACATATACATGCAGGTATAAATATATACAAACATACACATACACACATACACATCCATGTATACACATACATACATATACACTCACACTTATTCGCATGCCCTTATCACAAACACTTATAATAGATACACATATCTTTGGATTTATAAACTGTATTTGATTAAGAAGGAATAGAGTAGGTTACTCATAAAAGCATAGATTGAATGGAGAGCTTTTAGGTCATAGGGATGGTTATTCCAAGCTTTTATACTTTGGTTTTTTATGGACTTATATCCAGTAATAGAACAATGATTTAAGACTGCAAGATTCAGATTATCAGTTGATCGAAGATAGTATCAGTTATTTGCATTTTTTGGGAAGAAATTGTTGAAGATAAGAGGTAGGTTTTTGTGTTGATGGTTCCAGGCAAACTGGCAATTCAAGAATTGAACAAGGTCACATAGTTTAAGGATCTTATTTTGGATTTATTAGATTGGATTTGTAATTCTGAAAATGTATTATTTTTAAAGCTTTGTTTTGAAGATGAGATATCCTTAAAACTTCTTGCTGTTGAGATTGTCCCCATATTTGACAAGCATATCGTATATGCGAGCCAAAAATAGCATGATATATATTTATAATGTGTTCAGATTGACATAATGGCAAACTTTAGCCAGCATTCCATTTGATCTGCTCAATTTTATGGCTAAGTCTTTGAGGTGGGATACAAACAATAGATTGGAATCAATTATAATTCCAAGATATTTGATTGAGTTTACAGGAATGATTTTCTGGCCATTTAATCTAAAGTTTAAATTTTTATTGATTTTTGTTTTTGTAGATTTGAATATGACCAGTTCAGTTTTGTTACAGTTGAGCGAAGACTTATTTGAGCGAAGCCACTGAATGAAATTGGCAAGATCATGATTAATGTATTTGTTAATTTTTTTTAAAGATTTGTTGATAATGAGCAAGTTAGTATCATCAGCAAAGTGGTAAGGAGTTGCAAACTTAATTGAGTTATTAAGGTCATTAATATAGAGAAGAAAAAGTAGTGGTTCTAATACTGAGTCTTGAGGAACATCGTCGAAACATTTTATTTGAGTAGATTTTGAGTCACCGACTGAGACAAACTGAGATCTGTTGTGAAGATAGGAAGTAAACCATTTAAAAGGAATTCTTCTGATTCCATAATATTCTAACTTCTTGAGTAGGATAGAATGATCTACTGTATCAAAAGCTTTTTGTAGATCTACAAAGACACCGCATGCAAAGTTTTTAGTATTAAGAGCTTTTCTAATTAACTCAGTAATTTTAATAAGTGAGTGAGTTGTGGAATGATTAGCACGAGACCCATACTGGTGTTTGTAAAGGCATTTAAATTTATTCAAAAATGCATAGAGCCTCTTATGCATGCTTTCTTGAAGAGTTTGCTTAGGTTTGAAAGAAGAGAGATAAGTCGGTAGTTAGGCATATTCATTGTAGAACCTTTCTTAAATATTGGAATGACTTTAGCAACTTTGAAAGCATCTGGGAATAAACCATTTTGAAATGAGTAATTTATAATAATACTGAGAGGTTTAGAAATTATGTCTGGAATAAATTTAAGAAGGAATGCAGAAAAGCTATTAGGACCAAAGCTTTTTTTTTTTTTTAAGAATGGTTTTAATAAGATTAGAGATTTCAATCTCTGTGACAGGATCAATAACGAACATATTAGTTGATATATTCAGTAAATTTGGATGCTGAAGGTATGTTTTTGTTTTGAAGTTTGTTTTAAATCGTAACAAAAAAGTTGTTTAATATATTCGATACAGTAGTTTGATATGTGATAATATTTTCTTTCAATTTAAGTTTGAGAGTTGAACTACAGTAGGAAGGTTTTATATTAATGATTTCTTTTATCCCTTTCCAAGTATTCTTAATATTGTATAAGTTTTTACTAAAATAGGTTGTTTAATAAGATTTTTTACTAATTTTTAGTAGATTGCTGATTCTGTTTCTATAAAATTTAAATTTAGAAAACAGTTCATTTTTAGTACTAATATCTTTCCATTTTGTGTGTTTTTTATATAGTTTGTTTTTAATAGAAATAGATTCAAGTATGCCATTGGTGATCCATGGTTTTGATTTAAGTTTAATTTGCTGCTTAGTTATTTTTTGTATGAAGCATGCTGATCTAATATTTTTTCAAATGTCTTTAAAAGAAAACTGATAGATTGATTTACATCATCCTCTTTTTTAATATATAGGTCCCAGTTAATGTTGGAAACATCTTCAATAAATATATTTTTGTTAAAGTTCTTGAAGCATTGCCTGTAGAATATACTTTTTTTAGGGTGATTAGTTTTTCTAGGAATGCAGATAAATTGAGCCATATGATCAGATATTGAAATAGTAAGATTGCCAGAAATTTGGTCAGGTGAATTGAAGTTTATAAAGATGTTATCAATAAGTGTTTGTGATTTAGCTGTTTTGCGTGTTGGTAGAATTATAACAGGATGTAATGAAAAAGAAATAAGCGAGTCAAGGTAGCTAGATATAGGATTTGACTCATATTTTAGTATATCCATATTAAAATCCCCCATAAGTAAAATACATTTCAATATTTAGCTTATCTAAAAGTGGAGTTAAATAATTATTAGTGAAATCATCTTGAGTCATAGACGGATGTCGATATATGCAGCCAATTATTACATTTTTTAAGTGAGGCTTTATAATTTCAACAAAAATGGATTCAAGATATTTGAAAGAGTAGATCTTTAGATCATTGCAAACTATGTAGTTTAAATTAGAGTTTAGATATAGAAGAGGACCCCCTTGTTTAGCCTCAGTGGAGCAATACTCAATGTTAAAATCATTAATAGATATGCTAGTTATATTTGAATCATTTACATATAAATTTGACTCAGTAATACCTATTGCTAAAGATAATGTATTAAGAGTGCTAATAAAGCTGCAGAGATCATTAATGTGATATGGTAAAGAAGCAATGTTGAGATGAATATAAAGATCTGAATTAGGATTAATTTTTTTATTGAGATCTATGGTGTCATAGACTTTGAAGTCACCTATAATATAGAAAAATGTTAAAATCAAATCATAATTTTTTTAATTAAACATGATTTAAAACAAACGTAAAAGTCATTACTCTTTAAAATTTGTAATTAAATTTATTATTCAAGAAATTTCGAATAACATTTAGTTCTCCATGTATTGACAAGTTAAGTAAGTTTCAAAATATTCTTACTACTTTCTTTAGCCCCAAAACCAATTTCTTTATTGTAATATTTTTAAGTTCTTTTTATTTAGAATTGCCAAAACATTGTTTTAATCATGGCTAATTCAGTTTGGAAATATTTTTCAAAAGAAAAAGCAGGCGAACAAGCCAATTATTTGAAATGTCCAAATAAATTATGAAGTTGTAAGGACTCATCAACCAGTGGATTAATAAGACATTTATAATAATAAGACATAAAAGAAAATAAGATATTTGCAACATGTTCATCATTATTGCAACATGTTCATCATTAATATCAAGAAAAGAAACTTAAATGACGATCAAATTGCTGGTTCAAGTAACTGGGAGACAATCCCTGCAAAAGCGAGTCGCATCATTTTTTTCTATGAAACAGTCGTTAGCAGAGATAATGGCCAGACTTGTGGCCATTGATAGATTTTCAATTCATGGAATATGTAAAATTGAGTTCATTCATCAAGCATTGAGTGAAAAACGATATCTTCCAAAAGGTGAAAATAATGTGATGAAACTAATTTATGAATATTGTGCTATGGCAAAAAATGAAATGATTGATTAATTTATTAATATGAAATTAATAAATTTGAATTAATGAATTTATTAATAAAATCACATTAAAAAGAATGAAAAACTTTATCTAACATAAAGAACTGTGCTCAACGGTATCATTTCTTTAACAATAGAGCTGCTTTGATTTGGAATACACTACCAGATGATGTTGTCATGCAGAAAAGCACAAACTCTTTTAAAAATAGCTTGGACAAATGCTTTGAACAAAATTTAAAATTAATAATCTAACGAAACTGCAAAATGAAAATGCAGTTCCAAAGTTACTGAAGCTTTCTCATTCTTTGGCGTTTAACGTTGTTGCCTGCAACAGATGAGATGCTTTACACAAAAAATGACAATAAAACTTTTTTGTTTGTAACTTAAGTTACTAATACTACTAATACTAACGTTTGATGAATGGAAAAGTCTATGTAATCAACGATACTTGAATATCAATGTTCATTTCATTTATTAATCTAGGACTGGTTAAAATTCATGGAAGCTGTACAGCTGAAGTAACAATTGACCTAGCTAAAGAGAACCTATCAGAGTTTGCAATTATCTCTTCAGATGTTGTTGCATCAACCACTGATGCTGCTGCAGTAATGATCAAATTTGATAGATTATCTGGTTTTATACACCAATTATGTTATAAACACGGCATTCACTTGGCTGTAATGGACATTTTTTATAAAAGAAATGAAAACTCTAATGTTTGTCACATTGATTTTTAAAAAATGAATCTAGATTTTTCAGTGATAACTCTATAAAATCTGAAAATCATTATCTAAATGATTTGGAACTGCATATATGTGAAAGAGAAGATATAAATGGAGCTTTACAAATGATTAGAAAAATAGTTAAATTTTGTAAACATTATCTAAAAGAAACTCTATTTTACAAGTCTATGTAAAAGTAGAGCATGGAATTGAACTCAATTCACTGCTAGATTGGCAGACCAGATGGAACAGCATTGTGACAACGGTTGAAAGATTTTTAAAAGTGATGGACCCAGTGAAAAAAGCAATAAATGAGTTGAACTCCCTAGAGCTATTTAACAATATTTATGTATCAGTTTAAAAAAATGTTTCTAATGCTTTTCAACCAATCAAAATAGCTGCAGAAGCATAAGGTAAAAGTGATGCACATTTGCTAATAGCTGATGCAATTTTAAATTTTTTGTTTGATTCCCTGTGTTACAAAAATAATGCAAATTCAGAGGAGATGTTGCTAGCTCTGTCTCTTCGCGTTAACGAACAAAGAAATCAAGATCTTGTGACTTAGATTAAATACCTCAAAACGCGCGATTTACATTCAACTGCTATTCCTGAGCTACCTTCATCTTTAAAAGTCGCAATTATTCATTATGCAAATGACTTATTTAATAGATTGTTCAGTGAAGATGTCAATATTGGAATCGAAAGTGAACCCTCTAAAGAAAATAATTGCTTAACAGTTACAGATATTAAAGACAGATTGGCGATAGCTATAAATGCAGCATATAAACCTAAAAATGTGATATAACTAAAGATTCTAACAAAGACCTCAAAAAAGAATATTAAATGTATGAGAATACTGGAAATACTACAAATAATTTAAAAAAGCTGCTTGATGCCTAAAATTGCATGCAACCAACCTCAATTTAAAGCAAGGAAGTATTTTCATCGTCGTCTAATTTTTGCTCAAAATAAAGATCATTATTTAGTAACTCATCTCTGGACTGCCTCATAATTTTAAAAAGATATTTCCTAACCAAATAAGTTCAAAATATGTTTTGTTCAATTAAAATTAATTTTTCTCAATATATTTATTACAAATGTTAAATATGCATACTAGGATGGAGCAATTTTCAGAGCAAAAAAATAAAGTTCGAAAATAAATAATCCTGAGACGTTTATCAATGTCTATTATTATAAGAAAAAATTTTTAAAAAATTTCCAATTTTGATGAGCTCTTGAGGTTCCTCTTTGGATTCTAAATTCTTGACAGGCCCTAATATCTTTGATTTTTTTTTTTTCCATATCAACCATGGACTCAAAAAAAGTGGAAAAAAATGTAAGTTTAATAAATAATAATTTTATTAAATAAAAATTTTCAAAAATATCCCTCAAAACACCTCATTTTGTCAAAAATGAAAAGAAAAGCCCCCATTTTCACATTAATGTTTTTATCAATTGTTTAATTTTTTGAAAATATAGTTGTCTTCCAGATAAATCATGTCATCAGTTTGGAAATTTGCTGCATGGCGTAAAATTCCGAATTCAAGAGATGTTGAAAACATCTATAATAGATGCAGTTCTGTTGTAATATGCTCTGGTGGATCCATAACTACTTTGCGGAATCATATTTTGCGTCATGGAATTACTATCAATAGTCTTTCAACTGGAGAATCAAGAAGCAGCTCAAATCCACCACCAGAAAAAAATTAATACCATGGACAGTTATTTACAAAAAAACAAGCCTTAAAGAAATTGGAGCTGATCTAGCTACAGATGGTGTTTTGATTAATACGATAACTAACAACAAATTTGTTTGTTTGTTGATCGATTCATCGAAGAGGTAATCATCTTCTTAAAAGTCCAACAACTGTGATGAATTTAATCCATCAAGATTTTTCTGATAAAAAGGAAGAGATGAAACAAGAAATTATAAAAAATTAAAACATAAATTCAGCTTAACGTAAGATGAATACACATCTTTGAGGCACAAAAGGTACATTGGTGTCAACCTGCATGAAAGTGAATGATAGAAAACCTATAAAACTGGCCTCATTAGGATTTATGGTTCCTGTCCAGCTGAAAATTTAATACAAAATATTAAGGATCATTTAAATTCATTTGGTGTCTGTATGGAAAGAGATGTAGTAGGTTCTACTCAATATGGTGCAGCAATCAACAAGAAGCTCATGCAGTTAACAGATATTATTGATCAGTTTTTCTTTAATCATGCAATTCATCTTGGTGTATGCAGCATGTTATACAAGAAAAATAAAGACATAAACGCACCAGTTCTCAAGGAAACGGACAGTGATTCAGAAGAGGATGAACATGGAATTTACGATGATAATTTTAGTTTTGAATCAGTAAACAATGAGGTTAATGTTGTCTTCTCTAAAATTTTGATGAATGCACGATAAGTAGTGAAATTCATAAAAATGTCATCAGTTTGAAATCACATCTTTAGTGCATTCAAATTTAAAAAAGCGTGTCAATGAAAGAATTAAGGGAAATGTTATGCAGTTGTTAAGGTGCCTAAAAAATCCTTTATTTGTTCCATTAAAAAGTATTTTAAATTTTGCTGGAAAATTTGCATTTAGGCTTTTTGGATTTACTTTTAATGATGAGGAACCACTACTAGCTGAAGCAATATGTACAACATGTACAAACAAAGTTCACCTGTTTTTCTTAAGGATGATTTAAATGCACTTCTCAATAAAGATAACATCACACACTTGCCGCAAATCTACTGATTAATTCAAATGGCTTAAGCAAGAATTTTTGTTGTACCAAAATACAGGCAAAAGAACAGAAAATCTTGAAAAAATTCAATGTAATTTTCTCTATAAAGCCCACATCAACAGATGTCAAACGGATTTTTTCAAGCTGCACTAGTTTCTGCACGAAAATCAGATCACAATTATCTGATGAATCATTAAAATCTTTAGTTTTCTTAAAAAAATTTTACAATAAAAATAAGTCATAATTTTTATTTCGAAATATAAACATGTTAGAACACTTTGTTTAAATAAAAGCTTCTATTATGGATGTAACTTTTTATTTTTTGAGGTAATTTTTATACAATATTTCAAGGTAGTATAGATACCCTTGCCAAGTATAATATATATATATGAGTTGATATAATATATTAACAAGTTTGATATATATATTATACTTGACAATGAGGGTATCAATACTCCCTTGAAATATTGAATAAAAATTCACTCAAAAAATAAAGAGTTATATCCATAAAAAAAGCTTTTATTTGATTATATATTAAACTCTTTAATGATGGCTTTTAAAATTTGTTTAAATAACTATTTTAATAAACAATGCAAGATAAACTTACATAAGTTTTAACCACAGTTAACCACATTTTTATTTTAAATTAAAACCGAAACTGCGGTTTTTTATAAATGGGGTTTTTAGAAACTCTATGTATTATGGAGTTGAAAATTTATTATTCGGATTGATTGACGCTGAGCTGATAACAGTTTATTAATATTACAGTTACCATTTTGTCCCCAAACTTGACAACAGTAGTTGAGATAAAAAATTGCAATATACAGATTTTTAAGGGCAGTTTATCAACATAATGGCGAATCATTGAAAACATACCATTAGCTCAATTAGATTTTTTATGGAGTGCATCTATATGAGAAATCCATGAGAGGTTCGAATCTATAAAAATGCCAAGATATTTAACAATGTGTGTTGGATATAAACGCCTATTATTAGTTCTAATAAAAGTGTTTGTCTTGGAGATGAAAAAAATATTAGTTCAGTTTTTTCCAATTTCAGAGAAATTAAGTTTGCATTAAGCCAATGAACTAAACCTTGTAGATCAAAGTTTATATTCTTACACAAGGAATGATAAGACTTATTAATATGCAAGATATTAGTATCATCAGCAAATCAATGGACAGATGAGAAGTGGATGAGTCATTTAGATCATTAACATAAATCAATAACAATAGAGGGCCAAGAACAGAACTTTGGGGAACACCACAAATTATGTGTTTGTTATTTGATTTGTAACCATTAATGATAACAAGCTGCTTCCAATTTAACAGATAAGATTTAAACCAATTACAAGCAACTCCTCAGATTCCGTAATGCTCAAGTTTAGAAATTAAAATACTGTGATTAACAATATCGAAAGCTTTTTGTAAGTTGATATAAACATGACCAATGAAAAGATAAGTATCCAGTGCCTTTTTTATTTTTCCCATTATACTTATTAAAGTGTGGCAAGTAGAGTGTTTTGATTGAAATCCAAACTGAAATTCATTTAAACAGTTAAAGGAATTCAAAAATGAGTATAATCTGGAATATATTAGTTTTTCAAAAAGCTTGCTAATGTTAAATAGAATTGAAATTGGTCTATAGTTAGTACATGAGAGTTTTGAGCAATTTATATATACTAGAATGACACAAGATAATTTCAAAATGTCAGGAAAAATTCCAATTAAGAAGGAGATTAAATAGCTTAGAGATAATATGAGAAAACTCAGAATTAAAATCAATAAGAATGTTTGTAGGGATGCGTTAGGACCTATTGGTTTTCTAGGTTTCATTTTAGATACATGATGATTTAGATTTCAGAATGTTGGAGATATCAGTAAACTATAAAGATTTGGATCCTTAGGATCTTTTTATAGCTAATGTAAGATGAGTCAATTTTAAAATTAAGTTTATGAGCTACATTTGTGAAAAAGTTGTTGAACTCTTTGCAGATTAGAGTTGGTTCAGTTATGAATGTTTCATTAACTTGTATGCAATTTGGAGGTACATCTATTAAAAATTGTATGCCTTTCCAGGTTTCACGAAGATTTTTTACATTTTCTGAAAATAATATTTTTAAATGTATTTTTTTACTCAGTTTTATTAGATTTATTATGGTATATTTATAGGGTTAAAAGAGTTTTTAGTTTAATTATAATTGTTGGATCTTTTATCCTTAATATTTTCCCTTGAATAAGATTTCAAATTTGAATTGATTTGATTATCCTTTAGTAATCCATGGCTTGAATTGACACTTGTAGCTCTTAATACTAATTTTTTTGAGTGGCACATGACAATCTAACAACAATGTTATATAGGACAAATAAGAAATTGGGGTAGGTAATCAGAAATAGAAGTTGTTAGGTTTCCTGAAATAATTTGGTCAGCGGTTACATTTAAAAAGATATTGTCAATGATTGTTGCAGAATGGTCAGTAACTAGCTTCCTTCTTCTCGCTTTCCTGATTCATATAATTTGCAATCTTTTCAGTCATCTGTCAATTGTTATCTTGCTCTATAAACTTCATCTTTTCTCTTCCAGTAACTTCCAACTCTGATAGTGGTTGCTTGCAGCCTTGTCGGAAGCGAAGATGTTGAAGAAAAAAAAAAAAACTCTTGTTGGTAATGTAAATATTTGTAAATATTTTTTATATAAGATAATAGCATTCAATCATGAGCTGTATAAATATTTCTTTCTTTTCTCCATTTGAAACTATTTTTGAAACTATTTGAATGAATTTTAATAATAAAACTATTTTTGAATGAATTCTAATAAACTAAATAAATTCTTGATTCAAAGTAGATAAAATGAAATATTTATAAATGTTTCCATTTTATATATAAATAATTATTTTATGAAATTTCAAATAAGAGCAAATTTTTAAAAAATATTTGTGCTTATTTTGAACTTTTTTGAAGACTTTGCTCGTTTGTGAATTTATATACCAATTTAAGTTTAAAATGATTAAGATTACAATAAAAAAAATTTTAAGAACAAAAAAAAAAAAAAAAAAGTTTGATTAATTTCCATAATAAAAATATTTTATATATGCATACCAAGTTTACAAAATAATTTTAAACTTACTGCATTGCCAAGAAAACAAAAGTTCAAAGTTTTTTGATTGGCAGATTTTGCCTCAGTGCTTAACTGTGAAAACTTCAAAGAAAACTTAAACAGATCAATAGCAAATTCTTTCACTTTTTTTAGGCCAGTCAATTTAACAAGTGTATCCATGGCGGCAGAAGTAACTCCTTCTTGATCTTTCAAATTATTCCATTTTGATATTGGATCATTTATATTACTCACGGCGGGAATAACCTGCAGATTACTATCAGTTTCATCATTCAATAAGTTTATTTCTTTATCTTCACACCATTTTTTTAAAGCCTTGGAATGAAACTTTGAAAATTGGTTTAAAAAGTTCCTACTAATATCTAGATTTTTTTTATGAAATGCAATGCGAGATTTAGCAAGAAAAAAAAAAGGATGTAATAGGACTTTTTTTCTTTTAACACACTCAATGTATTCATTAAGCTCAGTTTCAGCATCATCAAAGTACTCAAGTTTACATTTTTCTAGTGAAGTAAGTAAATTTATCTCAGGAAGATCTTTTTGCTTTAATAGTTCAGGAAGAATTTTTAAATAATTAATTCCAGAAAACAAATTTGCTTGCTTATCAGATAAACTAAAAAGAATAATAACTCAAGAAAAACATTTATTGTTGCCATTAACAAACAGTTTAAGTTTACAAAATAAAAAGTAACAAACTAATGTTAATAAAAAAAAAAGAAAGAAATATTCATAAACATTAAATAAAACAAAAACTTACCCTTTAACTGCACAAAATTGGAGTTTACTCATTAAATCTTTCTGAATATGCTCATTGAATATTTCAGCCCTTCCAAGACTCTTTCCATCCCAATCAACTTGAAATTTGATACCATCATATTCAGCTATCATATTTAATCTTAAAAGTTGTTCAGAAAATTTCTTAGCATTTTTCTCAACCACAAATGAAGATGCATCCTGTGGAATAAATTGCTGAGGAAATTTTTGATTCAAATTCCTTTTTGTCCACAAACCTGCATCTTGTGATTGACGTAGTTGATCATAAAAATGTTTTAACTGTGATATTTGAAATTTTAACTTATGAGTAGCAGCAAATACATGAGGATTCCATAGTATAAGATATTCCCATTTGTTATTACAATATTGAAGACTATCAAACCCATTATTTATAACATTATTTTGAATTCCAGTTATGCTTTTTTTAATACTTTTAGTCATTTTCTCAGACACAACTTTAGTGTTACATATAAGGGCTACTCCAAAAATAATCTCCAGAGATTTTTCTTTTTTTTTGTTTGCTTCAGTCATCAAATTCTCAATGTTATTAAGTGTCCATTCACAAACTTGAATACCATTAAAATTTGAAGCCTTTGTAAAAATATTTTTTGGATATACTTCAAGATTTAATTGATGTTCAGCTAACCAAATAAAACATGGAAAATATGTAAATTCAATTAGTGGACGTTTTAAAGGTTTCTGCTTTGATAGCCAACTTGATAGATCTTCAACCAATTTATTTTGACTGAGCAAAAAATCATGTAAGCATTCTTTGCTGACTAGTTTTTCAGAGACAAATGGATGCAACTCATTTGGAAGAAATGCAAGTAAATCCAAACTTTTTGCCACATTTGAAATACAGTTTTTTGAAACTTCAAACACACATTCAGCACATTCTGATAAAAGCCCTTTTTGACATATTGGCAATTTAGGAATGGTGTGACCATTGAGGCAATTCCAATCTGTTAACTTTTTACAGTTATATACTTTATTTTGCTTGTTACATACTGTAACAACCTGTTGTTTACAATTTTCGCTGTTCCAGCAGCTCATGATGACTTCTTCAGTGCAAGAATATTTTTCAGGAAGTTGTTTGTAATCTGTATATGATGAACAACTCATTGTTTTTGTGTGACCACAATTTAGAATTGCTTCATTTATTAACTCATCACAGATACGTAAAGTTGTTTTATCCAGTTCTTTAAAAGCCACTCCACAATTTATTTTGTATTGATGACCACAATTCTTTCTTTGAACAACTATTGTATTCTTGCAATTTTTTGCATATTTAAAAAGTTGATTAGATGGAAAAATGGGAGCTGGACAATCATCAGATAACACGTTGTTAAAAAAAAAATTATTTCTGTCTTTATTCTTCCATGGTAGCCAGTCTTTTAGTTCAGATAACAAATGACAAGGTAATGATATTTTATGCCCACAAATTGCATTTTCAGTTTCTACAAATATTTGACATGGTTGAATATTCCCATCTCTTGCCTGATAACACTGCATTTTTTCTGTATGTCCACATTTACGGAAAAATAAAACTTCAGATGTGCACTTGTGGTGAGGAATAGGATTATTACACACCAAAGAAGTTTGCCCTTCTCTAACTTCATTAACTGGATTTTTTGTAGTAAAGCTTTGTAATAATTGAGTTTGATAACAATTTATTGTGGCTGGATGTCCACAATTTGGATTTTTAACATCCACATTTTGAAAACATTTTGACAATTTGGATGCTTGCTCAAACGCTAAATGGCATTCAATTTTTCTGATGTGTTTACAAATGTGTACAAAGTCAACAATTTCTTTGCAAATCAAATCAATTGGTCCATAACTTCGACCCTCGTAAACAATTCCTGTGAAATGATGTTAAAGTATTTTATTATGCAATAGATATCATTTATTTCATTTTCTGGAACATTAAAATAAAATAAAATTAAACAAATACAATATTAATTATTTTTGATTAAGTTATTGGAAACTTTTTACTAACAAAACTGAAAACAACTTTTGAAATATATAAAGCAGTTATATGTATATATATATATATATATATATATATATATATATATATATATATATATATATATATATATATATATATATATATTTATATATATATATAATGTAATATAATTTATATAGAGTTACAATATCAGAAAAGTTTATTCTACCAATATATCTATGGTTTTATAATTATCTATAATTCTTTTTGAAACTATTCAATGGTTGCCATACTTTAACTGACTATGCTGTGTTTTAAAAAACAGTGCGGAACAGTCAATTATTGTTTACAACTCATTTCTAAATAAGTCATGACACTCAAATAATAAAAGTTGATAAAAGCTCTCTTATTCAACAACTATGGTAGTATTTGTAAAAAAGAAAAATAATCTCATATATCAATCTCACAATGATGCAACTGAGACTCAAGCTTAGCAACTAGGTCCAAACAGATCCCAACAGCTTTTATACAAGACATTTTTGGCCTTGAATAAAAAAGAGAACCTCATTAGTAGAATAAGTTCAAATATGGCAACAGTATTCAACAGATTTCATTCTATAACAAAATTAATTTCTTATGTCAAGACAAATAAGAAATTAATTTTGTTATAGAATGAAATCAGAAGTAAAAAAATATATATAGTATATAGTTCTGTTACAGATATAGCCAAAAAGAGGTAAGATTATTTGGGAGATCATAATTATAAAAGTGGAACAACACAAAACCAAGAATAAAATCTTGTAGTACCCTAGAATTAGTGGCAATAAAGTAGAGTATTGTCTAGAAGACAACTTTAATACTGTGGTTAGAAAAGGTAGTAATTAAAAAAATTACCCAGTTACACTAAGAGATGAAATAGAGGAAAAGTTTTTGCAGATAGTTTTGTCATATCCTTTAAAGGGGTATATAATCATACCCATGTAAAAGAAATGGTAGACTTTTTTTTGTAAATACTGACACAAATGACATTGTTTCAGACTTTCCAAAAATTTCTAGAACTTAATTTCTGAGATGAAATATTTAGTAATCGGAGAACAATGGATCTATTATACCCCAAAATACTATGTAATGGAGTTCCCTGGATAGTTAGTGAGGGTCAAATATAAGCCTATTTCATCTCATTGCTTGGCTATGGATGAGACCTGATGTGATGTGGGTGGTATGAACTGAAATGTAGGAGGCTCATCGTGTCAGTGGGTTTTTGGTGTAGTGTGCTCTGTATTTTTCCTAGATGGGTTTTGTAGAGAGTTAGGTCCATAAAGTCAATTGAGAAATCTGAGTGATTAAACATGAATTTAATGGTGGGGTGTAAGTTGTTCATAAATGTTGTAATGTGATGGAGATTTTCTATAGAGCCTGTGAATATGAAGAAAATGCGATCAATGAACCTTTTGTAGAAAGTGATGCTGTGTTTGAATTATCCAGTAATGGCTTCGTCAAGTGTGCCTATGGCGTATATTGTATTAATCTTTAGAATTTTCTTGCAATAATAAAAATTCTTTTATTCTTTGGACAAATGTTGAAAAGATGAAAAAAATTATTACTATTAAAAACAGCAGCTGCCCAAGAAGAGAAAAAACCATATAGTAGATTAAGCATTAACTAGAAACTGACTATTAGAAGATTCTGCAGAATCTAAGAGATATTTAAGCTTTGAATTGATTTCACCATTATACTCTCCATCAATACATAATTCATCACCTGATAAATCAAATGATTTGGAGATTGGAGACTTTTTTGGTCCTTTTTATTACACAAAAAAACTCCCAATCTTCAGACAAATAAAAAAGTCGTTTTTTTTATTTGTTTGAAGATTTTTTTCTTGAAAATAAAATGGCTTTAATTTAGGTGAACTGGTTAGTATTTCTGTTTTGTTATTGTCTCGTTCATTTTCCAGTTTTTTAACATGATGTCAGAATAAAGAATTAACTGACAAATTCAGTATGACTAATGAAGTATTTGGCACACTAGAAGTACTTGTTTCAACTAATGTTGGTTTTATTTCATTTGACATCAGTCCTGTTGTAGCTAGTGTTGAGTTTGCTTTAACTGATATTGGATTTACTGCTAACGCCTGATTTGTCACAGCTGATGTCGGATTTATAATAGCCCAAGTTGGATTTATTACAGCTGATGTCGGATTTATTTATAGCCCATGTAGGATTTGCTACAGCTGATGTTGGATTCGATACAAGTGATGTTTGCTTAGCTAAAACTGATGTTAGAAAAATTAAAAGAAAAAGAAATATTGATAAGTGAATTGCAAAAGAAGAACTCAGTAAATTATTTATACTCTATTATTTTTTAAACTTAAAACAAGTTTCAAGCACTTGTCACAGTTAAAATACCTAAAGCAACTATAAAAAGCTACAAAAATAGTTAAAAACTAGATCAGTAGTAAAAAATACTCTGAAAAGAGATAAAATAGAAGAATCATTAAGAGTGTTGCTATTCATCAATATAGAAGTATCAACAACATTGATTATTAAACAAGTTATTAGTAAACAAGAGAGTTTAAATTACAGTTATCCTGCATAGTACAAGTAGACATAAAGAAAACATTCCTAAATTGCAGTTAATGGTTTCATGTCTTCATTTCATATCCATGTGTAATAATTTGTTGAGATTTGCTTATTGCGTTATTGTGTTATTACGTTGTTGCAGTTAACAGTTTCATGTCTTCATTTCATACCACAATTAATAATTTTAATATTTGGTATAACCTTGTGTTCATATATTTTATGATTTTCAACAGTGTTGAGATTTGCTTATTGGAGTGTGGTGCGTATTGAATTACTTGGATCAATACTTTTTAAATAGGTAAGCAAATAATAGCAGGAATAATAGCAGTTTTAATTTAACAACATTACTTGATAACTGTTTCATTTTAATTTTGTTTTGTTTAACAAGTTAAATCAACAATACATCCTAAAATGTCTTCAAAGGAAAGTTATTCGGAATACACAAAGCAATGCAAAAATCAAAATTCTGTTTGAATTTATTTTTTAAGAGGATCAAATAAACTAACAGCAAAATGTTAAATATGTTATGAAATAGTAAAAACCGCTGGTTCAACAACAACACCACAGCACATGCATTTAAGAACAATACACAATATTTATGTATTAAAACAAGATGTTATGCAAGATGAAGGTCTAGAAAGCAGCACATCAAAAATGGTGATTACAAACTATTTATTCAACAAAAAAGATGAACCACTTTCTGCAATCGTATCACGAATGTGTGCCTTAGATAATATGCCATTCAAAGTTTTCTGCACGTCTATCGATTTGAGAAATTTGTTTTTGGCTTGAGGCGCTCAATATTATGTATTACCAAAATCATCTAACTCAATTCGCAAAATGGTTTTAAAATACGCGCAAAAATGCGGGCTAAATTGATGCAGGATTTTATAAATTTAAAAGAAGATGGAACAAGATTTTGCTTAACTCTAGATGAATGGACATCTTCAAGAAACCGATGTTATTTAAATGTGAATGTCCATGGCAAGAAACAGTTTTAAAATTTAGGTTTAAAACCTGTTGAAGGACGTTTTCCTGCAGAGAAATGCATTACGGCTCTGAAAACCACATTGCAAGACAACAATCTAAATATTGATAAAGATATTACTTCTATAACAACTGATGGGGCAGCTGTGATGCAAAAAGTTGGACGGCTTTTGCCATGTAATAAGCAGTTGTGCTTCGCACATGCGATACATTTAGCTGTAATTGATGTCCTGTATAATAATTTGAATACAACTGAATTGGTTGCTCACATATGTAAAGAAAATGTTAGTGTAAAAGATCAAGTTTGTGACTTCGATAAATCAGATGAGGAATACATTGAAGATGAAAAAGTTGATTGAACAAACTTATAGTAAAGCTGAGCTTGTTGAGACTGTATTTGTTGAGACTGTATAATTGTAAAGAAATTTCGGGCACTAGAACTAGATGGAATAGCTTAGTCGAAATGCTTGAAAGGTTTAACAAGCTAAAAAGCTGTGTTTAAAAAGCATTGGTTGACATTGCATCTGATATTGTTATTCTAGATGATGAAATTTTGTTGATTATCTCTGCACTCTAAAAATTATCTCTGCACTTCTCCTAGTGAAGCTTACTGTTGAAGCCCTTAGTCGAGAAGATGCAAATCTGCTTTCTGCTGATGCGGGATTTTCTTTTATGCTTGAGAATTTTGGATCTGATAAACTTTCTTAAAATTAAAGAAGAAATTAGAAGACCAAATAAGCTTAAGACGAACTAATGTGTCTGGAACTTTTCAGTATTTACACAATGGCAGAAAAAGTGAGACTCACGCATCTTTCACTAGACCATTGAAAAAACAATAACCAAAGTTATTGAAAACTTTGCACAAAGATTGATATTTAACACTAAAATGGAAACTTCCTCAGACGAGCAGTCAGAAGCTGATGATGTGATAGAAGTGATGTTGGAAGAACAAACTAAGCCCTAAAATTAATGCAAAAGTTGGAGAACAAAATTCAATTGAATTTATTGTCCAACATAACATCCAACTCAAGTCAACAAATAATAAATAGGAGCTTAATTTCAAAAATTAAATCTCAAATGAAATTCTAAGAAGGGAACGGCATTTGTGGCAAAATATTAGAGCCCATCTACTCACATTTGATTTTGATTCCACAATCGAGCGTGGAGTCTGAGCAAGCCTTCTCAATTGCTGGTAACTTTAAGCAGCTTTTAGTGATCTCTGCTTCCTCAAGGTGTATTTTAGGCAAATAAAACAATAACTTTATATTTTTTATTATTAAATGATATACCATATTAGAATGTTTCTGTACTAATTGAATTTGGCATAATTTTATGCTCCATTTTTATTTTTAAAGAAAGTATTTTTTATGCAATAAATAACAATGAATTATCTCAAATAAGTTATTTTTATTATTTTATAAACAAAAAAATTTAAAATATTTTCGGAATTTTACCGAATTCCGAAGAAAATTGGATTTCTAATTCCAAATTCCGATTTTTTTATTTTCGTCAAAATTTGCATTCTAAAGGCTTACATGATTATTTACGCACCAATTCATTATTTGTTGAGAAACCAGGTTTGATTTTGCTTAACAGTTTATGTGCTTCCGCTTAGTATCTCTTCACTCTATCCATTTTCTCTTTGTTTTTTATGGTTCTCTTTCTTCTCAACACTGCACTCTTCAAGATGTTATTTCTAATTAAATTGACTATGCTTTTTCTCTTTACTACTCTGCCAATTTCATTGTTATTGAAGACTTAAATGCTCATCACACTGAATGGCTTGGCTCTAACACCACTGACCTTGCTGGTATTAAAATTCATGACTTTTTTATTTCGTACTTTGGACTCACCCTATTATCACACTACTTACTACTACCCTAAAGCTGACTGAGATTCTTTTTGTGATTTTCTTTGTGATGGTCATTGGGCTGATGCCTTTTCTATCTCTGCTGATAAATGCACCCAGTAACCACCTGGATCCAGGTGGGTATGGAAGCTTTTATTCCTTCTTGTCAATTTCAAGTCAAGCCTTGTTATACTGCACGGTATTCACCTTCTTGTACAGCTGCTATATCTAATTGTAATCATTTTTTCATCTTTTTCAAAAAAACAACTCTCTTGAAAACAAACATCTATTTATTATTGCAAGAAATCAATGTAAAAATGTGATGTCTTATGCGAAGTTCTATTATTACCAGTTTACTAAACCCCCTATTTTATTTCAGAAGATTTGCTATATAGACTTATTCTTTGGAGAGGTAATATAATCAGAATCATGTAGAAGAGATAATAAAAAAGACATTATTTCAGACTTTTCCAAAAGTTTCTAGAACCTAATTTCTGAGATAAATGCAAGATTTTGTAATCTGAGAATATTATAGAAAATAAGATTTTGCATTTACTTGCGTGATAAAAAGATGTTTATTCTCCAATAAATTGTTTTTGTGGAAATTTTGTGAAAGAAATAAACTCAATCAGAAATAGCTGCACAAGTAGAAACATATCAAAGGATGAAGGTAAGTGATAAAGATTGTCTGGAAAACAAGTCACAAAGTTAAGCATTTCCATATGAGTCACCCATAACAACAATTTTGGTTGATGGATAAAAAGAAAGGACACTACAAATTTGATCAAAGACATGGAAAAAGTGCAGCCTTAAAAGGAAGAAGAATGATAAAAAACAAAAAGAAAGATGATTGAGTGAAGAGGTTATTAAAAGTATATAAAAGAATAGTCAGAACACATTATAACCTGATTTTATGAGAAATCATTAAACTGATAACTATGTACATGCCCAGGCCAAGCAAGTGACTATTGGAGTCTTTTTGAATCAAAAGAAAGGTAATAGCCATCAATACTAATATCTGAGGATGAACCAGCTGAATTCAAGGAAGTAAAAGTAAGAACCTACTAGGAGAGTTGAGACAATTTAGCATTCATAATTATAAGCAGGAAACCATATAAAATAGGTTTACATCTACTCCAGCTTGTTAGATGAAGAAGGTTTGTAAGGCTAGTCAACAGATATTTTTCATTTATCCTTGAAGTCATGATGATCATTATAATCATTTTGCTACTGGTATCATTACATGATACCAGCAACAGAATGATTATGATGATCCTCATTCTAACAGAACCTGAATTTACTGCAACATATTACTGGATTTAAAGAAAGTACTGTAAAATATTACTGGAACAAACTTTTTGCCTCAAACTTTTAATCCTAATAAATATTTATTCTAAAATAGAAGTTGAAATAAAAAAGCACTAAGAAGTTGAAACAAAAAAGCAAAATTTTCAATTGTATCAAAATTCAGTATCTTGTTAAATAATTTGTAAAATATTAAACATTGTTCACGTGTTATTTGGCAGATATTTACACTATGCATAACTCTGAGACAATTTTGTTTGCATTATAATCTTGAGAAACTTTTTTTTATTGTATAATATAATCAGCAAGTAATAATAAAGTTTTGGTAAGTCCATTGTACAGTAAGTATTTATTTGGGTCAAGTTGAATTAAGAAACTTTTTCTATTTAGGAATATAGTACTACTTTTTCATTAATATGCAACTCATTTTTATTTCTATAAAAACATTTCAATTAAACATTTTAGTTTTGTTCACAACTCAAGACCAAAATCAATTTTAGACAAAATCCTTTAAAAATAATTTTAAGATACGAATATTATTAATGCAAATTTTCTGATTCTCGAAGAGTGGAAAAGTGGAAATTAAATGCATTACATTTTTTTAACTTCAGAAGTAAAAGTTTTTTTTTCCCGGAAGTGTTTAAAAAAGTACAAAACCTTATATTCCTTATTTAATCAGTATTATTTCCTAATACTATCAAAAATTTAATGACAACAAGCAGTGAATGGTCTAAGTGAAGAATAAAATACATAATAATTAAGTAGAATAAGTTTTTGAACAAAACAAATATAATATACTAGATAGTTGTAAAAGCTTAATAGATAAGCAAATCATATAAGTACAAAACTATTTATAAATACTGGAAAACAAAAATAAGAAACAAGTACCACTAGCCAAAACAAATAAAAATTAACTGCAAAGCAAAACAAAGCTTAAAACAATATGCGCAATGTACGATATGTGATGATATTGTATGATATGTGATTATATTTTATGAGAGTGTATGATATGAGTATATATGTAGTATGAGTTTAGTCCAGTCCTAAAAAATAGGAAAAGAAGCAATGATCTAAGTCAGATTGGAAAAAGTGGGTCTAATAGAGTGTGTCAGGTAAAATTTGAGTGGTTTAGGTTTGCAATACATAAAAATCCAGATGATTTGATATTGGTATGTTCAGAGTTAGTAGTGTCAGGAGAAAAGAGTAGGAAAAGTTGGAGAGAGAGTATTACAAATAACATAAATAAGCTTCAGTTAAAGAGACTTCACCTGACTTGTTTAGTAAACTAATAATTATATTCAAAGACTTTAAAGACTGAAGAAATTAAATTAGGAGAATTATTAAACTAATTTATTATTATAACTCCTTAGTGTTTTTGTAAAAAAAAGTATTTTTTTAGTCAATTAAGTTTAGGAAAATGCAAGAGACTTTTCAGAGTATTTAAGTTCTGTTTTAGAATATAAAAAATAATAATATACTTGTGGAGCTATTTCTTTTAAAAATAAAAATTAATTGTAAAAAAAACGAATGTTAAACAAAATTTTATAGAAACAAACAAAAATCAAACTTAGATAACAACAAAAAAAAAAGAATTTCCAATCAATAAACTTTCAATAAAAAATAAAGAAGTATTAAAGAAACTAAAGAACTGCATTTCAATTCAACAATTAGATTTCTTAGATGTCTTTTTTGTAATGTAGAAGTAATAGCAGATTTTCCTTTTCTAGAACTAATTTTTTTATTATAAAAATGTCCATCACTTTTGAAATAACTAGAAAAGTCGGTAAAACTGATAAAACCCACAGTTATTTTATGAATCAACTTACTGCGAGCAATTTGATGTAACTTACATTGCAGGCATCATAACACATTGTTGCAACTTACCTCTGTTGCAACTAGCCCCAGCCTTCCCTATATGGAATTTTTTAATTAGTTTTAAGGTGTTTAATTATCCCAGTTGTTAAACGTCAGGAAGTTTCTCCATGGCATGTAAAACTATGTAAAATTGTTGAGATTTCATTATGGTTTGGATTAACTGGATTATTGGTTTGGATTATTGAATTATTGGATTATTGGATGGGTTAGACTATTGGATTAATAAGCAGAGTTGCAGATACTGCTCAAAGGAACCACTGAGTGTAAAAGATGCCTACAAACATAGTCATATCTCTTTGATATTTTTCTCTGATAATTTTCGAATGATTTCCAACAGTAGATATAATTTAAGGTAATACAATGCTTTAAATGGCAGGTCAGGTTATCCTGCTACTGGTAACATGTAATTCAGTACAATCTGCTTCATGTCCTGCTTGTAGGATACACCTTTTTAGGCAAAGGCTAGGAGATGCCAACTCCAACTTAAAACACCCTCTGCCTTGGGGCTCTTGGTTAAGTAAAGGCTAGAGATGGTGTCTTGATAAAAATACTTATCTTCAGCAGATGTTAAATGCAACCAGCTACTGTCTTGTAGAAAGCCTCCTAGGCAAAGACTTAAGGGGTAAACAGATTCTATCTGTTGACCAGCCTCGCACCCCTTCTTCATCTATTAGGCTGGCGCAGATGTATTTTTAATACATTGTTTCCAGTTTAGGATGTTGAATGCTAGATCTTCTTGACTCAATGCATGAGTTTTGCTTGTGTTTTTATGACTAGGCAACTCATTCTATTATCTCCTAATGAGGGTACAGCTCTAAAACTCAGTTTTATGGTTCTGAGGCCGGCTAGTAGTCAGGTTTCCCAAACTCTGTAGTAGCTCTCATAGAGGCTGATTCCATCAACAGCTGAAAAATATCAAAGTATTAACAGTGCCATGTTGCGCATGGATGGTGGCCCTGTTTAAACTTTTGGTGTGCATTGCCAAGGCCACACTTGGAGCCCTTTGTTACGGCTTAGAGTTTATAAATAGTAATGAGGCAATTGCTCGGGCTATAAAACAGTGTCCTCAGTACTATCTATGCTTTGAGTCTAGTTTTTCAACAAATTTAAAAATGAATAAAGTAGCAAAAATTATCAAACACAAAAAACCATCGTCATCACCAAGATCTCTAAACCTATCATTCACTAATATTTGTGGTCTTCGAAGTAACTTTTCTTCTGTTGAGTCTTATCTCTTGGAAAGTTCACCAGACCTACTTACTCTTTGTGAAACTAATTTGAGTTCAGCTGTCTCATCTTGCAATCTTAGTGTTGATGGTTATCTTCCTTTAATTCGAAAAGACTCCAATAGTCATATGCTTGGCATGGGCAATTACATTCGTAAGAATTCACCCATTTGTCATGAAACTAGGTTTGAATCTACAGACTATTCTTTCATGTGCTTTTGTTTAGCACCTCTTTACTCTATCGCCTTTCTCTTTCTTCTATATCACTCTCCTTCATCTCAAGACTGCACTCTTTTCGATGTTATTTCTGACCATATTAACCAAGCCCTCTCTCTTTATCCATCAGCTAATATAGTTATTGTTGGTGACTTTAATGCTCACCACTCTGAATGGCTTGGCTCTAGTTTCAGTGATTCTGCAGGCATTAAAGCCCACAGCTTTTGCTTTTCTCAATTCCTGACTCAAATAGTCAACTTTCCAACTCACTTTCCAGACAACCTGAATTATTTACCTTCTCTACTCAACTTATGTCTTCTTTCTGATCCTAGTCAGTGCTCAGTTTCTCCACATTCACCCTTAGATGCTTCTGATCACAGTTTGATCTCTCTAAAACTAATATGTCATTCTTCTTCATCACCTGAATCCCCCTATTTTCGTACCTCTTACAACTACCTTTAAGCTAACGGGGATTCTTTTCATGATTTTCTTTGTGATGGCCCTTGGGTAGAAATCTTTTGTCTTCCTGTCAACCAATGTGCTTCTTACATAACTTTGTGGATTCAGGCTGGCATGAAATCTTTTGTTCCCTCTCGACGATTCTAGATCAGGCCTTACTCTCCTCCTTGGTTTTCCTCACACTGTGCTGCTGCGATTGTCAATCGAAACCGTTACTTCCATATCTATTAGCAAACCAATTCTCCAGAAAACACGCCTGTTTATTACTGCTAGAAACCATTGTAAAAAGGTTTTGTCTAACGCCAAAACCCGCTATTCTCAGGTCATGAAATCTCGTATCTCATCTCAAAAATTAGGCTCTCGTGACTTCTGGAGAATCTTTAATAGTATTAATAATAAGGGCAAACTCCACCTCTCTTGTATGGTTCAGACTTTGTCACTTCTCCTAAAAACAAAGCTGAATTGTTTGCTAAAAACTTTTCATCAATATTATGTCTTGATTCCACTAGTTGCGTTCTACCTGATATTGCCAAGAAACAGGTTGATCCATTGCTTGACATTCGTATCACTCCAGCTTCTGTTCTAAAGTGATTTCCTGCTTACAGCTTGTGGACCAGACAACATACCTGTCATAGTCTTGCAGAAGTATTCTCCGGAGCTGTCATCTATACTTTCAAAACTATTCAACAAGTGCTTATCAGAGTCTTGTTTTTTAGCCTGCTGGAAAGCGGCATCTCTTATCCCTATCTTCAAAAACCTGGAGAGCAATCTGATTTGTCTTACTACCGTCCCATTAGTCTTGAATCTTTAATTAACAAACACTTAATTTCTCATCTTGAATCTAATAACTTACTTTCTGACAATCAATATGGATTTCGATCTTCTCGTTCTACAGCTGATTTGCTAACAGTAATAACCGATAGGTTTTATAATGCATTAGATAAAGGTGGAGAGGTTAAGGCCACAGCTCTTGACATTTTAAAAGCTTTTGGTAAAGTTTAGCATGCTGGTCTTCTCCATAAGCTTTCTTCTTATGGTGTATCTGGCGACATCTTTAAGATTATTGAACCCTTCCTTTCCAATCGTAGTATAAAAGTTTTCCTTGATGGACAGCACTCTTCTTCTTATTCTGTAATTTCAGGGGTACTTCAAGGTTCTATCCTTAGCCCTATTATCTTTCTAATTTACATAACGTTCTTCCAAAGATATTCTCACATCTAAGGTGGCATTGTTCACTGATGATACTACCAGTTAATGTTGTCACGATAAGAAGCCAACACTCTTTGATTGCTCGGAGGGGGTATTTGAGCTTAAAAAGGATCTCACTTCTGCTACAGCATGGGGCTCACAGTGACTGGTGAACTTCAATACAGATAAAACAAAATTTTTTTCAGCCAATTGTTATTGCAATAAGTTAGATCGTCCTATATTTATGAACGGTGATGTCCTCGATGAGCCATCTACTCTTCATCTTCTAGGATTAACTCTTACTTCCGATCTTTCTTGTAAACCATATATCAAATCTGTTGCAAAATTTGCATTTGCTAAGGTTGCATCTCTTTATTGAGCTCAACACTTTCTTACTTCAGATTCTATTCTGTCTCTATAAATCTCAAATTCGGTCTTTTATGGAATACTGTTGCCATATCTGGGGCGGATAAACTAATGATGCCCTTTCTCTTTTAGACAAGGTGCAAAAACGCATTGTAAACATAGTTGGACCTGCTTTTGCAGCCAACCTCCAACCATTAACACGTTATCATAATGTTGCTTGTCTTTCTCTTTTCTACAAATACTATAATGGGCACTGCTCTAAAGAGCTAGCGTCTCTTGTGCCATCTACTAAAATTCATTCTCATGTTACTCGTCATTCAATTAAGTCTCATCCTTTTTCTGTGACTGTTCCTAAGTGCTCTAAAAACTCTTATTCGTCTAGTTTTTTTCCTAAAATATAAATTCTTTGGAACTCGCTTCCATCATCTTGCTTTCCTGATTCATATAATTTGCAATCAAAATTTTCATCGCTTGAGATAATCATTGCCAAATCATCATGAGATAAACATCACTTGAGATTATCAAATTGGATGAGACAATTTAAGCAAATCTGAGATAGGATTGCTTTCAAATTTCTGTCTCATTTTCTTTATCACCTTGATTTTAAGCATTCTAGTATTATTTTAGTTCATTTTTTTCACAATATACATTAGATAGCTATTTTTAAAATTTTAAAATGTTAACTTGATATACAATATAAAGATACACACTACAAATTTACTTTTTAACAATTAGGCAGATTATAACTTACATTTTTTTTAAAAAGAGTATAAAGAGTTATCTACAAAAGATATAGCATATAAGAAAACCCTCAACAGCTTGAATTCAAAATAAATAAACAATAAATATGGCTGTTAGCAGCAAAATGAATTAAAAAATCCAAAAAATAGATTAACAGTGTTTATTTGTTTGTATGTATGTATGTATGTATGTATGTATGTATGTATGTATGTATGTATGTATGTATGTATGTATGTATGTATGTATGTATGTATATATATATATGTATACATATATATATATATGTATATATATATATATATATAAATATAAATAAATAAATAAATATATATATATATATATATATATATATATATATATATATATATATATATATATATATATATATATATATATATATATATATGTATATATATATATATGTATATATATATATGCATATATATATATATATAAATATAAATATATAAATAAATAAATAAATATAAATAATATAAATATATATATATATATATATATATATATATATATATATATATATATATATATATATATATATATATATGTATATATATATATATGTATATATATATATGCATATATATATATATATATATATAAATATAAATAAATAAATAAATATAAATAAATATATATATATATATATATATATATATATATATATATATATATATATATACACAGTGCTTTTTTGCTCTTAGAACGCACTGGAATGGCATTCTGCCACCTTTTCTTTTTATATATATAAACATTTTTTTCCCCTCGTATTATTATATTATAAATGTATTAAAATTTCTTTAAATTCAAAATGCAAATGTGGGTTGTAAAGATCAAGTAAAACATATTTTTATAATCAAGATCAAGTAAAACGTATAAGAATAACATATATGAAAACATTACCGCGCTGCCCAGAATCTTTAGTATCTAAATTTGAATTAAAAAGAACTTAAAAAGAAGAACTAAAAAGAAGAATTTACTTTAACTTTTTTTCTTATATACTTTGTTCGTTTTTATAATGCCAAATTATTTTTTGTCCAAATATCAGTTCCACAACCATTTGCGCTTCTAAAAATTCTATTGTTTTTGTGCAATGTTTGTCCAAAAATCTCATAATGACTTTAATGATTTTTTAGAACAAAAAACTTTTACACTATTTGCAACAGTAATATAAAAATATCAATTAAACAAAATAACACAAAACCAAGTATGAAAAAAAACACCAGTTTCTTCTTGGTTGACTCTCCGGTTCAGAAAAAAATCAAATTAAATGCAAAAGAAATACAAGAAATAAAAATTACAATATCAGATTTACTTTCTGCAGACAATTACACCAACTACACCTGGCCAAGTTGCTGAAAATTAGAGCAAAAAACAGAGCTTTATTCCAAAAACAAGTGGCTCTGTTTCTGACAAAGCTCAACTGCACAACCTGCCAAAAAGTGAAACTATTTGGCGTAGAAGTTAAGATTGGAATGAAAATATCTAAAGAATGGTCCTATTAGAAAGTTTTAAATTATGGCGAAGAAGGTCTTTTTTGAGTATTGTTTTTTTCTTTATTTGTATTAGTATTTGAAAATATTATTGCTTTAGATTTGGTTGATTCATCTGGAATATTCCATATCTGTAAAACGCCAATATGTGTTTTACTTTCTGGGACAAGTTTAATGTCTGACTCTGTATAGTCAACTAGTTGGTACAATGATGCAGCAACATGCTTACAACAGCTCTCTACATCAGCTTTTCAATTGTATTTAGCATAAAGTTCTTCACCAGTAGACTGCCACAAGTGTGTAAAAACTTAGTATTGTTTACATTTTGCAGGCGTTGCAATATTACATTGTAATAAAAAAATTCATGGATGCTTTTTACAAAATTTTCTTTACATAAACGATAGCCAAGAGTTTGATGCTTCTCGGCTCCTGTTTTACAACCATCTATATATATAGCCCCCTTAACAAGATAATCCTTGATAAAATTGTTAGTTATAATTGGCTAAAATAATTGTCTCTTGTTTAACTTGAATTACTGTTGTTTATAAATTCCTCTTGATTGAAAGCAACAAATTCATCATGTTTAAGTTCACAAAAAACAGCTTTAGATGCAGAACAACAGCTCAGAAAACAACTAGCACCTATTTTTTTTTCTAAATTAGCATTTAAGAAACTCATCACTGTAGTAATATCAACTTCAAAAAAACTTTATTCAGATTGTTTTGTTTTAAATGAATACAACTATAACAATATATTGCACATTTGACAATTTGTGGGAAAGGTCTATTGCTTCATTTTTGACATAAAAAAAAAGCAGAAATTCGCCACCTTTATTTCTAGAAAAAAAAGCACTGCATATACATACATATATATATGTATATGTATATATATATATATATATATATATATATATATATATATATATATATATATATATATATATATACAATTTGGCGCCCAAATATGGTTGACACTGTCAAAAACGGTCTAGAATAGCCCCTTATATATATATATATATATATATATATATATATATATATATATATATATATATATATATATATATATATATTAGGGATATGACTTTTTAATTTTTTTTCAAATAAAATGTTTCCTGTATCATAAATCGATGAACTTTTACCTAAAATCATGAAAAAAGGCCCAAATAGCTTTCTGCAACAAAAAAAGGTCACCCCCAAAATAAAAATTTGATTTACCATTTTTATACATTCATTTTTGACCGATGTTTTAATCTTAAGCTTAATTCTCAGCTTAATTCTATTTATTTCATTATTTTGTTATGAATTTATAAATATAACGCCACACGTTACCATGGCAACGAAACGGCCGTGTGCCGGCAAATACTTGGAATTGTTATGTGATGACGTCATTGTGTTACCACGGTGATATAGACGACTGTAACAGACTGTAGAAGATTATAGAACTTAGTAGAACATTCTGGAAGCTCTAAATAATTATATAAGCGAGCTGCTGTCAGAGCTCAGTGTTGATAATGTGAATAGTTCTATGAAGTACTCTGCGTGTAACTGAGCTAATAAGGAACTACTGTAGCGAACTAAAGACGCTGTAAGTGTACGAAGTATAAGTAGTTGTAGCATTATCGTTAGGATACGGACTGGATTATCGAACTGTTATCAACATTGACTGGATTATCGAACTATAATTGGATTACTATACAGTTAAAGTATTTTATTAATTAAACGACTTCATTAAACGGATATTTACGCTCAGCTATCCGTAAAGTCGTAACAATATTATATGATGTCTCACAAGAAAAGTCATACCACAGTAACAAAGAACAAGAAGACTTGGACTAAAAATTTGGTGAGATTTCAAGAGTCACACAGAAGAAGAGGAAGCGTGGCTGTAGAAGAACATTCACTCGATGAAAAATCCAGAATACCACTTCAATTGCAGATCGTAGGAAGATACCAGTTTCTCGGAGCATATGTTAAAGGAAGAAAAGAACAAATAGACCAAATTTCTAAGGAAATTACAAAATTGTGGGACAATAAACTGAATTTTCCACGTGTGTCTGATCAAGTGATAAGAGCAAAGCTTATGAAGGTGCTGAAGGTCTATGATGAATGTGTCAAGCGTGGAAAATATGATGTTCTCAATGCATTATTTGACATCACGAAAGTGAATGGCCAGTGGTTATCCTCGGAAGATAAACGTCTATACCACCTACAAAAAGAAAGTAAAGGACAGGTGGGGTACTCAACAGGACAAGTGGCAAGTAAAGAAACCATTCACCCTTCAAAGAGAAGGAAAGTCCAGTCTGGAACAGCAATACCTTCCACATCACAAGTCCTGTCTACCACAGACAGTGGTACTGAATCTGAAAACTGCAAAAGTAAGAGTGAAGATGATGAAGACGACGACGGTGATAAAGACGATGATGAGGACACTCAGAAAAAAACTAGAAAGCACTACAAAAGTAAATTTGCTGTAAGTATGGTTACATCAAGTGGAGTTTCCACAAAGAAAGCTGCTAAAATATGCAATGTATTATCACAACAAGGTATTGATATTCCAACTCCAAGTCAATCAGCAATTTACAAGTCCATATTCAAAGAGGCAGGTAAATTAAAAAAAGAAATGATACAACAACTTAAAATGGAACAGTGGTCCTTACACTTTGACGGCAAACGAATAGATGATAAGGAATATCAGGTAGTTGTACTTCAGAATGAAAGAACTGACGTGAAACTTGATGCACTGCGTTTAAAAGATGGCAAAGCTGAAACTGTTGCTGAAAAAATTGCCAAACTTATTGATGAATACAATTTGTGGAATTCAATTAAGATGATCATTACTGATACAACAAACGTCAATACTGGGAAGAGAAATGGAGTTGTTGTGAAGTTGCAACGTATGTTTAAATTAAAGGGTGTCACAATACCACAATTTATCGGTTGTCAGCATCACGTACTAGACAGGATTCTCCGTCTGGTGATGGACGAAGAACTTGGGGGTGATACCAAATCTCCAAACATTGAATACCCATTTGTGTCTGAACTGTTGAATAAGTATGATGAACTGAAGGATAAGTTTGTGAATGGAACTGTAGAAATTCTTGATAAATCAGGGTGGAGAGACGATATGAAGTTTTTGTACCATTTAACAAGAGTGTTTAGGTTCTATGAAGAACAAAGAAACTTCCCTCTGATTCACTTTCAGAACATTCCTAATATGAGCAATGCCAGATGGAACTCAAGAGCCATTCTCGCCATTCTGGCGTTCATTCTTATGCCTGAAGCGAGAAAGAATTTGGAGAAGGTTTGCAGGTTCATTTCATATGAGTGGGCAGAACATTGGTTTAGTAGTCAAAAGTACAATGACAATGACTTCAAGAATTTATCTGATGTATTGAAGCCTTACAAAAAGGCATTGCAGTCATTCAAAAATCACTGGAAGAAAGAGCCATCCGTCATCGACATACCACGAAGTAATCAGATAGCTGAACGTGCAATCAAGGTGATGCAAGACCTGTATGCTTCCTGCAGAAAGAAAGACAAACTGCAACTTCGATTCATTCTAAGTAATAAGCGCTAGACTCTTTATGAGACGTGAGCATCATGTGACCCATGTACTAAACACAGTAGGCCTATAGACACAGACAGTTATGTATATTGTTGTACTAGACGCTTTGATACTGTTAATTTTGTAATACTTGTATAATTATATATCACATAATGTTTTTTGTTATATCACAGTACATGTTGCATAAATAAATAAAATAACAACAGGAGTATGACTCTTACAACATCTTCAGCCTTTAATATTCATTTACTGTACAAAAGTGTACCTATTGAAAATTCGATTTTTTGGTTTTGGGGTGACCTTTTTTCAAAATATGTCAAAATGAAACATCTATTCGTTCTTTTTACATAAAAGTTCATTGAATTACGATACAGGCCTAGTAGGTTGCAAAAAAGTCATATCCCTAATATATATATATATATATATATATATATATATATATATATATATATATATATATATATATATATATATATATATATATATATATATATATATATATATATATATATATATATATATATATATATATATATATATATATATATATATATATATATATATATATTTATATATATGTATATATGTATATATATATATTTATATATATATATATATATATATATTTATATCTAGAGATGGTGTCTCGATAAAAATACTCATCTTGGGCAGATGTTAAATGCACCCAGCTACTGTCTTGTAGAAGGCCTCCTAGGCAAAGACTTAAGGGGTAAACAGATTCTATCTGTTGACCAGCCTCGCACCCCTTCTTCATCTATTAGGCTGGCGCAGATGTATTTTTAATACATTGTTTCCAGTTTAGGATGTTGAATGCTGGATCTTCTTGACTCAATGCATGGGTTTGCTTGTGTCACTGTCTTTATGACTAGGCAACTCATTCTATTATCTCCTTATGAGGGTACAGCTCTAAAACTCAGTTTTATGGTTCTGAGGCCGGCTGGTAGTCAGGTTTCCCGAACTCTGTGGTAGCTCTCAGAGAGGCTGATTCCATCAACAGCTGAAAAATATCAAAGTATTAACAGTGCCATGTTGGGCATGGATGGTGTCCCTGTTTGTACTTTTGGTGTGCATTGCGGAGGCCACATTTGGAGCCCTTTGTTACGGCTTAGGGTTTATTAGTAGTAATGAGGCAATTGCTTGGGCTATTAAACGGTGTTCCGAGTACTATCTATGCTTTGAGTCAAGTTCTTCAATCTAATTTAAAAATGAATAAAGTACCAAAAACTATAAAACACAAAAAACCATCATCATCACCAAGTTCTCTAAACCTATCATTCACTAATATTCGTGGTCTTCGAAGTAACTTTTCTTCTGTTGAGTCTTATCTCTTGCAAAGTTCACCAGACCTACTTGCTCTTTGTGAGACTAATTTGAGTTCGGCTGTCTCATCTTGTGATCTTAGTGTCGATGGTTATCTTCCTCTGATTCGTAAAGACTCCAATAGCCACATGCTTGGCCTGGGCATTTACATTCGTAAGAATTCACCTGTTTGTCGTGAAACTAGGTTTGAATCCACAGACTATTCTTTCATGTGCTTTCGTTTAGCACCACTTCACGCTATTGCCTTTCTCTTTGTTCTATATCGATCTCCTTCATCTCAAGACTGTACACTTTTTGATGTTATTTCTGATCATATTGACCAAGCCCTCTCTCTTTATCCATCAGCTAATATAGTTGTTGTTGGTGACTTTAATGCTCACCACTCTGAATGGCTTGGCTCTAGTGTCAGTGACTCTGCAGGCATTAAAGCCCACAACCTTTGCCTTTCTCAATCCCTAACTCAAATAGTCAACTTCCCAACTCGCTTTCCTGACAACCCTAATCATTTACCTTCTCTACTCGACTTATGTCTTGTTTCTGATCCTAGTCAGTGCTCAGTTTCTCCACATTCACCCTTAGGTGCTTCTGATCACAGTTTGATCTCTTTAAAACTAATATCTCATTCTTCTTCATCACCTGAATATCCCTACTATCGAACCTCTTACAACTACAGTAAAGCTGACTGGGATTCTTTCCGTGATTTTCTTCGTGATGGCCCTTGGGTAGAAATCTTTCAACTTCCTGTCGACAAATGTGCTTCTTATATAACTTCGTGGATTCAGGCTGGCATGGAATCTTTTATTCCCTCTCGACGATTCCAGGTCAAGCCTCACTCTCCTCCATGGTTTTCCTCACACTGTGCTGCTGCGATTGCCAATCGAAACCGTTACTTCCATATTTATCAGCAAAACAATTCTCCAGAAAACAGACGTCTTTTCATTACTGCTAGAAACAACTGTAAAAAGGTTTTGTCTAACGCCAAAACCCGCTATTCTCAGGTCATGAAATCTCGTATCTCATCTCAAAAATTAGGCTCTCGTGACTTCTGGAGAATCTTTAATAATATCAATAATAAGGGCAAATCTATAATTCCACCTCTCTTGTATGGTTCAGACTTTGTCACCTCACCTAAAGACAAAGCCGAACTGTTTGCTAAAAACTTTTCATCAATATCATCTCTTGATTCCACTAATTGCGTTCTACCTGATATTGCCAACAAACAGGTTGATTCATTGCTTGACATTCATATCACTTCAGCATCTGTATCTAAAGCGATTTCCTGTCTAGACTCTTCTACAGCTTGTGGCCCAGACAACATTCCTGTTATTGTCTTGCAGAAGTGTTCTCCAGAGCTGTCGTCTATACTCTCAAAACTATTCAACAAGTGCTTATCAGAGTCTTGTTTTCCAGCCTGCTGGAAAGCCGCATCTGTTATCCCTATCTTCAAAAATTCTGGGGAGCGATCTGATTCGTCTAACTACCGTCCCATAAGTCTTCTTCCTATCATAAGCAAGGTTTTTGAATCTTTAATTAACAAACACTTAATTTCTCATCTTGAATCTAATAACTTACTTTCTGACCATCAATATGGATTTCGATCTTCTCGTTCTACAGCTGATTTGCTAACAGTAATAACTGACAGGTTTTATCGTGCATTAGATGAAGGTGGAGAGGTTAAGGCCATCGCTCTTGACATTTCAAAAGCGTTTGATAAAGTTTGGCATGCTGGTCTTCTCCATAAGCTTTCTTCTTATGGTGTATCCGGCAACATCTTTAAGATCATTGAATCCTTCCTTTCCAATCGTAGCATAAAAGTTGTCCTCGATGGACAACACTCTTCATCTTATTCTGTAACTTCAGGGGTTCCTCAAGGTTCTATCCTTGGCCCTATACTCTTTTTAATTTACATTAACGATCTTCCAGATATTCTCACATCTAAGGTGGCATTGTTTGCTGATGATACTACCATTTATTCTTGTCGTGATAAGAAACCAACACCCTCTGATTGCCTGGAGGGGGCATTTGAGCTTGAAAAGGATCTCACTTCTGCTACAGCATGGGGCTCACAGTGGCTGGTGAACTTTAATTCAGATAAGACTCAATTTTTTTCAGCCAATCGTTATCGCAATAATTTAGATCTTCCTATATTTATGAACGGTGATGTACTCGATGAGTCACCTACTCTTCATCTTCTAGGATTAACTCTTACTTCCAATCTTTCTTGGAAACCATATATCAAATCGGTTGCAAAATTAGCATCTGCTAAGGTTGCATCTCTTTATCGAGCTCGCCACTTTCTTACTCTGGATTCTATTCTCTACCTCTATAAATCTCAAATCCGGCCTTGTATGGAATACTGTTGCCATATCTGGGGCGGATCTTCTAATGATGCCCTTTCTCTTTTAGACAAGGTGCAAAAACGCATTGTAAACATAGTTGGACCTGCTCTTGCAGCCAACCTTCAACCATTATCACATCGTCGTAATGTTGCTTCTCTTTCTCTTTTCTACAAATACTATAATGGGCACTGCTCGAAAGAGCTAGCGTCTCTTGTGCCATCTACTAAAATTCATTCTCGTGTTACTCGTCATTCAATTAAGTGTCATCCTTTTTCTGTGACTGTTCCTAAGTGCTCCAAAAACGCTTATTCGTCTAGTTTTTTTCCTCGAACATCAGCTCTTTGGAATTCGCTTCCTTCATCTTGCTTTCCTGATTCATATAATTTGCAATCTTTTAAATCGTCCGTCAATCGTTATCTTGCTCTACAATCTTCATCTTTTCTCTTACAGTAACTTCCAACTTTAATTAGTGGCTGCTTGCAGCCTTGTTGGAAACGAAGATGTTAAAAAATAAAAAAAAAAAAAAAATATATATATATATATATATACACACACACACATATATATATAATTTTAATTCACTCCCAAAACGACTATTAAGTAGCCGTTATTAAGTTGGGAGTAACTAGAAAACAAAGAATAGATTTAAAGAGTAAGGAAAGCAATTGACTTGAAAAAGTTGAGAGAAACAGAAAACTCGAAAAGTTGCATGAGTCAGGAAAATATGAAGATAGGAGAGAGTTTCATAGGGTTAAAGTGTAGTGAAAAAAACTAGATAAATAAAAGTTTTTAGAGCATGCAGAGACAGATACAGTAAAAGGATGTAACTTTGCGGAATGTTTTTTTGTCATTTTTTGTGTAAAGCATCTCATCTGTTGCAGGCAACAACGTTAAACACCAATGAATGAGAAAGCTATAGTAACTTCGGGACTGCATTTTCATTTTGCAGTTTCGCTAGATTATTATGTTTAAATTTTGTTCAATGCATTTGTCCAAGCTATTTTTAAAAGAGTTTGTGCTTTGCTGCATGACAACATCATCTGGTAGTGTATTCCAAATCGAAGCAACTCTATTGTTAAAGAAATGATACTGTTGAGCACAGTTCTTTATGATTTCTCTGCAGTATTGTAAACGTTGGTCAGCTCGTGGAGAGACCTTCATAGGTTCTTTGTGCCAGACTACTTTATTTTTAAAATTCTCTGGTTTGTATTTTTGAATTAGATCTCCCCGCTGGCGTCTCTTTTCTAGTGATGAGCATTTAATTACTGAACAGCGAATAGAGTAATTAAGGTTATGAAGATTGTGTGGTATCTTTGAAGCACGTTTTTGAATTTTCTCTAACATTTTATTATCTTTTTTAAGTAAGGCAACCATATTGACACTGCATACTCTAAATGTGGCCGCACATAAACTTTATAAAGTTTACTCCATATAGTAACATTTCTAGATATAAATGTATTTTTTAGAATTCCAAGCATTCGATTAGCTTTATATGATGCTTTTGTGAATTGATCATGAAATTTAAGATCAGATGACAAAACTATACCTAAATCTTGTTCAGCTGTTGTTACTTCAAGCTTAATTCTCTGGTGTGTGCTAAGGTCATTTATATAGTAATCAAATTTTAGTAAATTGGAACTCCCTAGAATATGCATTACTTTACACTTGCTTTCGTTGAGTTGCATTTGCCACATTTTTGTCCATTCTGTAATCCAATAAATATCACTCTGCAGTTGTTGACAGTCTTTTTTGTTTTCAATTGTGGCAAGTACATTTGTGTCATCAGCGTACATTTTACAAACATTGTTTATCTTATCAGGCAGATCATTAACGTATATAATAAACAAAGTAGGTCATAAAACAGAACCCTGAGGAACACTGCTAGTGACAGGAATCCAATCAGATATTGTTTCTCCTAAAACAACACGTTGTCGATGATTTGAAAGGAAAGAGTTTATCCAAGAAGAAAGTTTACCAACAATTCCGTACTTTTCCAGTTTAAATAATAAAGATTTATGCGGTACTTTATCAAAAGCTTTAGCATAATCAAGAAATATAACATCTGTTGATTTTTTATTTGATTTTGCAAAGGTTATAAAATCCAAAGTTTCCAAAAGATTTGTGACACTTGATTTATTTGTGACAAACCCGTGTTGACAGGTAGATACAAGATTATTAGGAGATAAATGTTCTGTGATTTTATCTCTAATTATTTTCTCATGAATTTTACAAATAACAGAAGTGAGGGAGACTGGTCAATAATTTGCTGGATCTGTTTTGCGGCCTTTTTTTATATAATGGAGTAACATTCGCTTCTAACCAGGACTCTGGTAATTCAGAATGATCAATTGAATGTTGAAATATAAGCGATAATGGTTTGGCTAATGATTTTGCACACTTTCGTAGAACTGATGGACTTACGCAGTCAGTGCCAAACCATTTGTTTGGATCTAATTTGAGTAAATTTAATTCTACTAGAGATTGATCTATTTTTTATGAACTGATTATGTTTGATGTTCTGTTTGGGAAATGCGGTAGTATGTGTAATTTATGGTTGTGAAAATGGATTGAAATTGCAAATTTAGTACATTTGCTATATCCACTTTCTTTATGCTAATATCTGATTCAGTGATCAATACATTAATAGGGCTTGATGATGAACGTTTAGAATTAATATAGTTGAAAAGTCTTTTTGGATTGCATTTATCGTTTACTAAATCTTCTTCAAAGA
>NC_088928.1:44790000-44792500 GCF_038396675.1 Hydra vulgaris | reverse complement strand
GATAATGACCAATGGCAAAATTAATGGATCTGATAATCCTCTTTTCAAAAAGCTCAAAAAATGTTTTAAAAAAGTCTTTTAAAAAAGGCAGCTAATAAATCATTGACATTTTGCAGAGCTTATGTCGATAAAAAAAATCTATAAAAGAAAAACTGGTGCTATTTATCATGCAAGATTTCCAGGAAAAGCAATTTATTATCTAAAGCTTCAACTTTTATCCAATCAACTTATGTTTGTTTGGGAAAATGATAAACTAAAAACTGAAATTAGGCTTATAACAAAATTTATTGCTTGCTTTTATACGAAGTGGTATCTACAATCTGAGGATGCTCATCAAAGCTTTCTTGAAATTGCAGCCATAATTCAAATGCATCTGTACAAGAATGTATGTACAAACCCAATGTTCTGTTGATGCTGTATTAGAGTCCCAGTATAAACATTTTTGGATTCAATGAAAACATCTCTAGCTTTGCTAGATGATGAGTTAACATTAGAGGAGAAAGCAAAAACTTCATCAGAATTTCTGTTGTTTGATATGCTTAGTTCTGACTATTATAAGCCCAACACTCGAAACTAGGAAAAATGAGGTCAGCAATTTATTGTCAACCTCAAACTGTTAGAGGTTGGCATCAGGTTGGCAATATATTATTTGACACAAAGAGGTTACCATGATATCAAAGAAATTTATAAAATGGATACAAATATTGCTAAAAAACCACCATCCTTGCCTGTCTTGGCTAATGTCATTTCTTTTTTTATTATGTCTAAGGATTAGATGTTTTTGTGCTCAAAAACTCAACCTTTTCTAAAAAAAACCATCTTAAACTTTCATCCTTTTTTTTTATGAATATCTTTTTAAGTTTATGTTGATTCTTTGACTTTATCAAATGAGATATTTTTTTCATTTTCAAGATTTCTATTCTATTTTTATTCAACTCTCATTGGTAAAAATGGATTATAAAAGGCCTTACAGATACAGTACTCATACTAAAAAAATCATAATTCACATTAAAGAAAAATATATTAGGAGCAAGAAAGTAAGAAATATTGCTAAAGTTTTGGTAATTGCTTATTGTGAATCATAGTTAATATCTAAAAAACTTTTAAGAACATTAAAATAGGTTGTAAACCCCACGATTAAGTTTTTACTGACAGAAGTTTAAGTCAGCTAGTTTCTTATTATACCATAATTTCCTAGGCGTAACCTGCTTAGAATACTTAGAAATTTCCTGCTTAGAAATTTCTGTGAAATAAAAGACTTGCAAAAAAAAAAAAAACTTTCAAGTATTGATAAATGTCTTATAAAAAAACTATATTAATTCCTTGAAGACTTTAGATTAGCTTTGTATTGCTTAAGTTTTTATAGTTAACACTAGTATTTAATATCATGTTACTCATTGCTTTTTTAATTTTTTTTTTTCTGCCCTTGTTTTTATAAATAAGCACTGTATCAGTATGCAGAGTAATTAGAAAAATATTTTAATCCAGTAATTCATTAACCCTGGTAATATTAATAAAATGTTACCTTTTTGTTATGTTCTTTTACATATAGAGAATTAAAAAATTACTCTTAATATAAAGATTTAAGTTTACCTGTTTTACTTGATTCCCCAGACCAGTTGTTAAGAGTTTGAGATACATCACAAGACACATTAGCTTTGTGTCCACATCTGGGTAAATTTATGTCCACTTTTTGATTGCAATGAAACCTTACAGAGCTATCTTCATACTGCTGTTTAAGATAACACGGTATTGTCACTAAATGGGTGCAAGGTGGGTTATATGTTAAATTAAATTTACATGGTTTAACTTTAGATGGATCTTTCATGCATTCATCATATACAACACAAAGTACAGTTAACTCATGGCGACATTTTTGATATACATAAGGGTTATGGGCTAACTGCTTGCATTCTGGGTAACTCCTTTTACCTTCTGCTATTTCATTTTCTTCCCAACATTTCATTTTAGTGCTATGCGTACAAGGAAGTTGAACAGACACTACTTCAGGACATTTGTAATTCTTAAGAGCTTCACCAATTCCTAAATTAAACATTTTTCCAATGTTTAGGTACACATCACGACAAGTCAAATCTTTCATGTGAATTTCACAAGGAGGCGGAGTGATTTGTACAGAACATAAGGTATTGTGATTATCCTTATTTAAAAAGTGACAAGGAAAACCGCAAGGATGTGTACAAGGTAACGTATGTGAGCACATTTCTTGACAGAAATTAAGATTTAGTTGTTGCACAGATTCAGCATAATGAATTGTTTTTCCTCGATGAACTGGACAACAAATCGGTAATTTATTCCCAAGCCGTGGACCAGAGTAATGATGTTCATCCGCATTTAAATAAATTTCTTGGCTTGTATCTGATTCACAAGGTTCCTTAAGTTTTGTTAAAGTATCAGTCCAGTGACAAATGGATTTATCTGGTTTCGCTTCGAAATAGTTTATATTTCCTATAATGTACATTCCAAGCCTTGCGCGACTTAA
>NC_088928.1:44767500-44787500 GCF_038396675.1 Hydra vulgaris | reverse complement strand
ATGTTCTTAAAGAACAGAGCAATAAATTAGTAAAAAACACTTATCTAACTTTTTTCTTCAATTTGAAGTTTCACCATTGCTGGATCATCAGGAAGAGTTACTGAATCTCAAAAAAAATTCTATTTATAGAAAAAAATATTTTACAGAAAGTTATAAATTATTATAAAAAAATTATAATTACTATACTTTTTGGGTTGACAGGAAGTTAAAGAAAGTAATTATGAAATAAATTTCTTTGGAATGGGGATAGTTTAATTTGGTCATTTGTTTTATAATTTTTTAAGAGGTATTTATTTTCGTGCCTACATTTAGAAATTAATTCAGATTTTTTAGATTTTATTTAATAAATTTTTCTGATTTAAACGAGTTATTATTTTAAATTTTTCTTGCAAACATAGCAAATTTATTAAATGCTGCTGAAAATATGCTATGAAATAAGAATGCTTTTAGTGCATCACTGCAGCTTCATTAGAGAAAATTTTTAACGGAGAAGAACAACTGAGAGAACGTTTTATATGAGGAAGAGAGTATGTCTTCAAACTCAGCACACTTTTATTTGTTAAGTAATCTGCGTGGATTTTCAAAAAAACCCTGAAAATCCTAATCAATATGAACACTTTTCCTGACTAGTGTCATTTTATTTTTTTAATGCTCATATACTTTCAACTCAAAAAGAGTTAATTTTTATTGCTATGATGAAACTGTTGATAACAAATGGTGTGATAATGTATGCTCCAAGCTCATAATTTTTAAACTACCAATTGCCTCAAATGTAAAGTGTATCAAACTGATTTGAAACTTAAGTGTTGGATACATGACCATTGCAAATCAAAAGTTTCTAGCAGAAACACCAGAAGATTGGAGGAGTGTTTTCCAGACCTTATAAAAAAAATCAGAACCATTCAATATTATATAAAAATATGATAAAAGATATTTTTTCAAAGCCAAACTTCTCGGTTGTTTGTCCATTTAAGATATGTTCACTTAAAGAAATTAAAATATTAAAAGCAAGTTGTAATTTAATCATGCATGTTAATTATTTAATTTTGTGGGGAAAGGAGGAAATATATAAATTTATGTGGGTTATATCACATATGTCTAGATTAAATATCAAAGTGCCTGATAAACTAAAACAAGCATACATAGCTCTGCTGTCTCTTACTTATTAAAAAATCAAAGACTTATTGAAGTTAAACAATTTCTGAGTAAACAAAATAAGAGACTAATTAAAGTTGGAAGTTAATGGAAAAGAAAAGACAAAGTGTGTATTTAGCACATATTGATGTTATTATATGGTGAGTTTCATAGTTTTTACTTGTAGTTTTACAAGCATTTTTATGTTTTTTTTATCGTGATCGTCATAATGAAAAATCCAATACATGAAAACAACAAATAAAATAATGCAATCAATGATGTAAAAAAAAATATTATAAATGATTATTAACAACCATGTATATTACGTTAAAAAAATGAAATATAACATTATCAAAGTTCTCAATTATGAATATAAGATATGATTTTAAATGCTACACAACAGGACTCTAAATAGGCATCAAAACACGTTTATACGAACCTTACAATTTTAAAACCATGCTATGGTATGATAAAATGATTTTTTTCAACAACTTTTTTGCTTAAAAGTATTTTTAAATAGTTAAAAAAAAAAGAGTATGTATATAAATTAGTAAAAAGACTTATTTAATTTTTATCTTTGACAGCTTGTTTCTCCATCAGTAAGTTCATCAGAAAGAATGTCTAAACATCAAAAAATTTAAATTATAGAAAAAATATTTTACACGAAAATAAAAATTGATATAATTATGTAATAACCGTAGTTATTTTGCAACCAGGAAGTTGCATCAACTACATTAAAAAATCAGAAAATCACGAAAAGAATTCTTTGGAATGAGGATAATTTTAGATTGGTCATTTGTTTTCATAATTTTTTAAAAGGTACTTATTTTCATGTCTGCGTTTAGAAATACAGATTTTTTATTTAGTAAATTTTCTTGGCCTAAATGAGTAATAATTTCAAATTTTTCTTGTAAACATAGTGTAGATTTTTTGGAAATGTATTTTTATTAATCAATTCAAAATTATGGTCATTAATAATTCTTTGCAATTTTTGTTTCAAATATTAGCTCAAAATTTTTAAACCCCCTTTTTTTTAAGAGCATCTTCATACACGCATTTAAAAGAGTTAAAAATATTTTTATTAGAAGAGTTTTGATTTAGTCAATAATTAACTGAAGTAGGAATTTGTTTTAAGATTTGAAGGGATGGTTTAAATTTATTTTAATATACAATAATTCATCATTAAGTTTTTTATAAGGCCTATAAGAATTTTCCAAGAGGTTAAATGTGACATCAAGAAAATTCACAATTTTTAAATTAATGTTTATTTCAATTTGGAAGCCAACGTTTTTGAAAATTTTTATAATACTTTTTCTGATTTTGTCAAGTTGAAACCCTGATTTTTTTTGTATTATTATTAAACCATCATCGCGATACAAGCCTAATTAATTAAAATGTATATTAATATAAATTCAAATCATACCTCTCAAATCTTAAAACAAATTCCTATTTTAATTCAAATAACTTATTATAAAGACTTGTAGATAGTATACCTTCTAGATGCGCAGAAGTCATAAGAAACAAAGGATAGCCAATTAAGTACTAATACAGCTAAAACTTGAAAAATACTTTACAAATCCTAATTTCTTTTCATTATATGTAATGTACAATAATATTAAATGTCCTGAATTACTTTTATTATATAAGTTTAAGACATGTACATTAATATATGTACTGATGTATTGTATTAGAAAATGATACTTTTATATGCAAAATCAATGTGTATACTAGATCAATATATATACCAGTCGATTGTTTAAATAAATAAATGCAGCATTTTAGAGTTACTTTAGGTTTCATTTCTTTTAAGCTTTCAATCAATTAATCAATCAATTATATATATTCTGAAAATAAATTTTCACGGCTATTTACAAATAGTATTGAAATACTAATCTCAAGTAAATACCTTAAAAAAATAGTTTATTTATATAAAATTATTTTAGTAATAATCATAATATTAATAATAGTAATAACATTAATAATAATAATAATAATAATAATAATAATAATAATAATAATAATAATAATAATAATAATAAAGTAGTTATAATAATTTAAATAAATCGGTATTACTTTTCATACAGCAATCGTTATTACTTCCAAAGTTACAGTTACAAACAGTAATAAACTGACAAAACGTAACAAATAACGATGACATAAAAACGACTATAGCTAAAAACATTATAAAGATTTAGTAAATATATTAATATAACCATAGTTGTTATAATATAATAATCAAAATATATTGCAAATATTATGACCAAACAAATAAATACAATATAAACAGAAAAACGCTGAGAAAATCAAAACAAAACAAAAGTTATAACAATCATTACAAAAAAAACAAAAAATTACCTTGGGCATAAAAAAAAAAAAAAAAAAATCAAGATTAAAAAAAATAATAATACACAGTAGAATAAAACATATGTAATAAATAGCTAAAATGAAATTAAAAACGAATAATATATAACTGTATAGAAAAAATTTATATATCATTAAAAATAAATAATAATTAATAATAAATAAATGACTAACAAAAAATAATAAGTAAAACTATATATGCTAAAAAACTGAAGAAAAATTAATAATAAAATAAATAATCCTAAGAAATATATGAAAGAAAACTAATGAAATATATGAATGAAAACTAAAGAAATATATGAAAAAATAATAAAAATCTTGATTTGCTGATCGTGGTTCCGATGTTTAAATAGATTTTTTTTCTTTCTTTGCCATTTTTTTTATATATTTCATTTATTAACGTTTTTTTTTAACTTCTATTTTCATTACTTTTTTACTTATTTTCTTACAAATATTTCTTTTTCTTTTTTTCTTTTAAAACGTTATTATTTCTTATTATTTCTTCATCTTTTTTGTTGCTTTTTTTTTGTTTAAATGTTTTCTTTTCCCTTTTACTTTTTCCCTTTCAAAAAGTTATTTTCAACCGCTTTGACTTTCACTATTCATTTTTTTTATTTTTTAAAAATATAACAAAACTAAAAACTAGCAGTATGATAAAATTTTGCATTGATAAAAAGGATATAATTTGACTAGTTGCCAGCATTGAAACATAAAAACTTGTTTCTGTATCACAACTATTTCATTTTTATATATATAATAGGGTTATAACATCTTGGTATCCAAGTTTCCTGTGTCAATGTAATACAATTGATAAACTTTTGATTGAAACAAATTAAAGGTTTATTGGGTTATTCCTATTTTAAAAAACGTCACACCTATAAACCTTGACTAACATGCTGGGTACCATATATTTGTGAAATATTTTTCTCCAAAAGTATATCAAACAGGGTCTCAAAATAACCAGAACTTTATAGAAACCTTAAAATTTCAACAAAAATTTAGATGCGCGTTGGTTGATATATTTTTGAAGAAAAAAAAATTCGCAAATATATGGGACAGAACAAGAAATTAAGGAATATAATACATGACCTCTTTTCATAAGTAAACTAAACCAATGGTTTCAATTAATTTCAAAGCAAAGTTCACCAATATTTCATACAAGAAACTGAAGATACCTAAAATATACCATAAAGTCATAATCCTAATTTATGACTCCATAAAAATAATTGTTTTTTTTTATATGATCTTAAGGGTAAGACCATTAAAGAGCAAGACAAAATCTTTAATAAAATTTTTTTTATTAAGGACATTGGACATATTTTACACATTTTATTTATTAAACATTAATAATTTAGATTATAGTTATGGCTACAACTTTACTCATCAAAAATTTATTTTAAATATTTAACAAGTTTTTCTGGAAGTTTTGTTCTATAATTTATCTAATATATTATAAGATTTTATAAGTTTGTTAGTTAAGGAAGAAATACTATCTGACAGTTTTTTTTGCTTAGACTGGAGGAGCTTTATCTTACAATAATAAACAACTGAACTTTGTCTGTTCAGTTGTTCATTGTTGTAAGAATAAACTTCTGCATCATGCCAACAGCTTTTCAAATGTTCATTGTCAACTTAGTTAACATTGTCAAGGTTATTAACACATTTTTAAAAACTTTGAACAAAGTTGAGTATCCAGTACTGCAGTGGAAGTAAAAGTCGGTCTTTTAGCCTTTCTTCTGATTGCTTTTAAATGTGCAACAGTCTCAAAGGCGTTCTAAAAAGAATGGAAGAGTGTTAATAATACGCAGATAACATTACATTTTTTAATGTATAAAGTTGTGACTGTGTTTTTTTTTTGCCTCACTAGGTTTAAGAGCAGTCAATTTTTCACTCCTTTTAGTCTAATTGACGAGTAAGCCTCATATATCATGTCCTTATTTATACCAGAGAAATCTTTCTAAATTTTTCTAGATTGAGGAATCCTTCAAGAACCTTTTAAAAAATTCTTTTAGGTTAACTAATTTTCAGAACCTTCCAATATTTTACAGAACATTCTAGTATCTTCCATAACGTTTTAGAATATTCTTGTTCTGAAAGGTTACAGAATGTTTATCATAATATGATAAAATCATGTATTTAGTATAAATTATAAGTTCTCATTCACCTTATGTAAAAAGCAAATACAAATTAATGTAATTTCATATTTCACAGATTCATATAATTTAATAAAAGATTCACTTCTAATGTACGTGTATGTATGTATATACATACACAAACATATATTAGAAGCAAATCTTGTGTATCTATATGCATATTGTGTATTACATTACATCATGTGTATCTATATGCATATCTTTTAATGCAGACTGAAGCATTTCATTATTTTTTCATTATGACAATACATAAACATAAAGAATATGTATAGTCATAATGATGAAGAAATAGAGAAAGGATATCATTTGAAAATCCACTCTAGAAATGGCGACCGTATTCCATACAAGGACAAATTAGAGATTTATAGAGATAAAGAATAGAATCCTGAGTAAGAAATTGGCAAGTACCAAAAGGAGATGCAACCTTAGAAGATGCTAATTTTGCAATGGATTTGATATATGGTTTCAAAGAAATATCAGAAATAAGAGTTAATCATAAAAGACGAAAGTAAGATCACTCAATAAATACATTACTGTTCAAAAATATAAGAAGATCTAGATTATTGCAATAATGACTAGCTAAAGCAATAAAAGAGTTTTTACTTCATATCAAGACAAGACTAAATGGTAAATGTGAGACTTTATAGGAAATCGTTAATATAAATTTAAAAAAGTTTAGGCCCAAAGATAGAATCTCCCCAACCTGTTAAGTTACAGGAAATGAAGAAGATTGTTCTCCATTGAGGACGATATTTATACTTTGATTGATAAGGAAGAATGTTATCTGATACACCATAAGAAAAGAGCTTATGGAGAAGACCAGCATGCCAAACTTTATCAAAGGCTTTAGAAATGTTGAGAGCGCTTTAACCTTACCACATCTATCTAATACACAATAAAATCTATCAGTTATTACAGTTAATCAGCAGTAGAACGAGAAGATCAAAATCCATTTGATAATTAAAAAGTAAGTTATAAAATTCAAGTTGAGAGATTATGTGTTTTTTAATTACAGACTCAAAAACCTTGCTTATGATAGGAAGAAGACTAATAGAATGGTAGTTAGACAAGTCAGATCACTCTCCAGAATTTTTGAAATAAGGATAACAAAGGCCACTTTCCAGCAGGCTGGAAAACAAGACTCTGGTAAGCACTTGTTAAATAGTTTTGAAAGTATTAATGATAGCTTTGGAGAACACTTCTGCAAGACTATAACAGATATTTTGTCTGGACCACAAGCTGTAGAAGAGTCTAAGCAGGAAATCACTTTAGATACAGAAGCTGGAGTGATACGAATGTCAAGTAATGGATCAACATGATTGTCAGCTTTATTAAGTAGGATATGTATAATGGAATCAAGAGATGAGATTGATAAAAAATTTAAATAACTCAGCTTTGTCTTTAGGTAAAGTAACAAATTCTGAACCATCTAAGAGAGGAGGAATAACAGATTTGCACCTACTATAAACCCTGTTAAAGACTCCCCAGAAGTCTTGCGAGCCTAATTTTTGAGATGAAATACAAGATTTCATGACCTCAGAATAGTTGGGTTTCGCGTTAGACAAAACCTTTTTACAATGATATGTAGCAATAAACAGACATATGTTACCTGGAGAATTGATTTGGTGATAAATATGGATACAATTTGAAATTGCAGCAGCATAATGATTGGAAAATTATGGAGAAGTGTGAGGCTTAAATCAGAATCATTGAGAGGGAATAAAAGATTCCATTCCAGCCTGAATTCAAGTAGTTACATAAGAAACACATTTGTCACCATGAAAACAAAGGGTTTCTACCTAAGGGCCATCACAAAGAAAATCACGGAAAGAGTCCCAGTCAGCTTTAAAGTAGTTGTAAGAGGTATAATGGTAAGGGGATTCTGATGATGAAGAATAATAAGAAAATAGTTTTAGAGAGATCAAATCATGATCAGAAGTACCTAAGGGTGAAATTAGAGAAACTGAGAATTGACTAGGATCAGAAACAAAACATAAGTTGAGTAGAGAAGGTAAATGACTAGAATTGTCTGAAAAGCGAGCTGCAAAGTTGACTATTTGTGTTAGAGATTCAAAATAGCAAACCTGGTGGGCCTTTATGCCTCCAGAGTCACTGGCACTAAAGCTAAGCCATTCAGCATGATAATAATTTAAGTCACTAACAACAGTGATATTGGCTGAAGGATAAAGAGAAAGAACTTAGTCAATTTGGTCAGAATAAAAAAAAAAGAGTGCACTCTTGAAGATGAGGAAAGATGAAGGAGAGCAATATATTGAACAAAGAGAAAGGTGATAGAGTGAAGTGTTGATAAACAAAAGCATATAAATGAATAGTCTGTAAGCACCTAAGTATTATTCATCAAAGTATTTAAAGAAACAAAAAATGTAATTTAACAAAAAGTTATAAAATTTTCTTAAAAATTATGTACTCAAAAACATAAAACTACCTACAAACGTACACACATTGTGTGTCACACACACTGTTGTTACATACACATTTGTGGTCACACGCATACATTTATTAGTATTTGATTTGCAGTCAAACGTACATTTGTGGGTGTGACCACAAATGTGTGTGTGACCACAAATCAAATACTAATAAATATATTAAATATATTTAGTAGTATTTGATTTGTGATGCACAAATGTGCATCACAAATCAAATACTACTAAATTATCATATTTATATCAAATATTATTGTTAAGAGACTTGTATAAAATATTACTGATAAGAGACGTTACTGAACTGATAATAAATACATGTATATTGTGTAGTATGACTAAATTAAATAAATAAAAATGTGTTGTTACTTACTTGTTTCTGCGTTCAAACATAATTTTTGACATCACAGAGGGTTTTAATTGTAAATGATCTCCAATCATTTCTAACTTGCATGTTGTATCTGTCAAACATGAAAACACTAATGGTTCTAACACCTCGGAAGCTTCTTCAACTAGTATGGCAAATGGCTTAGTGTTACGAATAGCTTCAAGACGAGCAATACAGCCAACTATGGTGCCTCCAATCACAGCTTTTCTTTCATAGACTCTTGTCTTTGCTTTAATTTTTTCCTCATGATGATTTTTTCTGAGAATTTTTATTTTAAGATTTCTAATTTCTTCTAATTTTGAGAGCAAAAGATAAAATTCTTTTTCTAAAAGCTTACATTGATACCATCTGTCTTCTAAACTCATTTCCCAACTCCATTTTTCAGGTGATAGTGTAGATTTTAGCTCATCAGCTTTGTTTAATTCAACCTGATTTTTTAGAGGTATTTCTTCTTCTTCAATTTGATCATCATAATTTTCATCTTCAAAATATACATCTCGCATATGTTGATAATTGGCTGGCTCATCATTTATATCATCATCATCTTCTTTTTTAAAACTTTCTTCAATGAAGTGTTCTTCATCTATATTAGCTTCAACACTGTCATGGTGGTAGTCATCTTTATCATCTGTAGAATAGTTCTTATCTATTTCTTCAAGCTCTATAGTACTATTTACTTTATGCTTTATTGTGTCAAATTTTTCAAATTCCTTACTATTAATTTCATGAAGTTCATTATTTTCATTTTCTTCAAGCTTTTTGCTATTTTTTTCTTCAAACTCTGTATTAAACTTTTCTGCATAACCTTTAGTGTCTTTAGGTTTCTCACCATTAAGTAAAGTACAATTAACAACTGCAATTCCTTCTTTTAAGTTAGAAACTACATTTACATTCCTATCTGTGTCAGTGGTACGATCTTCAAAAATATTAGCTTCATATGTATTCAATCCACTGTCATCTGAAGTTTCTGTTAACAAATTGGTATTTTCAACTGTTTGCCCGACTTTTGAGTTAATATTATCACTTATAGGCAAAGCATTATAATTCTTAACATGATCTGAACAGTACTCATAACCTTGTTTTCTTATTCCATTACATGGCTTCTTTTTTTTGTTTACACCTATGCATTTGTGAACTTTACAATGGACTTCATTTTGCGATACAAAATTTTCACAATTTTTTTTCTCGCATAATTTTTGCTGATGATCCATTTTATTATTAGCATTTATTTTATTATTGCTACTTGTACTTTTTATATTTGCATTATTATTTCCATCAGGTTGCATATTATTTTTATTTAGAACTTGTGGAGTTTGATCATTTAAGCTGACTTCAGCAATGGAAATAGGAGAAGCCTTATAATTTGTAACATGATGATCACAGTACATATATCCTTTTTTGCAACTATTTTTGCATTTATTTCCTTTTTTATTCTTGGCAATACATTTTGGTTTATGAATCTCACAATATGATTCAGAATGTGATAGTGCAACATTTTTACAATGTTTTTCTGAGCAATATTTAACACTGTGTTCTTCACAATAAGAGGTTTTAGATAAAGCTAAATTTATGCAAGGTTTGTTTTGCATCGTATATGCACACAATGGATGTTTTGAGCATGTGTTTCGAGGAGCAATATCAGTGCTACATAATGCTACCGTATTTTCTTTTAAACATATGAAGCAAGCATGCTCTTTACAGAAATTCTGTGGAGCTGGTAACTTGACAAATTTACAACTAGTTTCTTTACAAGCATGTTCTGCACACATTATATTATTTTCAAGAGGAGCTAGTCTACAAGATTCAAACTTACATTTATGTTTGTGACATAATGGAGCACTGCTAACAATATTTTCTTTATGAGAAAAAGCTGATTGGTTACAATCTTTTACTGAGCATACTTTATTTATATGATCTGCGCAATAAAACTTGTCAATCAAAGCTAAACTCACACAATAATTATTCTTATTATTTTCTTTAAAATTGCACAAAGGGTGATTGAGACATGAGTTGCGTGGAGGCGAACCAATGCACTTATGTGCTACCAAATTTTTCTGTAGGCATATAAAACAAGCATGCTTATCACAGAAAATTTGGGGTGATGGTAATTTGATCATTTTACAACCATTTGCTTGACAAGCATGTTCCTTGCATAGTAAATGACTTTCAAGATGAGCTGATTGACAGGATTTGAACTTGCATTTATGTTCATAGCATAATGAAACAGTTTTATTGCAAACAATATTATTACACTGATTATTGAAAGAACACTTAGGAAGAGGTTCAACTCCATCAATCCAATTTAAAATCACATCACAAAAGTCCATTTTATCATTATAGTGCTTTATACCATTCCACAGATTTTGAATATCACTTTCATTTAAGGTTTTTTTAGACTGTTTTGACATCACTTCATTCCATACTGTTTTTAACTTTCCAAATTCGTCAGTATCTTTCTCACTTAAAAATTCAGTCAGTTGTTTAACATTAGCAATTAAGTTATGTAGGAAAAATGCTGCATTATACGAAGCAATTTTCTTATCTTTTTCATCAGTTTTGTCATGTGAATTTGGATTGACAAAAAGATCATAAGCTAACATGGGAGACAAAGACTTTTGAAAATTTTGATAATCTTCCTTTTGTTTGAGAAGTGACTGAAGTTGATTTTTTATACAATCAACCATATAGTCTGAAGATTTAAAGTTCTTTTCTGAGTATCTATGTAAAGCTTGTTCATCAGAGTTACCTATGCGTATCAAGTTAACATGGTGTTCTGCTTTAACCAAATCAGTGAGAAACTCATCTATAGCATGATTTTTATAAGAAAGAACTAATATTGGATGCATTCCAACAGTTGAATCAACAGAATTCCACAATTCTTGAATGATCAGCAATGCCCGGACAATTACAACACCCAAATAGGATTTACCTGTACCAGGGGGTCCTTGTGTAAGATGAACTGGTTCAACAAAAGCCTCAGCAAAACTTTGAAGTTGTTTACTATCCAAAGTTGTACTTGATACTAGACTAGTAAGTTTTGCTCTAAGTTTTGCAGATATTACTTCATCTCTTCTTATACGAATTATGGGATCTATTTGACTTTGATCAATTATTAAATCAACTATCATTCCTGCTGTAGTTATGGGTGACTTGGTGAAATTAAAAGATGGTGTTAATTCATTCATAAAATTGTTCAATTTATAAGAAAAATCTTCAAAGTTTGTTATATCTTTTTGTTTACCAATATTCAACAATGCACCTAGAAAAATATATATCAAATATATAATTACACACAGATCTATATATATATATATATATATATATATATATATATATATATATATATATATATATATATATATATATATATATATATATATATATATATATATATATATATATATATATATATATATATATATATATATACATATATATATATATATATATATATATACATATATATATATATACACATACATATATATATATATATATGTGTGTATGCCTATGTGTATGTGTGACTGTTACCTGCAATACCAGGAATTAGCTAATTTGCTAGCTTTTATGATATACTCTGCTACTCAGAGTTTTATGTGTTCTAAAAATCTTCAGGAAAGTAGAAAAAAATAATTTTCTTACAACTCGTCTAGTAGCTATGATATTTTAATACTATAAATTGTTTAGTCGTTAAGGTATTAACTGTGGTTAATTTTAATTTTAATTTTTTTTAAGTTTAATGGAAATTTTAAAATTATTTAAAAAATTGTTTGAAAAGTTTAAAAATGCATTTATATAACAATTTATGTGCATTATTCATATAATAAATAGGTAAAAAGTTAAAATAAAAGTAACACAAACTGTTATATAAAATGTATTACAAATGCTATATATGTAAATTATTTGTTAGTATGTGGTAGTGGTGTCGTGGTAGACCGCTTGCTTTATAAGCGAGAGGTTCCAAGTTAAATCCCCACTACGTCCCTGGTAGTACCTTGCTCAACTTGTTTCTTCGCGTAGCAGCCTTGTTTGTCAAGGTTCGTGTTGCCGAATTATAGAGTTGAGAGAGGGTTATAACCACAAGTAGCCTCCTCATCTGTAGTGGCCTTATCCGCCTTGGGGAGGTGAAGTAACAAAAAAAAAAAAAGTTAACTATATATATAATACAAAAAATAGTTATAAAAGGATAAATAATGATATAAATTATATTTATGAGAATTAAAATTGTCAATGATTTGTTACTTAGTATAAAGTGATTAGTTAGGATTGTAGCAAGCTTTTTGATATTTGTAAGTTGGTAAATTTTGAGTTAATTCTTTGAACTTTGGGAAACAGTAAACGTAACATAAACAATAACATAGCTCTCATTTATATATAAAGCACTCTTTTAAGCATGCAAAAAGAGCATGCAAAAGTTTTAATGCTTTTAAGCATGCAAAAGTTATGGATTAAAGTTTTAAAAGAATGAAGAGACAGATACAGTAAATGGATGCAACTTTGATGAATGAAAGTCAATTTAGACTGAGTTTTGGTTTATTGAACTAGAGATAATAGCTCATTTGAGCAAGAACCATGATAGTATTTGCATAATGGAAAAAGAGATGCAACCTTACAATAATTGAGTATTGGCTCAAGCTTGATCCAACACTTAAAGCAGATCCAACTACATTTACAATGCGTTTTCGGACCTGGTTAAGAAAAGAAAAAGCTTTGTTAGAAAAACCAGCTCAAATATGAAAACTGTAAATCATTCAGGGAAAAATAAAAGATTTGTAGAGGAATGGAATTGAGAGTAATGAAATAGCGAGCACAATAATGAGGCCATCTACTATAAGTTACCTCAGAGGTAACTTATAGTAGATGTTGTAACTTATAGTAGATTGCTAACTTTGCAATGGATTATATGAGATTGTATGGTTTCCATGAGAGTAAATGATAACATGAGAAGATACTATAAAAAAAACATATTGTATGCAAAAAAAAGTAAAAAAAGTAAAATTTTTTTGGCCTGTGTAATTAAAGGGATCAGAATGTTCTCCAGAGTTTTTTAAAATTGGAACCCCAGGTGCCATTATCCAGCAGGCAAGAAAACAAGATTCAGTTAAGTACTTATTAAGATTTTGAGTCTCTTCTAACTTATGAGATAAAATATAAGGTTTGCTTAACTGAGAATAATGGAACTTAGCGTCAAAGAGCACTTTTTTACATTGATTACTTATAACAAAATAAAAAGACATTTGTTCTAAATGGGTTTGTTCTTGTAAAAGATTTAAAAAATAACTAGAATTAGAAATTAGAACAGCTGACCTAAGTTTTATATATGTACCTTCATTAAGAGATAACAGAGTTGCACAGCCCTATTAAGGAGGCACAAGCAGAAACCCATGAGTAGAATCAAGAAGATCCATTATTCATCATTATAGGAAATAATATAACACTGGTTTTCATCAATGCCAGCCTAATAGATAAGAAAAAGGAGTAAGACTGGTCAACAGGACTTTTTCGCTTTCTCCAAAGTTTTGGTTAGAGGGTCTTCTACAAGACAGTAGCTGGATGAAGTTAACAGTTGCCCAAGATAAGTCTTTTTATTAAATTTATTCTATCATATTCAGTTCTTAACAGTTTTTATTTATAACCTTTAAATCTATCAATAACTAACTAATGAAGCAGTAAATAAGATAAATTAAATCTGCATACAACCCAGCAAGTATCAGTATTAACCAAGTTAATCAGCCAAAATTGTTGAATTTTAAGTACAATATCCCAGAAATAATGTGTATCTACAAAATCCCTTACATTGGTTTATTTTAGTGAATTCTGCATGTTTGTTGAGTAAGAGTAAGTATAAAGAACTAGTACACCAAAATGTAATGTAAACAAAAAAAATTGTTAACACAAAAAATATAAAGTTCAGTAAAAAAAATTAAAATGAAGAAGAAAAGATAAGGAGGCTGGTTAGAACTAGAATGATGTAGAGGTTAGAATCAGAATGATGAAGAGGTTAGAATCAGAATAATGTAGAGGTTTTTTACTTTAATGATTGGCATAAATCTCAATAAAAAACATCTTATATATTAAAGAAAATAAAGATAATTAGTATATATGTTATTAACAACAACATAAGTCAAGTAAATCACTCTGACTCTTACAACTTATATACGCACTTACAACAAGCCTTCCCAGGAAACGCATGCGGTTTGTATGTCCACGCAAAATTAATTTTTTTTAGACAATTTGGTCACGGCTCACAAAGAGTCAAAATCCATAAAAAACGGCAAAAAACCCCCCCATAAAAAACTATTGATAGAAAATCATTAATTAAATTATAATGCAATTAAATACCACTAAAAGACAATAATTAATTTTTTTGTGAATAATTTTTAAGATTTCACCAGTTTATACGCCTTTTTCCAAGACTTATTTATTTTATTTTATTTATTGGAAAACTTGTTCAAATAATCACTTTAGTGTCACTCTTTTAAGATTAATATGGGTAAAAACAGTTCAAAATTTAATTTGAAGTCATATGTTTAAGATGTTTAGTAACTATCAACAACATTTTTGACAATGAATTTTAATTTTAGATTTTCATGACTAAGATCTCAAAATTGTGTCAATAATTGATTTTTTTAAATTAGTTAATTATGAGTTTAGTTCAAAAACTAAAAGATTCCACTAGATTCCATGGCAATTTTAATATTTTCCCATTAATACGTATATTTGAAAGCAGAAAAAATAAAAATCATTTTTCTCAACTTGCTCCAAAAAAAATAAGGCCTTTTAAATACTTCGCTTTTTTTGTATTTTTTTTTCTTTCTGTTTTTAATTAAAACTTGCATATAAAGTAGCAAACAATAGTTCATTGCTTACATTCATCACATAAATAGTACATTTAGTTCCTATTAGTAAAAAAACTCATGCTCAAGCAGATGGTGTTAATTATCAAACCTCAAAAACCAAAATATGCAACATTTGATGGCATAGTGCATGTTTTAAAATTAAAACTTGCGTATAAAATAACTAACAATAGTTCATCGCTTACATTCATCATGAAAAGAATACATATAGTTCCTATAATTCAAGAGTTTCTTGATAATTTACTCGAGACTCTTCTACGTGAGTTTTGTAGACTGGAGGGTCTATTCTATGAAAGTATTGACAAACCTGAGATGATAAATCTAAAGAAAACTCTAATAATATTTAAATTTAAATTCCAATCAAAGTTGCTGAAACGTTCAAGAACATTCTCTAGACTTTTAGAATACAAGTAAACTTGGTTTAACAAAGATGTAACTTTTGACAAAAAAAACTTTGCAGCAGGTCCAGGTAGAAAGTGCAAGAACTGGGAAGATTTATGTGATAGAAGCAGAAGATCTAAGGTAATAATAAATTATTCAAATTCAACATAGTTTAAAAAATAGTTTACAAGCTTAAATATTAAATATTATCTTGTTTAAGGTTGCCAAATTGGCAGAACATCCTAAAGTTTAGAGAGGAACCAAGTCTTATATTGATATTCCTAAACAGGGTTTTGGCAACACAAACGATGGAGACACTGCCAGAAGAACATTTGAAAATGCTGAAACTTTCGCCTATATAACGGGAGTGACAGTATATGTAATTATTAGATTGAGGGCAATCCTAATATCAGTATGCTCCTGTTATGAGTTGAACTCTGAAAGTTTTGGCTAGTATTGCTATGAAACTACAGCTCTTATACTCAAAAACAATTGCTACTATGTGATTCCCCTAACTGTTCATAAACTCTTGGAACATAGTGTGCAGATATCTAAGACATTAGAACTGCCAATTATTTACTACTCTGAAGAGTCACAAGAGGCTCTAAATAAGGAAATTCGCAAAGCTAGATTAAACCATACAGCCAAGATATCTAGAAAGAATGTTATGAAAACCAGAACCAATACCTGATGATTAGAAGTACCAATACCTGATGATTAGAAGTGATCCTGTAATATCAATAATTTGTTTCAAAAAATACAAGATTAAAAATGGAAAAACACTTACCCCTAAAGTTTTATCTTTTATTATATTTATTATATTATTTTATCTGTTAATGCTGTAATAATGAAATAAAGCTTTTTTATTAATATTAGGTTTTCTTTTTTTGTTTTCTTAAAAGAAAAATTAGATAAGATAAATATTTATTTTGTATTTAATATATTTTAATATTATTATAATATTAAAATATTTTTTGAATCCAATTTTTCTTTTTAATTAGTAAATGTTTTGGTTTGAAGAATTTAATTTTTTTAAATTAAGTCAGTTTAGTGCGCATGAAAGACTCTGACACGTATATGCGTGTGTAGTTCGAGCCTTAGGCACAAGAAAAATTTACATTTAAAAATATGTGGTATTCTTTTATGTGGTATTTTGGATCAAGGAATCCAATTTTTTTATTTAAGTCATACTTTGCGCGCGTAAACATTTATATGCATATGCGCACATTATATGCGTCATAGGTACATGTAAAAATTATTTTCAATACTAAATTTAAATTTTTCGACCCAAAATACAATAATAATGATGTATTACATGTTTATATATGATTTTCATATATAAACATATTACATCATTATTATTATTATTATACATCACATACTACAATACATCATTATTATTATTGTCATATAATTGTGGGCTGATTGCAAGTTTTATATTAAGCATTGCAGAAAAAACAAAGAAAGCAAAACTAACAAAATAGGAAATTAAAACAAATTAAATTAAAAAATAAATATTATTAATTGAAATAACTTTTGTACTGTTTTTATTTTTGTTTCATTAGAGTGAATATTACTTTCAGCAATAAATTTGGATAAGGCAAGCAAAAAAAAAAAAAACAGATTTAAGTCAACATTAAAAAGAATGATTTTCCTATATTTTATTTGTTTGTTTTTTAAGAGGAAAACAAAAATATAAATTACTATCTGTTTGTAGAATAAATTGTAATGAAACTACTATATATTGTAGGGGAAGTTGAGACACAGTGGATCGGATTTCTTTATTTTTAAAACTGAGCAAAAGTTAAAATATTTTTTTTATTTTTTTTAAGGATTGAGATAAATATCCTTCATGATAATAAATCACTAAAACCCAAATATTTATCATCTAATGCCTCACAGGAAGGTTTAAAGTGAGTTGTGTCATGTTATTCACTGTGCCCCAGTACTGGGGGACAGTGAATGAATGAACACAACTGTGAATTAATGATAGTAAATAGGGGCATAGCCAAATAACTATGAGGCTGATGGAGTAAAGAAATTATACACTGTACTTTTGGCATACTTTTATTAACTAGATTAGTATAAAATTGAAAAAATAGACATTTTGAAAATTGAGAAAATATTAAAAAATTTAAAAATTAATAAAATATTATTACTCATAACTTAAAACTAATATATTAATTTTCATGTAGTTTTTTTGTTAAAAGTACATAAAATTAATCTTTAAGATCATTAATAGGGCATGGTGAATCAACCTATTCACTATACCACAATTCACTATGCGCCACCAAAACAAATTAAGTTTAAGTCTAATTTCTTGAGTGTTATTAAAGGAAAAGCTAAACTACTAAAAAAGCATAAATACCAATAATCCGAAAAACTTCAACTTTTAAAATCATTTTAACCATGATCTCCATAACAAACATAAGGAAGGTAAGAAAATTTACTTTATTAAATTTAGTTAGTTTAAACTTTAGTTAGCTAAAAACAATCTGTGTGTGTGTATTTATATATATATGTGTGTGTGTGTGTGTGTTTATTTATGTATATGTTTGTGTCTGTTTATATATATATATGTGTGTGTGTGTGTATTTATATATATATGTATGTGTGTGTTTATATATATATGTGTGTGTGTGTATTTATATATATATATATATATATATATATATATATATATATATATATATATAAATATATATATATATATATATATATATATATATATATATATATATATATATATAATATATATATATATATATATATATATATATATATATATATATATATATATATATATATATATATATATATATTGGGGTGATGCAAAGTTTTTAGGTTCAAAACTTTAGTTGTCCTCAAGCTTGCCCTTGTTCTATATGACAATAGTAATTCTTTTCCAAAATTTGAATCAATTCGGATGATATTTAGGGGTTGCCATGTTTTGTCACATTTTGGAATGAGGTTAAAAAAGTAAAAAGAAAATTATTTTTTTTAATTATTATCAATTAATTATTATTATGTGGTGGATTGTGGATGTTTAATGTTAAACAAACAATAATATAGTACTGTACTACTATGTAATTACACTAGGCAATAATAGATCAATCATTTTCATCATTTAACAGTCATCTTCATCAAGGTAGACTTTGATGCAACTGGAAATTCCTTCCGGTGAAGATCAACCAATCGAAGAAGAAACTACTTTTGGTTTTCACCTTTCGTAACGCTTTTGTTGAAGGATGTTATAAGTGCTACGCCTCGTTCCGCGCAATCGTTGACGACCTTCATTTAACGAACCTTGTGCTTCATTCAAGATATGTTGAACCCATTTGCCACTTTGAAGATTCTTTCATTAAAAATGATTCAGCTTTTTCTTTGCCATTCTTCAAAATTAGATTGAAAAGTTCTGCAGTGCATTGTGTAATGAAGGAAGACAATTTACTGTGACAATTGAATGTGGCAGCATCAAGTCTTTTGAGAGATTTATGTTTTGGCTGTTGTTTCAGGTTGTTTACCATGTCTCTCTTGGTGTTGTTGTTGACACGGGAATCAAAGAAAGCCAATCCTATTAGATGTTCAGAAAAATACCACAGATGGTGATGAAAAGCTTTTGCTGCATTAATTGCAATTGTACGATTTGAATATTCTTGAATTCGTTGAAGAAGCTTGGCATAACTGAATGGTGCTTGTTCAGCTAACAGAGCTTCATTCCAAAACTGTCCGTATATAAATGCCACAAAAAGACTTATGTCTGTTATTCCTTTCTTATCCTTTGCAGTAATAATAAATTGATCCTGAAACAAATATACCTTCATACAATATATAGCTTTTGCCATCCAACATGCATTGTGTGTTGCACCTGGTGCCCAAAACTTTACATTCAACTCCGATGTTGCAGTTGATCCTCCAAGCAAAATAAGGCACAAATTCAAGAGTTCTAAGTAATCATCCCTGGGTTGTTGACCTTTAATTGCTTCACCATAATACACTACCATTTCTTCACGGAGTTTGAGAAAAAATCACAGTTATACAATTCTTCATTCCCTACAGTGAACACCTCCTTGTTGATTGCTGGCCATTGCTTCTGGAAACTGTTAAAAATTCTAACTTCAGGTCCTCCACTGCTTCCAAATGCAGTCATGAAAATGGTGGAAAGCATGACTTCAAAGACATGGTGTCTGCATGCTATCCATATAAGATTACGGTCAAGATTCTGCTCTATTATTGTGCGGATACCAATGTTAAACCCAGTGTTGGATGAAGTAGTGTCAAAAAC
>NC_088928.1:44730000-44765000 GCF_038396675.1 Hydra vulgaris | reverse complement strand
TTATATATATATATATATATATATATATATATATATATATATATATTATATATATATATATACATATATATATATATATATATATATATATATATATATATATATATATATATATATATATACATATATATATATATATATATATATATATATACATATATATATATATATATATATATATATATAACATTGTAATATTGAGTTAATTTAGTACTAAAAATATTAAATTAAAAAAAAAAAACCTTCTTGAAATGGTAAATTTGATACTTTTTGGATATCAAGTGCTTTTAGAATAGGAATATGCTCAGGAACAAATGTCATGCAATCAATCACTGCCAAATAGTCATGTTTTTTTATAAAATCTGTAAATTTTGTTTCATTTATTGTAGAAAGTGAAACACAAAGACGTTTCTCTTCACGCCTTCTAAATTCATCTCTTTGTTCCCCATGATTAACAATTTCACCCCAAATAATTGTATCATTTTCCTTAAGACAAGAACCCTTATAAGATAGTTTAACTAGCCCAACAAGATTGGCAGAACTTAAACGTCGTGTTGATTTCCAATGAATTGCTTTTTGGTATGGTGGTTTTCTGCTTTCTACATTGTTCATATAAACACGTCCATCATATTCTACTCTTGTAACCTGACAATCATAAATGTTTGTTGATGCATTTGGTCCAGCAGGTCCCATAAGTTCTTTTTTAGCTTTTTCAGCACATTTAACACAAAGACCTTTATTATGGCGAGAGTCTGGACAGTGCAGTACTACAGGGCTCTGGCAATTTCTTGAACAATACAGATTACCTATATCACTTTTATTAGGAAGCATAACCTAATTTGAATAAAATAAAACACTAGTTATGTGCTTTTAAATAATAAACAGTTTAACAATTTTTCAAATAAAATTAAGTAACCAATAAAAATTCAAGTTAACTTTAAAGTTAAAATTTAAAGTTAAATATAATTACTTAATATCAACTATTGGCTATAACAATATAACTTTAGTTAAGTTATGATTAGGAGCCATAAAAATGGGATAATATAGAAATTTAGAAGAGAAACTTGGGGCAGTAGGGGCAAGTTAACGAATTACATTTATTTTCAGAGGTTTTTATTAGAAAATACCAGAAATTACGTGGAACCTTCCTAATTGACTAATTCATCTTTTATTGTAGTATTATAAGGATTTCACATGTAAGACTTGATATAATAAAAAAGTGTGTGCCAAATAAAAAGTTGAATTGCCTTATTCCAGCCATTTAAAGCTGAATTGTCTTATTTTCTAAATGTTCTTATAACATAGTTTAACCTTAACAAAAATTTAAAAAAAAAATTTATAAATGATACTAAAATATTTAATTTTAATATTTAATAAATACTTAAAAACACGGTGTTATAAATCAAAAGTTACCTCTTAAAATTTTTAAATAAACTATAAAACCTGTTATATTTATATCTTTTGGCAAATTATGAATTTAACTCTCACAATTGCATTTTTTAATTATAATTAAATGTGCTTATGACACAAGTACAAGTGCAACCTTAATAAAAATAAAAATAAAAATTTATAAATAATACTAAAATATTTAATTTTAATATTTAATAAATAGTTAAAAAACAATGTTATAGATCAAAAGTTGTCTCTTAAAATTTTAAATAAACTTTCAAAACCCGTTATATTCAAAACATTTGGTAAATTATGAACTTAATGCTCACAATCACTGACACATTTGCAAAGTGCAGTACATGGAAGTAAAGCTTTTACACATTTACAAAGAACTTTACAACTTCTCTATTTTTCAGCCACATCCTATAAGTTCACTGCACATTTTGGAAGCTTCCGGAATTGTCATCCAAACATCCGTAACGTCCGTAAATATAGTCTTTCATAATCCAACCCCACTCACATGAATTAGACAACAATGGATTATTACACAATGATTGTACCCAGCAATACAAAGCCTGGTAAACAGCTCTAGAGATATGCAGTTGCAAAGCGTCTTGCATAGGAGGTACGGCATCTGGTAAACGTCCTTTTTTTGAAGTTAGGTCTTTTCTGCATTCATTTACACTACTGTAAGAACTTGTAGGGTCATATAGTAGCACAAAAAATCTTTAAATTAAGTTGAAAATACTGATGATATCTTCCTTTGAGGGACAATTAGAAATTGATTGCAATGCGTTAGTGAATCTTCAAATTTCCCCCAAGTTTTCCAGGAAAGTTTTTTCCTTTTTCTAGCAAAAAATGAAACTTGATCACAATCTGTTATCGCGTGTAATAGAGACATTTTACAAGATCGTGCAGTGAAATGAAGTGTTTGTTTTTGCCCATACTAAACCATATCCATAATTCTTCTAAATGCAGCTTATGAAAATCTCCTAAACCTGAAATTAGAAAACTATGATCATGTGATTTTTAATAAAAGTTGTTTTTATGACATGAAATATTTTTTAACTTGAAGATAATCTAAAGTACAAATAATAAGTTTTACAAATGACAGCAACATCAGTATCTACAGTTCTGATCATGGCTTTTTTGAGTCCATTATTTATAGCAGCATCATATGTGTGAAGAAATATAAGAGAGTCTGCTTCTTCATGTATGCAAGGCTCAAGATTGGATTTGTTGATATTTTGGTTTGATATCACTGAATCCTCCTAGGTCACAATAATCAATCTATCTGTTTGAAGACAAGATACTTGGACTAAAAAGAACTTAAATAATATGTTTTTGTAATAATTAATACAAAGAAATAAATGCCAATTAATTGGATTCTCATTCAGATCTTTGATTCGGGCAACACACAATGACGAATATCTTTTATTATTTTGGCTCTTGCTGGTTCTTTAAGGCTGTTCTCTGTGTTGACATCCCAAATAATATCTACTCTTGCATATGATTGCAACTGTTCCAAAATAAGTTTCTGGAATACCTTGGTTGATTAATCTTCGAATGTTTCACAATTCTTGGATGATAAAATATTTACGACTACAGCTCCATCAATAATCAAACATTCAACTATAGGTTTATCTTTAAGTGCACTGTACATTTCAGTCCACTGTGTAACAGTTCTTCTAAAAAGAGACAGTGGAAATGTGAGGTTTTCATAAGCAAAAAACTTGTTAAGGTAGCAATTGTCAAATACAAATCAAAATTTCCAGTCCTTATTAATTGCACAAAAGCTAATATAACCAGCTTAAATCTGAGTGTTATTGACCAAAATCTAAATTGGGGATAAACCTGTTCATGATTTTCACTCCAATCATCAAAAGGTTTTTCACACCTCTCATTCTCATTTAATACATCACATGTATTAAAAACAAGAAATGTAATGCAAACTTCTTGTTTTTAATAATGTGATGCATTAAGGTATAATTCAACTTTCTCTGCTGATGAAATCTCTGCTTCAACTAAAGCAGAACACCTCCCGGAATCTTCAACCAATCACCAAATGTTCTAAGCGCCACCATTTCAATATGAAGTGGCCCCATCATAATGATGAAAGCTTTTTCTTTGTAGTATTCTTTCCAATATCTGTTTAGCCAAGGAATACAATGACTGGTCAAAAGTAATGACAAGTGTTTGACCTTTATTTAAAAAATCTGCTGTCTTGATCACATCCATTCCATGTTTGATCATGGTAGCAGATTTAGAAGATTCGCAGAATATTGGGAGCAATGCTGAATAAACAATTACTTTGACAGAACTAATCTTTGATGCATTGAATGCTGACCAATTATGTTGAAGCTGTTTTCGATTTTTTTGCTCAATAGTGGTACATTTTCAACATAGTACAACCAGCTGAACTAAAATAAAAATTGTTTATGTATATCTTTGATTAACTATATAAACATATAGTATGCATAAGATGATGTGTAAGTCTTACGTTTTTCCTAAGTCTATTTTAGGTGTAAGTTCCTAAAAGAAGTTGTTTAAACAGACATTTGAATAGTTTTCCATTTCGGGTTTTTCATTAAAATTCAAAACTGGTCGAATCTCAGTGTATAAATCAGGAAGGTTTAATAACTTTTTTTTTCTTTCAGAAAATCCCAAAGTAGAAATTTCAAGATCTGATACAACTTTCTCTGATTTTCGATGCTGGAATAATAATATTTCTGTTCCATGAAAAGAGTCTTAAGCTGTTGTGGAACTTGGGTTGTGGTCTATATTATCCAAAGCAGCAGTTGCGAAAACATTAGGATTCAAGCTCAGTGGGCAAACCAATTTATTTTCTGCAAAGTAGTTCAAAACTCTATTACTTATTTGTGTTGATAATTCTATAACCCGGTTTTAAGATATTGATATCCCAACTTTATAAAGTTTATCAAGTGTCTTTTTGTGAGTTTTCGTATGAATCATTATGCCTACATAAATACCTATGGGACTTTCTCAAGATTTTTGTCTTTTTTGAATCTTGGTTTTTTGTTGATTTTGACAAACACCTTTCATACTATTGTGAATTATCAATTGACTGATATTGGAATTTTGTATGTACACTAGAGGTATGACTAAAAATTTTTTTTGGCCATGCATGGTTTCACATTTCACACTATGAGTGGAGAATTACATTTTAAAACTGGAAATACCATTTGAAAGTGTTAAATCTTAAAAAAGTTCACTCCCTTAAGCTGAAAACTGTTTTCTCCCATCTACACTATGAGTCGTAAAAAAACATGCCACTGAACTTTCTACCATAACTTTGTCAAATTTGGTCTGATGCCTAACAAAATTTTAGGTTTTGTTAAGAATTGAATAGCAGAAAAACATTCGTCTGATGGCGACCCAATTCTAAAAACTGACTGTACACGAACACTCCAAACTTCAACAACAGAAAAATTGTCTGATTTATTATATAGAAGTTAAAATTAGTTTAAAAATTCTAGGCTGAGACAATAAAAAAGAATTTAAAAAGTAATATTTTATATTAGTCAAGTATTGTTCTTGTTCTCTACTTGAAGAAGACACCATTTTTAAAATCGGTTCACAATGAACAAAGTTATTGCAATAAGTTCAGTGGCATGTTTTTTTATGACTCATAGTGTATCTATTGTTAGATACAGTACAATTTAAGGTATCATAGCTTCAGTTTATTGCTGGTGTGATTTTGCTAAATGTATGCATTCTTATTACATAATCTTTCATATTATATATTATATCATCACCTGACTTTTGATATTTTATAAACTTCTTTTGATAACCTAAACTCATAAGATTTGTTTATTTGTAGATAATTAAATTTAAACTCAAATTATAATTCGACTAGACTTTAGTCAAGATGTCTAAAAATAGTCTTCATTCAGATTTGAATAAGAAACTATGGGAATCAAATTTGGTGAGGTTTGAAACAGCCAAGAATTCAAGAAAGTATGCAAAGATTGTTGACAGTCTTGATCAAATGAACAAAATGCCAACAGAACAGCATATCCTGGACAGATTTAAGTGTTTGGCTGCAAATGTGAAAAGTAGACAGGAGAGAGTTGTGATAGTGGTCAAAGAAGTAAAAATCTTATGGAAAAAACTGAATCTTCCAATTCAAAAAGGCAAATCAACAGTGGAAAGAAAAATTGAGAATGTACTAAACAAGTATGAAAAAGACAGCAGAAAACCAGGAACACAAGACTTTACCAACTTGTTCAACTGATGAAAATGGAGAATGGTTGTGCCAAGAAGACAAAGCCTTCTATAATCTTCAGATGTCAACAAATGGTAGAGCTGGCTACTGCACCACAATTGAAGATACACAAGGAGTTCATCCTAGAAAACTAAAGTTGATTAAGCAAAAAGTCAGTCAAAATACTAAGGATGATTTAAGCAGTGAAGATAAAGAACATTTTAGCACTGAAGAAGAAAAACAAGATTCTGACAGTGGTTCTCAAGATTCAGAGACTCCAACAACATGTAAAAGACAAAAAACTGATTATGCAATAAATTTGGTGACAAAAGCAAAACTGAGTTCAAGAAAGGCACACACAGTCTGCAAAACTCTTGGAAAAGATGGAATTTCTATTCCAACTCCAAGTCAAAGTGGTGTTTACAAAGCTACAATGAAAGCAGGAGAAAAATTAAAAGAACATTTTATTGAAACTCTAAGAAACAAAAACTGGAGCTTGCACTTTGATGGGAAGCACATAAAGAATACAGAGTACCAGGTTGTAGTTCTAAAAAATGAAAATAGAGAAGTTAAACTAGCAGTTCTTGCACTGATCAATGGAAAAGGTGAAACAATATTCAATGGAATAAAAACTGTGCTTGATGAATATAAGCTATGGCCTGCAATTAAGTTAATAATTTCTGATACAACCTCTGCAAATACAGGAAAATCTGTTGGGGCAGTCACACTACTACAGAAGCGTTTTGTTAAGCTTGGATTAGACAAACCTCTTTATATTGGATGCCAGCATCATATTCTTGATACATTACTAAATCATGTGATGAATGATTATTTTGAAGCAGCAACAACCTCGCCTAATCTCAATTATTGGTTCATTAGCAGAATAACAGAAGAGTACCAGCAACTGAAAGCATCTTTGACAATTCTGGAGATGCTCTGAAGGAAGAAGAAGAAATTGTTTGGAGAGATGATATGGCTTTCCTTCATCACTTGATCACTTGTTACAGACAGTTTAAGAAAACAGGATGCTTCCCTAAAGTAAATTTTAGAACCATGCCAAATATAAGCAATGCAAGATGGAATAGCCGAGCAATCCATGCTTTGCTAGCTTATATTTTACTTCCAGAATTTCGACAGTCAGCTGAAGGTCAGTCATCATGTGACTTTATTAGTGGCACGTGGAGTGACATCTGGTTTTCTGGTCAGGTTTATAATCAGGATAACTACAATAATTTGGCAGCCGTTTGCAAAGATCACTCAAAGGCAATGAAGACTTTAAGGACTTTTTGGTCGGTTGAGCCGACTCCAATCCCAACTCAAAGGTCAAACATTTGTGCTGAACGTGCAATTAAAGTTCTGCAGGATTTACTTCCATTGTGCAAAAGCATTGGAAAAATTAACATTAAATTTCTTTTGACAAATGAACACTAAAACCTGTATGTTTGTATTTCTGATTAAAAAAAACCATTTTGTACAATGTATAATTGTATATATTTTTATAAATTTGAATAAGGGGGTGACATTTTTTTAATGTTGACACTTGCCATTGGATTTTTCTTGATCTTTGCATTAAAACTCCACAAAAAGTAACATGGGGATAGGGTCTTTAAAAATTGTCATATCCCTAATGAACACAAAAGAATTTTGTGACAAATTAAAGCAAAAAAAATTATGCAAACCACCTACAACCAGCCCTCTAAATTGCCTTTTTAATATAATTGTTCTATCAATCCCTATGGGATTGATAGAACGATTAAGGAATTATTCAATTTTTTAATAATTTCAGGGGGAAAGTACTATGGGCTTGATTGTCTTATCAAAGCGTTTTTTTCTTAGAAAAAATAAAAATAATAAACTTATTTTATATTTCAAACAAATAAAAAATTTTCAAAATTTTGTACATTCTCATTCAAAAAAAATAAGTCTAATTTATTTTTGCACACAATACTTTATATCTATTTTACCCGCTGGATTTACAGCATTTTAAAGCCCTCTAACTTGTTATCAGTTAATTTTTTCTATATAGTGTTTTTATATTTTATGCTTTATTTTTATTGAGCTTTCGAATAGTGTATAAATTATTAGATTTCTAAAAATACAATTTTATTGCTATGCACAGGTGCTAATTTCCATGGAGATCATCTATGGTCATTTTGAAAGTCTGAGTCTTAAAATGAGTATTTTAACCTTATCAACATATCCACCAAGTTTCATGCTTTTACCCTAAATAGCACAAAACTTGCACCAATTGAATGCACTAATATATATATATATATATATATATATATATATATATATATATATATATATATATATATATATATATATATATATATATATATATATATATATAAACAATTGCATTTGCTGAAGCAAAGTTTGGCCTTGATAATGAAGAATTATTACAGTGTTCATAGCAATTTTAGAAATCGATTTTCCCTGAGTATTCCCTAATTTTTCCCTGTTTTTATGTACTTTTCCCCTGAGTTCGGGTGGTGAAAAATATTTAATTCCCCTGTTAATGTTTAGCAATATAATACTCTCACTATATACATATATATATATATATATATATATATACATATATATATATATATATACATACATATATATATATATATATATATATATATATATATATATACATATATATATATATATATATACATATATATATATATATATATATATACGTATATATATATATATATATATACATATATATATATATACATATATATATATATATATATACGTATATATATATATATATACGTATATATATATATATATATACATATTTATATACATATATATATATATATATATATATATATATATATATATATATGTATATATATATATATGTATATATATATATATATATATATATATATATATATATATATATATATATATATATATATATATATATATATGTATATATATGTAAATATATACAGCAACCCTCGGAATTAGGAAAAATGAGATCAGCAATAATTTGCCGACCTCAATCTTATAGAGGTCGGCATCAGGTCAGAAAAATTATTTGATACAAAGGTATGACCATAAAACATTGAAACGAGGTCGGCAAAAAATTACCAACCTCAAACACTTTCAGGTTGGCAGTTAGGTCGACATTGCTAAATGCCGACGCTAATTGCCTGGGTTGATATACATATATATATATATATATATATATATATATATATATATATATATATATATATATATATATCAGGGTTGTTCAAAAATAGGTCATGTCAAAAATTTGAAAAGAGCTCTAGCTTATGATCTGCCCTGACCCCAAATTAGTATTTAAAATTTTTTACAAAAATTTTTTTGAACATCAGAAAGGTTGCCACAGAGGGAAAAAGGGTCAATTTTTGTCCTGTTTTTAGGAAAGCTTTACCCCGCTTGTGGGACCCTTAAATCTCAACCAATTTAAAAAATAAACTATCCAATAACATAGTAATGAGTTCTACATCTTAAGTTTAAGGGGCTTTTTTCATAAATATATCTTTAAGTAACTCTCGGAAGAATGATAAAGCATTGAAAATCATCAAAACATAAAATATTTGTTTAAAAACATTAAATATTTGTTTGAATACAATAAAAATATTTACCAATACAAAACAAAAACCAAAAATTTACAAGTGTTTCAAAAATAAATTGGATCAAAAAGTAGATATTAAGTAATACTATTGAGTGCAGCTTTGTCATAATCAACTTTTTTCTACCATTTTGATTTCGTTTGTATTTTTATATTTCATGAGTAAAAAAAAACGCATCTTGCCTTTTCTCTTCTGAATGTACTTTGTTAACAAGTTGTTGAACTAATTTGACTGTTCTTTCTGAACGATCGTTCACAACATCAAGATTCATGATGGCTGTTTCAAATTTTTGATAGAAATCATTTAAAATCCAATGCTCTGGAGGAAGCTTCATTCATTGAACCTCAACTTTTCCATGACCAAATATGTTAAATACAAGCCAGGATTTCTCTGTAACTAGTGAAACTAAACTGGGAGGATCATCCTGTGAAAAGTTTAAGCTTATCACCCAGTATGCTTTCATATCCTAATAGTCAAGGCTTAGATTTGTCAATGTTTAATTTAAAAATAAATAATATACCTATTTTATATATTTATTCAAAATTATATCTTTATTTTAAAACAGTTTTAATTTAGACCGTGTACCTGCGTCGGAATAGCAGAACTTAGCTCCGTTCTAAAAAACCATTCAGTGTAAAAAATGAAAAGGAACATTGTCATTTCAGTGACTTCATCTCTGCTCTCTTCATTGATTTCAATGACTTTTTCCATAAGTAGAAACAGTTTTAGGTAAAATAAACTTTTACTCATAAATCTGGCATAATGAACAGCTCCAGGATTGTGAAGCTTAAACCTGTCGGTGTGTGACAGTACCATCAATCCAAGTTCAGTCAATTCCTCATAAAATCTTTACAAAACTTTCCATCTTAAACAAATTTTTTTTGTCTTAAAAACTTTAGTGCTAACTATATATCTGCAAAATTGAATAGCACTCAGCTTTTGTTCATTAATCCAGAAATCAATAGTTGATAATCTTTTTAAATTTTGATTTAAAGAAAAAGGAGCTACAAGCTCCTTTTGCTTTACCTGTGTTAGCGCTAGTGGTATCAAAGCAAAGGCGCTGAACTTTAACCTCTAATTCAAAGTTTAAAATAAGTTCTTCTATAGCTTCTTTTTGGTATTCTCCACAACCTGAGTCAATTGTTGGAAGTAACTCGGTTTTTCCTTTAATTCTAGCAAGAACTAGCTAACCTATCTTCTAAAAACTGTTTCCCTTCAGTATGTTCTTTTACAATTTTTCCATCAAAATGAATTGCTATCAGAGAATTTGAAGATTTAGAAATGCTTTTTATACGGTCTCTGATTTCATTTGCACCCATTAACGCAGTGTTCTCTGCTCCTCTGTATGATGAAGAGTTAGAGCATACAAACTCAGATATGCATCCTCCAGAACTGACAATAATTAGTTATTCTTCCAAGGAAATTACTGGAAAAAATATTATTCCAATTTCCCAGAATCCCGGGAAATTTTTTCTGGGATCCTAGGATTTTTGTGCACATATTTTTAACTTTCCCGCCAAAGTCAGAATTTTTTGCTTTCCGGACCATAAGAAATATTGCTTATTTATATTGTTTACATATTGAAATTTGTCGCAGCACATTAGAAACTTTTAAAAAATGTCCTTAAATCTTAAAACTTCGAAGGTTTGGAGTTATTTTGATCTTAAAAAAGTAGACGAAGCACTACGCAAACATTGTCCAAAAATATTACTATGCAAAGGTGGTTCCACTGTTGGATTGAAAAGACATTTAGAAAAAATCTATAATATTATTTTAAATAAAGAAGAACCATAAAATAAAAAACATTGTGTTCAATTAACAATCGATTCCATGACAAAAAAAGTTTTATTGGGAGAACGATTGGCTCGCTTTGCTACTATTGATGGATTTTCTATAAATGCAATAACTGAATCGGATCAAATTCGTGAGTTGCTTTGTGATAAAGGCTTCACTCTGCCTAAATCGAAAACAGATGTCATGAATCTTATATACAAATATTATATGGAAATAGTCGAAGAAAATAAAAGAAAGATTTTCGAAATAAAAGAAAAAAAAATGCAAGTTTAGTATAGATTTGGATGAATATTCAAAACATGGCAGAAGATTTATGAATATAAATCTTCACTTTACTAAAGGCTTTATTAATCTTGGATTAGAGCGAATGTTAGGATCGAAAAATTCAAATGATTGCCTAGAACTACTCATCAAAAAATTAAACATGTTTTATGTAAGTCTTACAAATAATGTAGTTTGCATAACAACTGATGGTGCTTCTGTTATGGAAAAATTAGGAAATACTTTGCCTTCTGAATATCAACTTTGTTTTGCACATGCAATTCATTTAGCTATAGTTGATGTAATTTATAAAAAAAAGTTAAAAATAATAATCAAAGTACTAATGACAAAGACATTAAAGATGATGTTTTTGATGATGATGAGGAGGAGGAGGATGAGGAGGAGGACCAACAAAATGAAATTAGTGACCAAGCTCCTGATCTTGTTCCTGAGCTTCATAAAGTTCTGATTAAAGTTCGAAAAATAGTTGTAACTTTTAAAAGATCTCCTTTAAAAATGGATAGTGCTAATTTTGGATTCAAAAACTTGTTGGAATTCAATGTTGACCATGATTCAAAGATTTATTAAAGTTAAAAAAGCAGTTTTTAAATCTCTGGTGGATTTCAGTTTATAAAACCTAATGTTGTCTGATGATGAACTTACAGTAATTGAAAATTTACCAAAAAGTCTGGAACCTATTATCTTAGGTTCTGAAATGATTTGCAGAAGGGAAGCAACTTTATTAACAGCTGACGACACATTAAAATTAATGGTTAAAGAACTTGATGTTCAAGAATGCTACCTAGCAAAAGATCTTAAAAATGCTTTAATTGAAAGAATATGTCAAAGAAGAAAAACAGATCTTGTTGGTTTACTAAGATTTTTAGATAATCCACAATCTTTAAAAAGTGATATGGATGATGACTTATTTAGCATACTATCTAAAGCAGTAATGATAAATTTAGCGATTGAAATAGCTGGTCGACTTTTTCCCATAATTAAAAATATAGCAAAAGCAGAAAATAGCAATAGAAAACTTAACAATAGTATTATTAATATAAATCAGAATCTATGGATGCTTGATTAGAAAAATTTGCAAAAAAAAAGATGTTTTTGAAGTCAAGTGCAATAAATCAACTATGCGTCAAGAACTCAATCTATTTGAAGCTACTAATAAAAGATCGCATTACTTAGATATGCTTTATAATGCCCTTTTAACTATTCGTACTTCTAGTGTAGAGGCTGGAAGGGTGTTCAACTGGATTTTTTTTTACCAACTATAAAACTAGATTGACAGGCAGCCATCTTGGTGCACTGGTTTTTCTCAGAAGTCACTTTAAAATTGTAAACAGTTACAAAAAATAAATAGAAAAATAGAAAAGTGTATTTAATTATTAATATTTTCCCTGATGAAGATTTTCCCAGGATCCTGGGAACACTGTAAATAATTCCTACTATCCCAGGAATGGAAAAAGTCCGGGAAATCGCAATCCCTAACAATAATACTGTTAAGAATTGCTGCATGTTGATGTGGAATTGAACTCTCTCAAACTGCTGTGTGAGCAATACTGTGTAAGATATCCTCCGTTAGGTCGACAGAACTTGTAGGATCAATATACGGCTCAATTTCAAAATCACTATTATTTGAATTGCTTTTATTGGTATTAAAAGAACTTAATGAATTCTTAGAATCAGTATCAGATGCATTGTTTAATTTATTATAATTACACTTAGATTTATACTTTCTTTTTAATGAATACTGAAATCTCTTATACAATCTCCTAACCTTCATTTCCTTTTCTCTAACTGGTCTTTAAGAAACGCTATGTCTTCCTCTTTGTCATTTTGGTTTCTCAATCTATCTTTCCTTATTTTTTCAATCATATTTAGTGGGTTTTCTATAATCCAGAAAACTTTTTTCATATTTTCTATAAATTTCTACCTTTTTTTAACTTCAGCAGGGTTGTTTCTTTTACTTAAGCTTTTCAGCTTCATCCAGTCCTTCACCATTTTTTTGACCTTGATCCAATTATTATTATTAAATGCTTATAAAAACTTAAAAATATATTTTAGTGTTTTGATAAGGTTATACAGTTTAATCTATCATTACCTTAGCTTCTGAGTTGTAATTACTTCAAATCCACCACATGTCCATGGAATTACAAGTTTAGATATTATGCAGCAATTTAACTAACTGGTAGGACAATTTGGTGAGAATGATCATCCTACAATAAAACTCAGTTTAACTTCAGATTTAGATTTTCTCAGAAAGTTGTAGTATTGAAGAATTTCTTGTGTAGTCGCAAATTTGTTGGGAATAGTACAATTTATTTTCCCTACTAGAAAAGTATCATCAAACTCTCTCAATTTACTTTTTTGGTGGCATCATATAAATTATTAATATTTTATGTTAATCTAAAATTAAGTGTTTACATATACAGTGCTGGCAAAAAGTCTTGCAACAAGGCATAATTTTACACAAATCAATGTTTGCAATGTGTACACAAATGCAAAAAGTCTTGCAACATCATAATTACTTTTCATAATTACTTCCAAAAACAATAATACTTTAAAAAATATTATATTTTCACCAAAAACAAGTTCAATTATTTTTATTACATTGTATAATTATTTTAAACAGATGTACTATTAATATACATGATGGTAGGATATCCTTTGTTTATATATTATACTATTAATATACACATGGTAGGATATCATTTGTTTTTTAACACAGCACTATTTCGTTTGGGCATGGATTTGGCAAGATTTTCACATAGTCCTGATGTAATTTCTGTACACCATACATGACGAATAGCATTTTTTAAACCATCTAATGAACTGCAGTTCTTAGCAGATACATGCTTCTTGATTAACATCCAAAGATTTTTAATTGGGTTGAGATCAAGCAACTGTATGTTTTTTGATCCAAGCCACTGCTTCACAGACTTCGCAGTGTGGCATGGTGCTGAATCATGTTGAAAAATTGTGCACTGATGAATAATCATGAAATTGATTAGAGATTCATCCAAAACGTTGAGGTACTTTTTTGCATTCATAGTTTTTCCTTTGGGCAAAAAGTATAAATCTCCAAGGCCATGAGCAGAAAAACAACCCCACACCATTACAGAAGGTGAATGCTTCACAGTTTTGCATGTGTATTTAGTATTGGTAGGATTAGAACTAGTAGGTCGATGAACAAAAAGCTTAACATCAGAAAACTGACGAAACATGGACTCATCACTGAACATCACCTGTGTCCACTGCTCTTCTGTCCAATCTTGATGCTTCTTGCAGAACTCAATGCGCTTTTTTCTCATCTTTTCAGTTACTAATGGCTTCTTAAATGGCCTTCGTGCAGGTAAGTTTAATTCCACAGAAAGTCTGTGACGGATTGTGTGCTTTGAGACATTAGAAAGTGTTGGTATGCTGTTCTGTAGGTCACCAGAGGTTATTGAAGGATTCATCTTGACCATTGTTACCATACTGAGGTCAGTACGCTGTGAAGTGACTCTAGGACATCCAGACCTATTTTTAGGAAAGAGGGGGATAACCTGCTTTACAACACGCCAAATTGTAGTGCGTTCAACCATGTAAATTGTTGCAATGTCTGCATGAGACATACCGCTTTTAGCAAGACGTTGAATGCATGCTTTTTCTTCTTTACTAAGCTGCCGAATCTTAGCCATGATTTTCACTGAATTAACTGTTTAAGCTACAAAATTGTCTTTATAAATATATTTATACCTAAAGATAAAAATATAAGATAATAACACTGAGCCTACTGGCGTGGAAACATTGATTTGTGTAAAATTGTGCCTTGTTCCAAGACTTTTTGCCAGCACTGTAAGTATGTTAGATAAAATAATCATAAAAGATTATATTTAACTCTTGAAAATGAAAAATGTATTTTTTATTTTATTTAAAATTTTTTTTATTTTTTATTCAAAACAAAATTTGTTCACAAAAAAAAATAGTTTTTAAATATAAAATTGTACACAAAAAGTGAAATGTAAGATATTTTGAAAATACCCACTAAAAACCCGCTTTTTGTTGAAAAAAAAAAAATACTTTGAATGCTTATTTATGAAAAGAGCCCCTTAAACTTAAGTTGTAGAACTCATTACTATGATATTGAATAGTTGATTTTTTAAATTGGTTGAAATTTAAGGGTTTTTAGGAAAATTTCACCACAAGCTGGGTGAAGTTTTCCTAAAAACAGGGCAAAAATTAACCCTTTTACCCTCTGTGGACACCTTTTCAATAATCAAAAAAATTTTCGTAAAAAATTTTAAGTACTAATTTGGGGTCAGGGCAGATCTTTTCAAAATTTTGAATAACTCTAATATATATGAATGTATATATGTATGTATATATAATTAATATCATTAATTATTAAATAAAAAATTGAAATGCTTTAATATGAATGTAAGATAAAATAAGAAATATCCTTATTTTATCTTAAAATGCACTAATTTAATATTATTTTTTTAGGTGAAAAAAGGGGGAAAATATTCAATTGACTTCAAATCAGTATGCTGCAATTAGTTAAGGAACCGGTAAGCAAGCTGTTAAAGATTTGACAATTGAGGTTTTGTGGGGTAAAGTTTTATCAAGTCATTAATTGATGTAATTTAGCCAAAGGTAGCATATCTAAGCCAGCTTTGGACTCAAAGAAGGTTTAGGACATATTAGGTATTGATTTTATAATATTTTATTTGGCACCACTATTTCCCCTTGTTTTGTATAATAAATCAGTATTCTGCAATTAGTTAAGGAACTGATTGGCAAGCAGTTGAAGATTTGACAACTGAGGTTTTTTGGGGTAAAGTTTTATCAAGTCATTCATTGACAAGAGTTCAATGTAATTCAGCCAAAGTTAGCATATCTAAGCCAGCTTTGGACTCAAAGAAGGTTTAAGACATATAAGGTATTGATTTCATAATATTTTATTTGGCACCACTATTTCCCCTTGTTTTGTTCAATAAATATATAACTTTTAGTTTATTCATATTTTTGTTTTCAAACTTCTTAGCTGAGCGATTTCAAAGGGAAAATTATACTATGTCATGTTAAGCAATTACTGCAAAGTGTAATGATGAAAGCAAACTTGCAAAACAAAGTATTGAATATTTTAAGAAAACTATTGTTGATAAAGAACATTATATTAATAACAATAATAATTAATATATTTATTAACAAGAACTGCTTGCTGACTCAATCAATATTATGTTATTCTTTTTCGGGTTTTTTTTAATGAATTTAATTCATTAGTTTTAATTAAATTAGGAGCTAAAAGATAATGTATGTAGGAAAACCCTAGAGGAAAATACCCTTTGACGACTGCAAATGACAATCCTATATGATTTTAAACAGGATTGAATAGGATTCCTGTACATATAGGATATTAATATCATATAGTTTTATATGTACATAATTCCTATTCAATTGAGTAGGATTTCTGTAAATGTAAAACTATAGTATATATTTTACATTTGGTGTCATATAGGATAAAACTCCTATAAGTTTTGGAACAGGATTGAATAGGATTTCTGTATGCCCATACATATAGGACTTTTATATACTGTGTCTTATAGGATAGGACTCCTATAAGATTTTGTTCCGATTTCTTATAGGAATGTTCTATATCCTTTTTATAGGATATCCTATAAGACTTTTTGACTAGGGAAGTAAAAAGAATGAGACTTTGGGGAATGAAGAGTCAAGCGAGAATAAGTTTTGGTCAATGAAAATAGAGATAAAAGCTCCTTTAAGCAGTGGCCATGATAGTATTTGTAGAAAAGAGAAACAGACACAACCTTACAATAATGGGAGAGAGAGTCAAGCTTGGCAGATAGAGCAGCTATTTTTACAACTATATTTACAATGCATTTTACAACTATATTTACAATCCATTGTTAAACTTTGCCTAGACGAGAAAGAGCATTATTAGAAGAACCAGGCAAAATATGACAACAGTTTCCATAGAGGAATGAATAAGAGATTTGTAGAGGTAAAGGATGAAATCAGGAGTAAGAAAATCAAGAAGCAACTTTAGCAGATGCTAACTTTGCAATGGATTGTATATATGGTTTATATGAGAAGTCAGTAGTTAACAACAATCCAAGAAGATTCAATACTGTTAACATTCCTCAATATAGGAATGTTAACAGTATTGAAATAATTGTTTTCAGAAAATAACTGAGTTTTGCTGGAGTTAAATATCACAAGCCACTGCAAGCCCAAAGCTGTTTCAGAAAATGGATCAGATTTAAGATACCTGTTTACCTGGCTACCTGTTTTAAGTAATCAAAAAGAGAAGACTTTTTCTCAAAACAGAAGTAAAAATTTGATCTGTGTACAAATAGAGCCTCTTTAAATGTAAGATTGTTAGAAAGATCAATAATGTAGATAAAAAAGCAATGCAGGACCAAAGATAGAACCTTAAGGTATCCCAGAAGTTACTGGAAATGAAAAAGAATGTTGGCCTTTGAGGTAAACTTTAATAAAGTGGTTAGAAAGAAGTGATTTGATAATAAAAAAAAACCTTTTTAGATACACCACATGAAGCAAGCTTATGGAGAAGACCAGCATTCCAAACTTTATAGATAGTTTTAGATATGTCAAGAGCAATAGCTCTTTCCTCACCGTCTCCATCTAATACTGATAAAATTAAGTAGCAAGAAGATCGAAAACCGTATAAAATGTTTGACATTAATTTATTTGACTCAAGATGGGATGTTAGAAATTTGTTGATCAAAGATTCAAAGATCTTGCTAATAACAGAAAGAAGACTTGTGGGATGATAGAAAATAAGAAATTCTAATAAGAGAAAAATACTATCAGATTTATAATATTTACTATAAATAAAGTTATAAAACCGCTGTAGTGAGCTGTATAAAGACTCAAAACTTGTATACTGTAAAATAACTTCTAGCTAAATAAAAAACTAAAAAATATTCCCTGAGTTTTCCCTGATTTTAAAGATTTAAAAAAAAATTCCCTGATTTTACCAGGTATTCCCTGATTTTCTAAATTTTTAAAACTTTTCCCTGGTTTTCCAGGTTTTCCCTGAGTGCCTTGAACTCTGTATTAAGTGGATATCAGCTGTTATTGTTATATATAAAAGACTCTTCATTTGTTTATATATGCATCAACTCTTCTAAAGTTAATAACATACAACTCAATAATTGTATAGTTGAACAATCACTAACAGTTGAAATGCAATCATTATTAGGTCTAGGTTGCTCAAGTTTTTGCTGTTTTCGTGGTTTTTAAACATCTTCACTTCCAACTAGGCTGCAAGCAACCACAATTAGAGTTGGGAATTACAGGAAAAGAAAATATGAAGTTTATAAAGCAAGATAACAATTGACAGAGAACTGACAAAGATTTATAGAAAAGAAAAAGAGAAGCAACATTACAACAATGTTTGTAATGTGATATTGATTAATGGGGTTAAAAGAGTACAAAAATGGAAAAAGTTTGGAAATGTTATAACACTTTTGGTATTGTTGTTATAGATTTAATTTTTTTTCAGCATTATTAGTACAATCAAGACCTACCTGTTACTGCAATTGGATTTTGAAAACATGTAACTAGTAAGTGATAAACTTTTAATTTGCATGTCGAAATGTATCAAAAAAAAGTGTCTTTGAACTTTTCTCTGTGAAGAAAATTTGGATGTATTAATCCAAATTATAACATTAGTCACAGATAACTAATTGATGCGTTATTTATAAATCAATTTCAACTGCATTATTTCTTTTTGAACTTTTTTCCAAATATGTATTTGACCTATGATTTTGGGGCTAATTGAGGCCATTTACAAAAACTCTTGGAAAACAGTTCAGAGATATATTTCTTTAATTACAACACAAATATAGTGTCAAATTGACAACAATATATCAACAGTATATTTTTTTACAGGTTTAAAGTGAAAACATTTTAATTCATTGAACAATCAGATTTTGGTTGCATTGACTTTATAGATCTGTTTTCAAATTCACCGCTAGTTGATCATATACCTTAAATATGGTTCAAACGTACAAAAGAAAAGTTGGTGCCAGAGCATATAATGATTTCAGCAGTGAGAATTTAAAACTTACATTTGCTGCAATAAAATCTGGTGAATTGAGCTATCATTATGCAGCTGATCACTTTAAAATAAAGCAACACTCCAGACAAAAATTACCAAAGGAAATGACAAGAAACACAAAATGGAAATCCTACAGATTTTTCACAAGAAGAGGAGTATCCAAGTTTGGGTATCCATTGAGAGTTTATGATCTAAGAATTGTAGTAAAACCTTATCTTGACAGGAATAGTCATACAGTGAAATGTTTCAAAAAAAACATGCCAGGTAAAGAGTAGTCAAAGTCATTTGATAAAAGAAATAGAGAATTTAGAGAGATCTCTAGAGATTTGACAGAGAGATTTGCAAACAATATTAAAAGAGCAAGAGCAGAGATCATCAGAGAAATCGTCAACAGTTACTATGATAACTTGGAAAAGGAAATAGAAGGAGTGCCACCTCAAAACTTATGGAACTTCGACAATACTAACCTCACCAACGATCCTGGCAACAAACTAGTTATTATGAAGAAAAGTGTAAGGTATCCTGAAATAATTATGAATGATAGTAAATCAGCCATTTCAATTTCTAATCCTCATCATTACTTCCATTTCCATTGGATGATTAGGATTGGAAATTGTAGCAGCACAATGAAAGGAAATCAATGGAGAAGAGTATGGCTTGGTGGAATTGTCAAGAGATTTTCTTTTCGTTGTTGTTTTGTTATGTTCTCAAAATTACGTTTAATTCGGACCGTAGAGAAAACTTTACTTTTTCAGAAATTTTGATTTAGATATGGTCTCAAAGTTTCCTTTAATTCAGACCGTAGAGAAGACTTCTTCTACGATTTTTTTTTCCGCTTCGTACATTGTTTTTATTTCTCAACATATTATTGTTATCACCCGAAATAATTTTTTAACCACTCATTTGGATTAAATTTATTTGGTCTTATTTTAGTATTTAGCTAATCTTTTTACAATATTTTTAAATATATGATTGATTGGCTGATTTTCATATTATTACTATTATCAAGAAACTTTTATGCTATATTATCTTACATTTATTACTCAGCTTCATTTGAACTTTCACATGCACAATTTTCGTCTTTTATTATTATTCAGAGAATTTCTTGTATCCTTCACTGCATGTTTAAATCTTTACATTTTTGCAGGCGAAATATATTTTTTTTTCTACTTTCATATATTATTTGATTTTAAGTTATGATTTTAAGTTGCGCAGGTTGTTTCATTTTCTTACACTTTAGATTGGTTAACAAAATTCGAATGAAGTATCTATGACAGCGTTAGAGTTTTTTGAAGACTCTATTGCGTTTTATTTAATTTTAAAAGGTTGTTAAAAGGGTATATTGCCATTTGATTGTTTTTGGTTTATTGGTGCTATTATTTAATTATTTTTATTTATATTGTGCAGTAGATCAACACTTTTTATATCATATCATCAAAAAAAAATTAGTGTTTTACAAATTTGGATGTGGTTGGGTTTTGGCAACTTGTAGTGAATCCTTTTTTACTGCAGTATGGAATAGGCGTTAGTCGCGGGGTAAAGCATAAGTGGCGATGACGTTTATCTGACGAAATAAACTAGTTATTAGTGCTGATCCTCATCAAAACGCCATTAATAATAGACGCGACTCTGAGATGTTTATTACTTAATCACTACACAAATTATGTTTACACATTGGCATTAATGTTTTTTTTCCATTCTGAGGCCTTTCATTGTTGTATGCATACTTTTTATTTTTTAATCTATTTTTTGTTTTATTTATTTTTTGTTTTATTTATTTTTTGTTTATCTTCGTTCATATTAGTATTTATATAACAATTAATTTTTTGTTATTTTTAGTACTGTTTAGGTGCATTGTCTGTCTTATTTATATTTTAAATATTCCTCTATTAATCTTTATTTTTGTCTTGACAACTGTCAAAATATGCTTTGTTTGAAAAATAATTCTCCTTTATTTTAATGTACTTCATTTCTTCCTTCAGGCGTTCACTGCTCGTGTGTGACCATTCAGTGAATTTTATTTATGTCAGAATTATATATATGCCAAAGTTTATAAATAATTTTTTATCCTCATCATTATTTCCATTTTCATTGGAAGTAATGATTAGGATTGGAAATTGTAGCAGCACAATGAAAGGAAACCAATGGAGAAGAGTATGGCTTGGTAGAATTGTCAAGAGGGAATAAAGATTTTATGTCAGCCTGAATCCAAGTAATTACATAAGAATCACAATTATCACCAAGAAAACAAAAGATTTCTACCCAAAGGCCATCACAAAAGTCCCAGTCAGCTATAAGCTAGTTACAAGAGGTATGACAATAAGAGGATTCAGATGATGAAGAAGAATGAAATGATAGTTTTAAAGAGATCAAACCGTGATCATAAGAACCTAAGGGTGAATGTGGAGAAACTGAGCATTGACTAGGATCAGAAACAAGACATAAATCGAGTAGAGAAGGTAAATGATTTGGATTGTTTGGAAAGCAAGTTAAAAAATTGACTATTTGTGTTAGAGATTTTAAATGGCAAAAGTTGTGAACGTCTGCAGAGTCACTGACACTAGAGCCAAGCCATTCAGTGTGATGAGCATTTAAGTCACAAAAAACAATGATATTGACTGAAGGATAAAGAGAAAGGGTTTGGTCAATTGGATCAGAAATGATACCAAAAAAGGTGCAGTCTTAAGATAAAGGAGAGCGATATAGAACAAAGAGAAAGGTGATGGAGTGAAGTGGTGCTAAACGAAAGCACATAAAAGAATAGTCTGTGGATTCAAACCTAGTTTACTGACAAATAGGTGAATTCTCACAAATGTAAATGCCCAGCTAAAGCATGTGGCCATTGGAGTTTTTACGATCTAAAAGAAGATAACCATCATTACTATGATCACAAGGTGAGATGGCTGAACTCAAATTAGTCTTACAAAGAGCAAGTAGGTCTGGTTAAATCTGCAAGAGATGAGACTCAACAGAAGAAAAGTTACTTCAAAGGCCACAAATATTAGTCAATGACGATGCTTTGGTTTGATAATGGTAATGACAATGATGATGGCTTTTTGTGTTTTATAGTTTTTGATACTTTAGTCATTTTTTAAGTTGCCTCAATACTATTAATAAAAACTAAGCAATAATAAAGGGGCTCCAAATGTGGCCTCAACAATCTGCACCAAAAGTCCAAAAAGAGTCACCATTCATGTGCAACACAGCTCTGTTAATATTCTAACATTTTACAGCTTTTGATGGAATCAGCCTCTCTGAGAGCTACCACAGAGTTTTGGAAACCTAATTAGCCGGCCTCAAAACCATAAAACTGAGTTTTAGAGCTGTATCCTCATACTGTCATAAAAACAGAGACACAAGCAAAACCCATGCAATGGATCAAGAAGATCCTGCTTCAACATCCTAAATTGGAAACAATTTATTATAAATATAACTATGACAGCCTGATAGATAAAGATGTGGTGCAAAGATGGTCAACAGATAGAGCCAGCTTACCCCTTAAGTCTTAGCCCTTAAGTATGGTGGTATGTGGTTATTTCAATTAAAGTCACATCAGATATGTGGATTTGGATATTTTACTTTAAAGCGTTTAAAGGTGATAATCACCTTATGCAACTAATTAAGTTCTAACATTTGAAAAAACTTTTCTAACAATCGAAATTCAATCGAGAAAGAGACAAAAATTACCATCGATCTTCTTATCACAGGTAAGCCAAAACATGTTTTTGTACTTGATGCAGATGCACGTCTTGGCCATACACCACAAGGTCACGCTCACTTTATGATCATGTGTGAATATGTAATTGCAAGTACTGATCAAGATTTATCCAACAATAATTTGCCAAGATATATTTGAATTTTGAGAAAATATATGAATATTTCTAGTCAATAAACTGGAGTAACTTGTTTGCTGGCTTATCAGCAAATAATTGTTATGAAATTTTAATTCAAGAATATAATTTAGTCTGTGTTCGATATATAACAACAACTAATTTATTTTGTATTATGAACCTTGGATGACAAATGATATAAAAGCTGATCCACTAAAATGAGACCCCTGGACCAAACAAAAACCTGCTGGACAATTTTCTAACAACAAATGAAAATTAAACTATAAAGCAGCTAGTATAACAGTAAAAAAAATTATAGAGAAGTAGATCTTATTCTTCTTAGTTTTTGAATATGAAGAGACCATTGTTCAAAAAGCAAAATTAATCCCAAAAATATACCACTTTTATGTGAGAAAAACGGAAATGCAAAAATATATCCATGTTTTGAAAAACAATGATGGAATAATCATAACTAAAGGCGAATCTATTTTCAATGTTTTAAATAATTTCTTTCATTTGTTTTATGTTGTGGAACCATCAGATAGACTACCATATTTAAAGAACAACATCAAAAAAGCAAAGCAAAAAAATTCTCAGATCATTCTTTCAATCATGAGCATATCAAAAAGATACTTAAAGCAATTGATCAAATAAAGTCACTGGATTTGATGGCACTCACCCAAGAGTCCTCTGAAATTACTCCTCAAATATGGCTTTACATTTGGCAATAATCTATGATCTTTCACTTAGCACAAGCAATGTGCCTGATTGATAGAGAGAAATAAATTTCACGCCAGTTTTTAAGAAAGACTCTAGGCTGCTGGCTTCAAACTACAGACTTGTCTTGTTATTATCAACTCCTAGAAAAGTAATGGAAACAATTGTTCGGAAGGTTATCATGCATCTCTGCGTAGCCACAGGTATTATCTCGAATACACAACATGGGTTTGTTTTTACATCAAGGTTTACATTAGGCTTTACATCAAGGATACCATGTTGGTGTCATTTTTACAAACTTTGAAAAAGCCTTTGATATTGCCTCACAAAAGACTACTACATAAACATTATGCATGTAATATTCATAGTCAGCTTCTTACATGGATTAAAGCATGGTTAGATGAGGCAGCAAGGAGTCAAATTAAGAAGAAATACATCAGAATAAAAAGAATTAGTGGTGTCCCAGAGAGATCAGTTCTTGGTCCCTCTTTTTTGGTATTGTATAATAATGACCTATTGGAGAGTGTTGTGCTGATGTTACTTTTTTAAAAATATTTATTGTATTAGGCATCCTATATTTTTTAAATATTTAAAACTTAAGTGACATTTAAAATGAGATTATTCTCAGAGACAGGTAACATTTTTGATAAAAAAGAGCTATTTTATTGTCCAAAACTTGATAGCAACTCTTTTTGCACCACAATATTCTTAAACCTCCAGAAATCCTTACATAATTGATTACTGCAAATAAAATTACATTGTGTTTGTTTAGAAAACTGTATTTGTTTACCTAAGTTTATCTATTGTTCTTCAATGCCCTGTAGGATTATGATTTTTTGATTTAATTTACAGTCAGTATCTTAAAAAAAAGAAAAAAAAAATGCCGGCATTCCGCCCTGAAATATTGTAATTCCAGTCATAAAAAAGGAATGCTGATACTATTTCTTAACAAGTCATTGTTGTATAATTACTTGTAGTAAGTAAATAACTGAGTTTTTCTGGAATTAAAGTTCACAAGCCACTGCAAGCCCCAATCTGTTAGAGAAGCAAGATCAGATTCAATATCAGCTGTCTGTTCTAAGCAATTCAAAACGGAAGACTTTTTGTCAAGACAGAAGTATAAAATTGAGTTGTCAGCAATAGAACTACTTTAGATGTAAAGTTGTCAGAAAAGTCATTAATGTAGATAAGAAACAAAACAGAACCAAGGATAGACCCTTGAGGTACCCCACTATTTTTTGTTTCCAGAAGTTACTGGAAACAAAAAATAGTGTTGACCTTTGAGTATGAATTTAATAAAGCGGTAAAAAAAGAAAGGATTTGATAATCTCAAAAACATTGCCAGATGCACCATTTGAAGCAAGCTTATGTAGGCATATTTCTTATAAATGCATAAATGCACATTATGCTCACAACACACTAAAGAACCACAAGTTGCATTGGTGATGGTTTGTCGTTAACCAATAGGAAAATTTCTTAAATGGGCAATATACATTAAATATACATTAAATGTTCAATATACATTAAATCATTAATATACATTCATTCATTATTTACTTAGACTATAGCTACAACATCACTTGCAATATGTACGCAATGACAATTTCGAACATATAGAAAATAAAAAATTCAAGTATGAACAGACAATTGAAGTATGAAAAAATAATTGCATGATTGAAGATACCTAACACGAATGTTCATGGTATATTTTGATATTGATATATCATGATTTATCATTTAATGCATCAACTCAATAGATTGTCTAAATTACCACTCGAAAAACCAACCACATAATACACAATTTGGCTGTGGAAGACATAGATTTGAGGTTCACAATTACTTACTCAATTAGTAAATTTAGTATCTGCACATTTTGAAGACGCCTTGCTTAAGTCTTTAATTTTCAAACATGCTCTAATATATTAAATCCATGCCTTTTTCAAAAAATTATTTGAAATTGCCTTAAATTTTCTTAAAAAATGAAGCGCCATTGAAAACTAGTTGGTAAAACTGAAAGAAGAAGTTTATAGTTTATTAAGTTGGTTGACAGAAGACTTGAAAGGTTGTAGGTTGTATGAGTCATGAAAACATGAAGATGGGAGAAAGTTCTAAAGGGTTGAAGTGTGGGGGTAGAAACTTGACAAGTAAAAGATTTAAGGGATGCTGGGACAGAAATAAATAAAATAATGTGACTGCTGAATAATGAGTCAAGCATGAACAAGATTGAATGAACTAGATACCTTTGAGCAAGCATGATAATATTTGTTAAAAATTTTGCAGAAAAAGCAGGTCTGACTATATTTACAATGCTTTTTCGGACCTTTTCTCGAAGAAAAAAAGCATTATTAGAAGAAACAGTACAAATATGACAACAGTATTCCATACAGACGCGAACAAAAGATTTGTAGAGGTAGAAAATAGAATAAGAGATTTGTGAAAATGGCAAGCACAATAAAGAGATGTTAACTTGCAATAAATTGTATATATATATATTTTTTTTTTTTTTTTTTTTTTTTTTTTTTTATTTCACCTCCCCAAGGCCCAGAAGGCCACTACAGATGAGGAGGCTGGATATATGGATTCCATGAGAGGACAGTACAAGAAGACGTAAAAAAGAGGAAACAGTGAGAGGGTTGCCATTCATTGATATATGAATGTTGACAGGATTGCAATAGTTGTTTTCAGTAAATAACTGAGTTTTTCTGGAATTAAAATTTACAAGTTACTGCAAGACTCAATCTGTTACAGAAGTGAGATCAGATTCCAGATCAGCTGCATATGATACACAACCGAAAAGAGAAGACTTGTCAAAACAGGAGTATAAAGTTGTTAATAAATACCAATCTTTTTTAAAAACTTTGTACCTTTCACTGATACTTAAACTATAAACCTAGTTTAATGTAGCATTAACCGGACAAAGGTTATAAAATTGCCAAGTTAACATAAACAAGTTATAAAACCTAATTCGAGCCAGTGATCAAATTCCAGCCATATTTTAAATTTAATATTTCTGTCTTGGTTTCTGCTTTATGCTTGTAAATGCAACTTTTTTGAAACTGGTATGAACTCAGCCAATAAAAAAAAAAACTTAATTTTAGGTGACGGGTGTTTATAATAAGGAGTAACATCATAACAAATATTTATCTCATAAAGTACTACTTTAGATTTGAAATATTATGTAAGCATCCAGTTTGAAGATTGAATGTTATCTATTTTAAACTATAAATATATTTCCAGGGCTGCAAAGTCGGAATCACAGAGTATAGAGTTGTCAGCAAATAGAACTTTAGATGTAAGATTGTCAGTAAGATTATTAATGTAGATAAAAAACAACACAGGACAGAACACATGATAGAACCTTGAGGTACTCTAGAAGTTACTGGAAATTAAGAAGAATGCTGGCCTTCAAGGATGACCTTAATAAAGCAGTTAGAAGGAAATGATTTGATAATCTTAAAAATTTTCCCAAATACAGAATATATAGCGAAAATATTGAGAAACTTATAAAGAAAACTAGCTTGCTGAATATCAAGAGCAATAGCACTTGCCTCCATCAGATGCACAATAGAATCTTTTAGTCACAGCAGTTAGCAAGCCAGCAACAGGTCAGAATAAGAAGATTGAAAACCATAATTATTATCAGAGAGTAAGTTATTAGGCTCAAGATGAGATGTTATAAATTTGTTCAAAGTCCCAAAGGCCTTGCTAATATGAGAGAAGACTGATCAGACGATAGTTGGAGGAGTCAGAACATGCCATTTTCTAGAAGGCAGAAAAACAAGATCCAGTCAAGCACTTATACAAATACTTTAGAGAGAATTGAATAGAGTTCTTGTGAATAACTTTATAAAACTATAACAGAAATGTTGTCTGGAGCACAAGCCATAAAATAGTTTAATTAAGAAATGGGAGAAGTAATAAGATCAGACTCATGAAAGCCAGAAATCCAGAGCTTAATTTTTGAGATAAGATAAAAGATAGTGGGAACAATGGAGCTTAGCATCAGACAAAAATTACTAATAAATATGAGAACATGTTAAAATAAAAATAAAAAATAATTTTAAAGCAACCTATAAAATTAAATTGCAACTTAAAGGTAAATTAAAAAAAGGATCAGAAACTTTATTTTTAAATAATTTATTTAAATACAAAACAATGCAAAATGTTTATTTTGCATATAAATAAGTTTTTGTTAAAAACTTTTTATAGGGAATATTTAAATTCTGCATAAGACACTTGTTTTAATGTTTAAAGTATTTCAATTTTATACTATTATGAGTGCATATCGCTTTACAAATTTTGGTAAAGGCTTTTTGTCCTTAATAATTTCTTTAAGTTAGTAAGTCAGCAAAAAGTAGGATTCTTTTAAGTTAGTATGCAAACTACAATTTTTATTAACTACTCAGTGAAATAAATATAAAAGTAAACTTAGTAATCTTTATATTTTCTTTTGTTTAACATTACCATTTAAATTTCAAATTTCTCATTTTGTTGTGCAAAACTGCAACTAGTAAAAAAATATATATATAAATTAACACTACAGAAATTATAGTCTAAAACTACAGAAATTTATGTGGACATGAAATTTTATTATTTTGTCTTTATTTTTTCAAAAGATTAAAGGGAGAAAAAAGTTCTTTAACAAAATGTTAGGTTTTAGGATTTATTTATTATTTAGTTGTCTGCTCTTTGTTTATGAAGTATTGTAGAGTAATGTTTTAAATCCAAGTTTATTGAATAAAGAAATTTCAAAAAGTTCCAAAGGTTTTTGCTTTAAACACTTTAAAAGTTTATTGTTTTATTTTTAGGATGAATCTATAGTGTTCCTGCCACAGAAATGAAAAAAACAACAAAAAAAGTAATAAATGAATGTTTTACTTGTAAAAAAGTCTCTGTTAGAGCAGTTTAAGTTAGGCATAAAAAGAGCCTTACTTTGTTGCGTGTCAACAAAAAAACATTGCTTGCGACCGTTATGATTAAAGAAGAAATTTTATTTGCTATTAGGCATAAAGATTGAACAATGGTCTACCGTCAATGAGATTGGAGAAAAGCAATTTTTTTTTTACAGGTAGTGGCCAACTTGTGAGCCCATTGCCCCCATGGTTCTAAACAATTTAATCTCAAATACATGCAAAGAATTGTCAAACATTGTGCGCAAGTATAATTTGGGGTTCCTTTAGTACTTATGGTGTTTCTCGGCCCAAACAGGGCAGAGGAACACTATAAGTACTTTCTAAAAATGAAACAACAAATTCTGAATGCTATATAAGGTTTTTTTTAAAGCAAAAATTTGAGATCCAAAAGGTAAAAAATAAAAATAAAATGGTAGCCAAGCAACCATTATTTTAGGAATGTGAGAAAAGGTAATTAAAACTATTATAAATTAATTATCAAAAGTAATAATTGAATGTTTAAGTTTTAATTGGCAACACAATGATATTTATTAAAGAATAATTAGTGTAGTGTAACAATTATCAAAATAAATTTAAAAAAATAAAAAAAGAGCTCCCAACAACCCATTTTAAAATTTTCTAAAAGAAAGATATTTTAGTCATCACTAGTAAAGTAATAAATAAGAGTGTAAAATATTTTTGAACTTTTTTGAAATCCTATATAAACATAAAAGATTTTATGAACTATAAATCTCTTTTCTCTGATGATAATAAAAAATGCTCTTCTAGTTAAGTCAACACCTTCAAATGTATCAATTAATACTGGTAAGATAATATCTTTATATGCAGCAAATACTAAGTAGATGTAAGTTAACACCTTCATATGTATCAATGAATACTGGTAAGATTATATTTCTTTATATGCATCAAATACTAAGTAGAGGTAAGTTAACACCTTCATATGTATCAAATAATACTGGTAAGTTATTATCTTCATATATATCAAATACTATTAGCATATTAATATCTTCATATATATCAAAGTTGTGAATAGTCAAGAAGATAGAAGGATGTAATGATTTGTTTAAAAAATTACATCAATATGGTGTTTAAAAACAACTAAAAAGTTGAGAGAAACCCTTTAATTTTCAAAACTAGAACTTTATTCTTTTCTTTTAATTTTATGCAATGCATGCATAATATCTTAATTTTGCAATCAATGCTGGTTATCTACAGCATAAAATAAACAATAATAACAATAAAATTTATAAGTGTTTAATATTTATTTTCAAGTTACAAAAAAATATTATTAAATATTAAAATGAAAATATATAATTACTTCTCCACATTCTTTCTCTCCAAATTTATGATGACATCTTGGGTTAAGGTTAGAATTCCCATCATTGAAAGTTAAACCTATCCACAGTCGCATCACAATTTCAAAGTATTCTTCAGGATTTTTATAAACACCACCTGACTTATTACTAGGTACCTTCATAACAGGTAACAGAGTAGGTTGAAATAACTCTACATTAGCGAGCCAAGATACATTAACATTTTGCCACGATGAACATTCTGATGCAGTCTCAATCAAAGATGTTGAATTTTCTACTGTTTTTAATGTTTTTACGGCTTTTATGACCCAAGGTTTATCTAAGGTACTCATAGTTTCCATAATAGATTGTATGGTCTTAAAATGGTCTGGTACTTCGGCCTTTAAAAAACTAATTGATAAACTCAACATTTTTTTAAGCTCTATTTTCACAATTTCTGTATCTTCCTTCCATTCAATCGATAGAATTTTCTAAAATAAAAATTTTTTATAAATCTAACAAATATTCTATTATTAAAAATGGTTTACATTGAGTCTTTTTACCTAAAGAGACCAATACTTGATTTTTTTTTTTAAATAAATTTTTTCAAAAATGGCTAATCAAAAATTATGTATAACAATAAATACAAACAAAAAACGTTTATGAACTTTTATGAGCTAGATAACAGTCAATCAATAATATATACTATAGATATGTATAGATATGCATACTATAGATATGTATAGATATGTATACTATAGATATGTATAGATATATATACTATAGATATGTATAGATATGTATACTATAGATAGGTATAGATATATATACTATAGATATGTATAGATATGTATACTATAGATATGTATAGATATATACTATATGAATAAAAGATTCCAAAACCTTTATCAAATTGTAGCAATAACTGCAAATGAACTTGTTTCTTTTTAAAAATAATACTTTTAATACAAGAAATTTTTTTAACTAAATTAAAAAAAAAATATGCTTAAAAAAAAATATGCTTAAAAGAAAATATAAATCAAGAATAAAGAAAATTTTTTACAAAAATCATAGACCAAGTAGTCTTTTACACTATATTTAATAAGATTTTTAAGTTTGTTTACTTTCTGAACTTAATATATATATATATATATATATATATATATATATATATATATATATATATATATATATATATATATATATATATATATATATATATATATATATATATATATATATATATATATATATGTATACTTATAGTAAAGGGCTTAGATATACAGTCTGTGGTAAAAAACAGCAGTCTATCAAATAATAATAAAAATAAAAAAATGGTTTTTCTGGTCTATAAAATAATTTTTTTTTTTTTAAATTCCAAAACTGACATTTTATGGTTAAAGCCTAAAATCGAGCATGCAAGAGTATATATACATACATACATATATATATATATATATATATATATATATATATATATATATATATATATATATATATATATATATACATATATATATACATATATATATACATATATATATACACATATATATATACATATATATACATATATATACACATATATATACATATATATATACATATATGCAAGAGGATATATGCATACAAGTACATATATGCAAGAGTATATATATATGCAAGAGTATATATGCATCTAAGAGTATATATGCATACATATATATTTATATATACATATATATATATATATACATATACATATATATATACACACATATACATATATACATATATATATAATACATATATGTGTATATATATATATATATAAATATATATATATATATATATATATATATATTATATATATATATGTATATATATATATATGTATATATATATATATATATATATATATATATATATATATATATATATATATATGTATATATATATATACATATATATATATATATATATATATATATATATATATATATATATATATATATATATATTATTAATATATATATTATTTTATCACAGCACTAAACAAATATTATTTTGAACAATTAGTACATCAAAATTTAATAAAGAACCAGCCTTCTTAAACAGCGAATGCAAGATTTTAAAATGTACATTAAAAAATTTTAAGCTATGCACTATGTACCTTTAGTTCGTCAACCATTTTACCACATCATTGGGTACAGTATAGAACATTAAAACATTGATGTTTTGTAAATCGAAAAATGTTATTTATATTTTGTTATGTAATGGATGTGATGGAAAAACAACATATATTAAAAAAATTAACAAACAATGATTTAGAACTAATTTTTTATCTATAAACTAAATGAGTGAGATCAAACCAAAAAAATAAACAAGTAAATTCAAACAACACTAAATTTATTAAGTGCCACACTTTTTCTTATTTATTGCTTCTTGATCCAGCATACTATTAAAAATTCAAGTATAATTAGTTTTTTCATTTAAAGGGTTTTTAAGTTGATCTTTTCATTCAATTTTTTCGTTCAAATTATTTTGCAACATGATGAAGTGACAGGGAAAAGTTTGGTTTATCAAGTTGAATTATATCTCCAAAGTAAAGTATACACTTTTTCTTGGAAAAAAAATATTTTATATAATTTATTAATTTTGAATGGTATTAGAATAATTTAAGTTTAAATTTTTACAATTTAATTTTAATCACTTATTTAATTTTTGAAATAAAATTTTTCTTCATTTTAAAATACTTTTAACTACAAAAAATCATGATGCCATGTAACTATAAAAAATGTTTAGGATTTAAATAAAACTTTCTTCCTCACTTGCACTACTTTCAAAATCTGTATATTGTTACTGTAGGTAGATCTAATGGGTGATTCTTAAAAAATAGCTCCACAAAGGGCAATGGCTTATGTGTAAATGTTAAAACAATAACATATGACACAATATGTAATTACAAAAAAAAATGTATTAATCAAAAATAATTTTTCTTTAGTTATAAAAATGAGCTCAAAAAAAGTTGATGTAAGAAAATGCATGTACAAGCTCTATAAAAATAATATTTCATAAGAAAAACTTTTTAATTTAAAACTGTTTCATTTTAAAGTTGAAAAAACTTTCAATCATTTTAAAACGGAAAATGTTCCAAAAACATCTGTATAATGTATAATTAAAGATTTGAAAGTGAATGCAGAAAATATAAAAATATTTTGATAAGAAACAACACAAAAATAATAAGTAAAGTCTACCAGCTCGCTGCTTCTTTTGCTTTTGCGAGCTACCAGCTCGCTGCTTCTTTTGACAACAATCTCAAATCAATTATTAGAAAAAGAGCAAAAAAATTCAAAATTTCAACCACACGCACTTATAAATTGTTAAAAACAAAGACAAACATCAAATATAGTCATTGAGAGTCAATAGAAATATAGTGTTTGGGAATGATGGGTGTTACTCCAGTGACCCTAAGAATGCTTCTCCAGACCTCAAAAACAAAAGAAAAGCTAAATTTGGAAAGTATTGATATGGCTCGCAATTAGTCCCAAAGGTATGACTAACCAGTAATCAAGAAATCTATTGTCTATTCTGTTATTATTAATACAAAAAAAATTGCATTGAAAATATTTTGATTTTGTTCATGCGTGATAAAAATTACACTTTTTGGCCTGAGTTTGACTTTGGCTTATTATGCCAAAAATGTCATTGCTTTGCCAGAGAGTGAAAGTCTTAATTATGTTCTTAAGAATGATAACCCTGCTAACTGTCCTAATATAGACCAATCAAAGACTTTTGGAGTTATTTGAATGATTTAGGCTACAAGGAAAAGTGGGAAACCAAAAATGTTCAAAAATTAATTGGAAGAATTAAGTATTGTTTAAAAAAAAATAACTACAGAAGTAGTACAGCAGTTTTCAAGCTCGGCTAAAAGAAAATTGAATGCAGTTTGTCTTAAAGGATTACCATAAAAGAATTGATTAATGTTTTATATGTACATAAGTCCAACAAAATAATCTTAAGTTGATTTTTTTTAAGCATACATATGCTTTTTTTTAATGTTTTATTGTAATTCCATTTTTGAAGGGAATACCCACTATGCTTGATTATTAGTATTGATCCTTGCTATGCCATTGGATATTACAGATGTTGCTACAGTTTCCATTCAATTAAATTTATAACTATTTTATTTATATTTAAAATATTTTTTAAAATTTTTGTTAAAATTATTTAACAAATTTATTTAGCAAAATTACTATATACAAAAAAATATGTAATGTTCCTATGGTTACTATGGGCAACTATTGTAATTGATGAATTTATTTTAATACAGGAAATACTAATTAAATATATTATGCTTTTGATTATGTAAATGCTTTTCATATGATAATAATTCTCCAAAAGCTCTCCTCTTACAGTGGATCAGGTAACATCCTTAAGATTATTGAGTCCTTCCTTACCAATCGTAGTATAAAAGTTGTACTCAATGGATGGCACTCTTCTTCATATCCTGTGGCTGGTGAATTTTAACTCGTATAAAAATCAATTTTTTCTAGCTAATCATTATCGCATTAATCTAGATCTTCCTATATTTATGATCAGAAATGTACTCAATGAGTCATCTTCATTACATCTTCTTGGATTAACTCTTACTTCCAATCTTTCTTGGAAACCATATATCAAATTGATTGCAAAATTAGCATCTGCTAAGGTTGTATTTCTTAATTGTGCTAGCAATTTTCTTACTCTGGATTCTTTTCTTTATTTCTGTAAATCTCCAATTCATTCTTGTATGGAATACTGTTGCTATATCTGGAGCGGATCTTTGAATGATACTTTTTCTCTTTTAAAAAAGTGCAAAAGCGTATTGTAAATATAGTTGGATCTG
>NC_088928.1:44640000-44725000 GCF_038396675.1 Hydra vulgaris | reverse complement strand
GGTTTATGCAAGTTTAGGTTTGAAAGTAACACTTGTATGTAGTTCTCATTAAGTCTATTTAAGACTGACGTCTCATCAATCACGGAAAATGTGCGCTTTTCGAATGTTGGCAGCGATTGACTCAAATTTAAAGGAGTAAAAACAGATGAAAAGTAATTGTTAAGGATCGTAGCTATATGGCTTTCATTAGAAGTAATGTTTCCATTTGACTCTTTCATAGACCTTATTTGATTTTTAACTTTAAGTTTCATGTTTATATACCTATATATAAGTTTTGGATTTGTCTTGGCTTTTTCGGACATAGATTTTTCATATTGAGCAATAGAATGAGTTAGAGTTTGTTTTACTTTATTGCAGCTAATATTGTATAGTTTAGTGTCCAGACGCCAGTTTGGGTTTTTGCTTCTATAATAAAGTTTTTTTTTGTTTTTTATAGCAGAGATTACTTCTTTTGTGATCCAAGGTGTGTGTAAAGCAGAATTATTTGATTTGATTGCTGGTATTTGAAGATTACACCCTTCAATATAGATAGATTGGAATACATTATAACATTCATTAATATTTAAATTTTTAAAACGATTAACCCAGTCAATATCTTTGAAATACATGTTTAGTTTATCGAAATTGCCATTTTTAAAATCTTGTCGAGATGAAGAAAACCGATTTCTAGGAGGGGTTGACGATTCTACAGCGAAATTCCAAGTTAGAATTAAATTAGCTCGTCCTTTTTTAGTGCACCCCAGTTGAGAATGTCTTTCAAGAGAAAATATACGTTGAGATGACTCCGTTAAAATAAGATCTAGAGTGCTGGATGGACCTAATATAGAGTTCAATTGAAAAGTATAAAAATTGACATGCTGTGTTAAATGATTTGAATCAAATGTTTCAATAAAGTCTTCAGCTAGTGAGTTTGTGGTAATTGCTGTGTTGTTATGCCATGTGGTATGGTCAAGGTTAAAATCTCCTGCGATAAGAAGACCAGAGTAGTGTTTTTTTTCGACTAAATTAGATGCAAAATTTATAGAGGCTTTAATCTGATTATTTACAAAGTTATTGCTGAGGGGTGAACGGTATATACAACCAACTAGAATTTTTTCAGTTCCAAGAATAACTGAGCACCAAACTTGTTCAGAGTCATTGTTGAGTTCAAGATATGTTACTTCATGGCTTATTAGTGTATCAGATATATAAATGCAGACTCCACCATGAAGATTAATTGTGCGATCATGCCTATATGCGATATAATTAGTGAGGTTAATAATAGAGTTTTCATTAAACCATGTTTCTGTTATAAAGACAAGACTCGGTGGTGCTTTTGAAGTTTGAATAAGGCTTTGCAGCTCGGCAAGCTTCTCTGCATTTAACGAGGTCGCATTTGTGTAAAAACAACTAAAACTGTTAAGATGAATTGTTGTGTTTTTTTTATTATTGATAATCATTTTTATATTATTATTGATTCTGTTGTGAACTGATTTAAGTTTTAATTCTGTTTTAACATGTCTTGGATCATAATTTTTTTCCAAGGGTTGAGTCCCAAACTCCATCAACGCGTGTGACTCTACCACTACGGATGGCAAAACAAAAGGGCTGATCCTTTTGCTGACTTTCAAGTTTTTCTTTGTTGAGCCTGTTACATTCTATACGTAGTAGTTTAGATTGCCTTTGTTGAGCAGGAGTTTCATCTGGATTGATGTAGATTCCATTTCGAGCATTGTTGAGTCTAAGTTTATGGGCAACTTTGAGAATTGTATTTCTTTCATCTACGTTATTAAAAACTACTTGTAATGGACCTGTTTGTGTTGAGGTGCTTTTGCCACCTCTAAAGCGTCTAATAGTAACATGCTTACATTCAACATTTAGTTCGTTTAAAAGTGATGTAACTAGCATTTTATCATGTTCAATACGGTCGGCAGCGACTAGAGAAGAAGATGTCTCAGTACCAAAAATAATAACATTTTTTTGTTTTTTTTCTCTTTCCTGAACTTCACGTGCATTTGCATCCAGCAATTCTAGTTGAGCATTTGACCTTGTTATTTTACCTCTTCCAGAAACTACTGAGGCCCAGCTGGAGTTTGTTATATTGCTGCTGTTAGTGTAAGGTTTTAAAGTTTGTGATTCAGAAATGCTGACATCTGAGGCCCACTGATTTCAAGTGCTGTTACTTTTGCATCTTGAATAAGTTTTTCTTTTTGAAGATACTCTATTTGTTCACGCAAATTAGAGTTTTCATCTCTAAGCATACGAATTTCATTTGTTGTAGCTGTTTTAAATGCAAGAAACTCATATCGAAGTTCTTCGTTCTTACTTATTGCAAAAGCAACTGAATTCGCCTTGAGTTGTGTGGCTGACATTTTCGACTTCTGACTTGATGAAGTTTGCTGTTTCTTATCTTGCAAGGAGGGCTACCACCCTTAATAACAGTGGATTACCTCCTGGTCGTGAAATATTTTATATATTAGTTATCTTATTAACACAAATAGAACTGTTAGTTTTTTGTGTTTTTTTCCGTGTATATATATATATATATACTCCTTGTATATTTGTACACCTTGTTATATATTTCTCTCTATATATATCTATATGTATATATATATATATATATATATATATATATATATATATATATATATATATATATATATATATATATATATATATATATATATATATATATATATATACTCCTTGTATATTTGTACACCTTGTTATATATTTCTCTCTATATATATCTATATGTATATATATATATATATATATATATATATATATATATATATATATATATATATACTCCTTGTATATTTGTACACCTTGTTATATATTCTCTCTATATATATCTATATATATATATATATATATATATATATATATATATATATATATATATATATATATATATATATATATATATATATCTATATATATCTATATATATATATATATATATATATATATATATATATATATATATATATATATATATATATATATATATATATATATATATATATATATATATATATGTATACATATATATATAAATACATATATATATATTTATAGAGAGAGAGAGAGATACAAATTATTTTAGGCAGCACATACAAAGCTGTATTCAAAAAGGTGATGTACTTTGTTGGCACATGAAAAGTAATTTACTAGTCACGAAATGCTCAAAAACAGACTGACCAAACTGTGGCTTGAAATACCAATCAAAATGATTGAAAAACAAAAAAAAATGTGAACCCTGCCTCAGTTTTTTTCTTTCCAACAGTCTAAACATACCATAACTCACAAAAAAACAAGTGTGCCTAAACTTTCTGCACAAGGTGTATATGTGCATATATTACTCATAAGATATATTGCTTATTTATATTAATAATAAAACTCAGGCATATTTTCTTACCTTGATCATATTGAAAACAATCTCTACTTTATTTAAAACTAAATTTGTATCTGGAAGAGATCTTACACTTAAAAAAAATTTTTCAACTCCCATTCGACAATACACAATAGAAGGAGTGACACTTTGAATAACTGAATACGAGATTTTTGCTAAAGCTGTTATCATTATCTCTAAACTACTTGGTGGGAGTTGATCAATGTTTTCCCAACACATAAACCAAACATGTAGTGATGAACTTATGTTATCTTCAATATGTTGATGAGTAATGTTCTTTCTGCCTAATGACCTAATCAAAGTTTCGTAATCAGTTTCTTTTCTAACATTATTTGAAGAAGAATTATTTTGATTTGAGTTTGTAAAGTTTCCTGTATGACTTTGATTTTGATTGTTCCCAGCCCCTTTCGTAGCATGATGTTTTTGAACATTTGAATGTCCTGTTAAATAATTTCTACCTACTGATGAGGAGTTACCAACTGCTGTTGAATAGCTTCCACTTGCTAATGGATTGTTAAATGGTGATGAATAATTCCCAGAAACTGACGATCTTGGTACCTAAAGAATCAAAAACACTAATCAAAGTAAAAGTTGGTAAAGCAAAAAAGTTGACAACCTTTATTCAGAACCTTTATTCTTACTTTTTATTATTCAGAAAATATACAATAATTTTTAGAAGTATTTTAGAACCTAAATTACAAACATATTTAAAATAATATTCATCATATGATTATAATTATTATTTTTATCAAATGTATTTGATGCATTATGTACCATGACTTTCCCAGAGTGTTCTAAGAATATAGAATTAAATTTCTTCGAACTTTCTAAATATATATGGGAAATCAATAAAAAGAAATTTACAAACTTTATTCTTATGTAAAAAACAATTGATAGAGTACAGCTATTTAAACCAAAAGTTTAAATAGCTGTGTTCTATCAAATTTAAACCATTCAGTCGCAGGTTAATTCTATAACAAGTTATAGATAATTCCATGTCAAGCCATCAGAAATAAACAAAAATCGCCACCCCATGTTTTAGACTAATTTTTTTGTATGTTATAGGGTTTATAAAAACTTCAAAAACCTGAAATTTGGAACCTCCAACTCCTTATGACTCTTAAGATATTCAGGATGAAATTTTCTTTTTTATGCTCAATCAGCCTTTCTTGTAAAATGCTTTTTTGTCATTTGATAGCAATTTTTATGAACGAAGGTATCATCCTAAAATTTGGTACATAACAATCTTCCACATGGCAAATATTAAATTATAAAATTTTTTTAGACCACCTAAAGTACATGTAAATTGAATAATAATGACATACATTTTGGCAGTCCAAATGGCGATGTCACCATGACAACTTTTTTTTTTTGAGGCATTTGTACAACTTACAATATAGGTATCAAACATTTCTATTAATGAAAAATATATTATTGCATTTTTTTTTTACTTTTCTACTTTTCTGCAGGCTTTTAAGTAAAGCTAATATAAATGCTGAGTTGGATAACTTATTTATGACAAAATTAGCTATATCTTAATTTTATGTTGTAAAAAGTTATTTTTAAAGTCTTTTTGAAGACAATCATAATTTTATATTTTATTTCTAATTTTTTTGTGCATGGGGCATGGGGTAGGCTCAAAAAGGATGCAATTAGGCATTTTACCATTGTTTATTGTTATTAAATGATTATTATCTATTTAGTAATAAAATGTGCTGAAACAAGGTGTGTTCATATTAAAGTGATTGTTTGAAATGCAACTAACAAATGTTATATCATTACTATATGAGTGGTAAATAAAAATAAAATTTAACTACCTTTGAATAATGTATAAGAGGAAGTCATATAATATGACACATCCAAACTAATAAAATGTTTAAATAATTTTTCAAAAACTAAATATTATATATAAAATTTATTTTGTAAAATATTTTAAAACCAGATTTTTTGAAGAAATCTAAAAGTTTAAATTATCAAGGTGTTCTATTGGATTAGAATGAATGCCAAAAGTTTAACAAGATAACACGGTATTTTAGAACTATCAATTAAATTTTCAAGTGATGAAAAACATTGGTTTATTTTATCATGGAAAATTTTTTACAGCAATTTGCCATAAATATAATATATATATATATATATATACATACATGCATACATACATACATACATACATACATACATACATACATACATACATACATACATACATACATACATACATACATACATACATAACTATATATATATTATTTTTGAAGTTTTTATATAATTTCGCTTCATCTGAGACCTAGCAAGACATACATCAGCACCTCTATTTATATATATGTATAAATATATTATATATGTATAATACCTGTATAAATATCTATATAATAATAATAATAGTAATAACAAGAGATTAAAGATCATTTACAACAATCACAATAGTGATGAAGTAATTCAGAAGCACTAAAAATGTTTGCTATAGGTTCAAGAAAGCATCTTTCAAGAGCTGATGTAAAAAAAAAAATTTTTTAATGTTTCTAAAGTGATTGTTTATAGACAAACCAATCCAAATTTGAATTGCAGTCATACAGTCTTTGGATAGCGACACGTAAGTTAGCAACTGACTGACTGACTGAATGCATCTTGTGTTTTGCCTTGAAATTTGGGTATTTAGGAGTTTGAATAAATATGCAGTAAACTTGGTCGATAGTTTTATATGTGATAACTGATATCTTATAAATTATTCTTTGATGGATTGGTAACCAATAAAGAGACTTTTTAATGGAAAGAAGATGATGCAAAATTTTTGAGATTAAGAATGAGAGATGATGCAACTATTTTTTGTACATTGAAATTTGTTAAGATTTTTTTGGTAAGAATATAATAATTGCAATATTTTGGATAGAACGTGATAATACATTAAATAATAGTCAAGAGTTAACAATGCAAAAAGCAATTGCTGCTTCTTTAGTGAGAAATGGATCTATGTGGCAAAAAACACAAATATGGAAGTTGCAGGATTTAACAGTGTTGCATGGCTGACGCCATCAATTCCCTCCCCCCCCCCCCTACTTTGAAACTCATATTGTCGGCCCTGTGTTGCTTATATGATAGTCCATAAAAAGATATGGACTAGCATATAAGCAACCCAGGATTCTTATCAGATTTACTGTAGTTAGTGTTGCTCCATAAAATGAAATTTTAGAATCATTTATATTTACACTTTTTTGTTTCCAAGATCCGAATGAGCTTCTGCTTTGTTTAGGTTAGTTTAGATAGCTTGTTTAAGTTAGGTTAGGTTGCTTCTGCTTTGTTTAGGTTAAGCAGAAGTCCATTTTCTAGAAACTATTTTATGATTGAATTAGCACATTCAGTGATTTTGTTAATGTTATCTTTTCCTGGGTTTATAAGAGTATATATTTGGATATCATCAGAATATTGATGATGATTAGTGCCATGTTTAGCTATAATACAATATATGGGTGATGTAAACATTGAAGTATAAATAGAAATCTGTCTAATGGAATATATCTGTTTAAATCTGTCTAATGGAATATATAAATCTGTCTAATGGAATATATAAAATAGAAAATATATAAATATATAATATATAAAGTAATATAGAAAATATATAAATATAGAGGAAGTATAGAAATATAGAATATAAAATAAGAAAAAATAGAAATATAGAATATAAAATAAGAAAAAATAGAAATATAGAATAAAATATAAAAATATAGAAAATATAGAAAAAATATAGAAAATATATAAATAAATTATAAATAAAAATCTGTCTAATGGAACAAATAAAATAGCAATCTGTCCAATTGAAAATAGAAATCTGTTTAATGTCTAATAAACTATCCTGTGGTACTCCAGTTGAACTCACTGGCAAATGGAAACAAAAGATTTTTGAGAGTGAAATTATGATGTCAGCCACTTTGTAGATATATATGTATATAAACACCTCCCCAATTCATGTCCCGAAGGCGATGAAGGCCACTATAGTCTAGAAGGCTGCTTTAGTTGTGATTACCACCTTCTTTCAACTCTATATCTCCAAAACACAAACCTTGACAAACAAGGCCGCTGCTTGGAGAAACAAGTTGAGCACAGTACCACCAAGGACATGGTGGAGATCTATAGATACCTAAGCATTTTTTTTTATTATTATAACACGTCATGCAGGATTTAAACATATTTAGAATATTTGGGTTGCAGAACTCTGAAGAATAATATTTTGTAACTCTTTTCATTCCAATATCATGTTTGACCTTTTGACCTTTTTTTACAACTTTATTGTTTATCTTCAAATAGAACTTTTTTTAAATAAGGCACTGTGAGTTACAATACAGCCAAATCTTTTTCGACCACAGGAAAAGTTGGTGGCAATTTTCCGATCTGTAAACATGGAATATAGCTCTTTAGACTTATTCTCAGTTGATCTAAAAGATTATTTGCTTTTGCTAACTTCAACAATGTATAATCTTCATTGCTAACTTCAATTGCTAACTTCAACAATCTATAATTTAATAGACAGAATTTTTAATATAAACTCTGCGTACTTGTTATATAAATTCCAAAAATTACTTTGAGCAAAGCCCATTAAACAATTTTTATGAACTTTAATAAAACTTAACTCAATGTTAGAGAAAATGGAACAAAAAGAATGCAAACATATATGTCAGCAATAAAATACAATAATACTTACTCTGTATATGTTTTAGTATTCTTCTGTTTTGTTTTGTATAACTGTAAATTTTTTACTGTTCTATTCCCTACTTTTTGACCAGATCATTATATATATATATATATATATATATATATATATATATATATATATATATATATATATATATATATATATATATATATATATATATATATTTATATATATTTATATATATATATATATTTATATATATATATATATATATTTATATATATATATATATATATTTATATATATATATTTATATATATATATATATTTATATATATATATATATAAATATATATATATATATATATATATATATATATATATATATATATATATATATATATATATATATATATATATATATATATATGATCAAATTAATAAAACTTCAATTTATACCAAAAATTAAATTACAGGAAGTCGCCAATGTCTTAACTTCAGTAAATTTTCACACATTTGTGGAATTTGCTGACACTATTATAAAAAAAATTCTTTATAAATGACTACTTATGTTTTTTTTTAAAAAAAATATTTTTTAAAATGGGGATTTAATGTAACTATTATTTGAGCTCATTTATTTTTAGGGTTTTTTAAGAGAAACTTATTTTTGAGCCTACATTTAGAAATTAATTTCAATTTTTTGTTTAATAAACATTCTTGGTTTGCATGTGTAATTATTTCAAATTTTTCTTGTAGGCATAGTAAGCATTTTTTGGAAATATTGTTATATGCAGGCGCTGTCTTAAGGATGGACCAATTCAGTATAAAATCATCAATATTTTTATCTTTTAATTCCCATATATATTTTGACAGCATGGTGTCTTTTGAATACTTTTTATTTTTAAAAGATTGCTTATGATTGGCAAAACATTTTTTCCATTCACCCTCTGTTATGCCAATATATTGTTTATCAGGTACATTCTTAGAGGAAACAACATATTTATATACCACATTTTTTGATAAACAACTTCCACTCATTAGACAATTGTTTTTTTGTTTACAATTATAATTTTCTATAGTTTTTTCATTTAGGATTTCTTTTTTGCTTAACAAAGCATTATTGTGGACTTTTATAATTCTTTCCATATTTTTTGTGCAACTGTAGCTAACTTAATTGTATTTCGATTAAAAATTTTATGTAATTTATTATAGGGTGAGCAATGCTTATCAACCAATTTTATAAACACTTTTCCTATGTTAGTGGAAACATTTTTGCTATATGGGGGGTTGAACAAAATTATATTTCTAGTTCTATTTCGCTTTTTTGTATTCTTTTTTTCAGGGTAATATTTTAGTTCAAAATTTTCAAAACCACTTTTTAAATCCCAATTTCAATTAATAACAGGCTAAACCAAAACTCCTCTAATGAAAATGTATTCAATTCCTCTAAACAAATATTTGAAGATGCCCTTTAAAAAAGCAGTTTTGATATTTTTTAGAACTCAAAGAACTGTCAGTTAATTTTGAAATGAACAATGAACAAATTTTTTATTTAAATAAAATACTATGGTGTTTATCCATTTTAAAAATATTAAAGTTTACTGGTAAATTTACAGGTAAAGTTACCGGTAAATTTTACATTTGCAACACTTATCATCATCTTCCAATACTACTGCTAATTGTCTCCTTCGTTGTTTATTCGTGAATGACCGAAGTTAGAGTATTTCAAAATTTCACTAATTTTTATAAAAAAAGTAGTTAATTATCAAAAATTAATAATTTTATTTTAATAATTTGCTTATTTTAGATTTTAATAGTATGCATTTTTTCAAATTGTTGTTTTGCTAAAGAATTATTTCAGCAGGTTGCATATAAGCATTATTATTTTTTATATAAGTTCATATTTACGAACTAATTACATATATTATTTGAGAAAAAAAAATTGTAAATTTGAGTTTTGCATACTTTTTTATATTTTTTCTTAAATGACCAAAGTTACATGGAGACCAAACTTAGGCAATTTTACGGTATATATATATGTGTGTGTATATATATATATATATATATATATATATATATATATATATATATATATATATATATATATATATTATATATATGGGCAATTCCACAGCTGAAAGTGAAAAAGTTGTCAAATTTTATTCTCTTTTTTGTCAACTTTTAGCAAATGAATATTGATGTAGAAATTAAAAGTTTATTTAAAATATACCTTTAATACTAAAAATAATTTGTTTAAGTCATTTTTATACCTCCGAAAGTTACAGTTTTTCTCATTGTCGCATGATAAAAAAGGTATCATTGTAATGTCATTTTAACCATGAATTTATTTGCATAATCGGAATTAATTTAGCATGAAAATGCAGCTAAAATGTTCAAACTGTTGTTGGTCAAATTTAATATTTTATAAAATATATATATCTTAAGAAAATAACAAAAAAACTATTGCAATTTTCATGTAATGTAAGTTAACAAAAACAGGATTAAGTTTTGCTTTTTCTAAAATTAGGTTGAAAAACTTTTTTAATAATATATGCGAAAGAATATTAAATGTTACATTTTTACATTTAAGTTTTGAATAACGATGCTTAGTTAAGCCACATTTTTATTTAAAATTGTGGTAAAATGTAAGTAAAACTGCATGCATTTACTAAAGTTATGGCATTTTTTCGTTGACAAAATGAATTATGTCATTTAGTAAACTTATTTTGTCTTACTATTTGTTATTACTAAAGTTATGGCATGTATTATTACTAAAGTTATGGCATTTTTTCGTTGACAAAATGAATTATGTCATTTAATAAACTTATTTCGTCGCATTGGTTGACAAGGTTTAAACTAAAACTTATAATAGGAGAATTTAGAAAAAAAATCTTTTATTTTATTTTAATATTATATAAAATCATTTATATTATTAATTTTTTATTTGCTTATGTGTTCTTACTTGGTTAACATATAAATATACTTAAAAAAATAAAAATAAGAATCATATAAAGATTTTTATTAATAAATAAAAAAACATTAATAAAAAAAAAAGATATATTTGATATATTCCCTTAATATAAAAAAAAATCAGTTAAAACCTTTTTTATTTTTGTTTTATTAAAAGAAATTTCCTTCCTGTCACAAACGATCACATATATCTGAACCCCTCTCCCTCCTAAACAGCGATAGCAGTTTTTTAGTCAAAAATACTTTAAAAGATTTAAATGTAAATACTTTGCAGCATTTTAAAAACTCAACCTAATGAAAATAAGTCAATACGCATAAACCTAAGGAGTGTAAGCAAAAACTTCGACAAACTAAAGATTTTCTTTTTTAAACAACTTTTTTCTCAATTATATTTATAAAGTTCCATAATAAATACTAAAATAATTTTTTAAAGTTGCCCTTGGTCTTGCGTAAAAACTGTTTTCCATTGAATAACTTTCATAAATTTTATGAAAAATCACTCAGGAAGAGAGCCACCAGTTTTTTAAAATTTCCTTTGTTAATTAGTTTTAATGAATGAGTTCAATACTCTTGCAATTGTTTTGTTACATAACTCTAACTCTGAATAATAGATATAAAAATTCCACAATAAATATTGCTCGTTAATGTAAGTGATGTAATGTAAGTTATATAGTATCAAAAAAACCAGTTTATTTTCCTTAGCCTGTCATCTCTGAAAATTTTAATATATTTTTTAAATTGGCATAGAATTCTTAACATCTTTTGAAAGTTTCTAATACAAACCGCTTTACTGATTTGTAGAAATCTGACCTAAAAGTTGATGCAATTTTTTTACCTTGTTTTCCGTGTAACGTAAGCTAAGTGGCATTTTCAGCAATAAGTTCACCCTTTTTTTCACCAGACTCAAAACTTTTTAGCTTATTTTATTCTTTAGACAATTTTTTCATACAAGATAGCTAAAAGTTTTATTTACAGTTTAAATAGGCAAATATTTGATAAAGTCGTTGTGCGTGTAACGTAAGTTAAAAATGGAATTACCCATATATAAAATAAAAAATAATATTGTATTTAAATACAATTCTCAATAGTAGAAAAGTGCTCAATGATTTAATTTAAACTTAATTTAAATTTTGTTGAAATTTAATTTAATTTTATTGAAATTTAAATTAATTTTTATTGAAATTTAAATTATTTTAATTAAATTATTTTAATGAAAAATTTATTTTAATGAAATTTAAGTTATCGAAATTAAATTTAAATTATTTAAATTATTTTAAATTAAAATAATTATATTTATATAAAATAGTTAAATTAAATATGATTAAATAAAATTATAAAAAAATAAAAGCATTAAAAATTATTTAAAATAAATTAAATTTAAATTATTTTAACTGAACTATTTTGATGAAATTTAAATTATTTAAATTAAAGTTTTTTGAAATTTAAATTAACTTAATTTAAATTTAATTTAAATTTTAAAATTTTAAAAGCATTATAAAATTAAAATGAGCATTATAAAAAAAAAAAAGATATAATGTTTGTCTAATCAGTGTTTTAGGACAACAACAGAAATTTGTTTTTGTGTTTGCACATAGAGACCATTTTGCCCTATTTTTTAATTAAGTTAGTGCCTTTACAAAGTAAGATTTCAAGTTTTTCATTTAAACAAAGATGACAAATTTTTGAAACCAGGTCGGCCTGCAACATCTAATAACTTTCCATTAAATAGATGGTACAAAATTATTTTCTTTTAACTCCCTTATTTCTTTGGAAAGTTCTGTGTCATGTTTATATTTATTGGTGTTAAATGATTTTAAATGGTTTGCATAATGAACTTTAAAAGAGGTTGCACTTATACCAATATATAATTTGTCTTTTTGTTCAGGGTCATTAGAACATACTGTTGCTTGGTATACAATGTTATAAGATAGCACAATGGGCAGGCAGATTAAGTAACGCAAGTGCAATTTTTTTCTTTTACTGTATTATTATCATTGTATAAAATATTTTTATTATTTCTATGTTCAGCATACAATATAAAAAGTCTGTCAAGTAAAGTGTAAAGTAAAAAATTTACTGTATTATTATCGTTGTATAAAATATTTCTAATATTTCTATGTTCAGCATACAAGAATAACTAATCTTAGCTGAGTTTTTATTAAACATTTTGTGCAGGTTGACGTGGAAATGATGCTCAACTAAGGTTAAAAAGCGTTTACCAATTTTTTTTAGTGACATTTTTGCTAAATGTTGAGTTGTACCATATGATATTGCACTTGTGCTTTTTTCTTTGAGTTTGTTTTATGTTTGGTTGGTAGTACAGTGAGTGTACAATTGTATTCAGAATACTCTAATGCATAATCATAAGGAGGAGCAGAATTTTTAAAAATAACTTTACTTGACGATGTAGCAGACAGTCTTAAATTAATGGATTGTGGCAGACATTTTATATTGTAAGGTGAATGGTTAGAATCAGCATGTGTGTAATTAAGGGTATTATCCAGTTTACCGTAAGGTTAAAATTGAGTAAATTAATAATCAATGTAAGAATAAATTGTCAGAAATATTTACAGTTACATCAAGATAATTTATGATTTTCAGATTATATGAAATGAGAAGTTTATGAATTTTTTAAATTTGCACAAAATGTTTTTTTACTTTTTCTATTTGTTTTCCACTTTTATTCTTAAAAATAGTGAAATTTTTGTCTTTATATAGACCAAAATAGTTTATGTTATAAAATTGAGAAAGCTGAAACAAAATGAAAATACCAACTAGTTTGCATACCTATGCATCATAGAATATGTCCATAGTGACCTTAATTAAACCAGCTCCTTTTTTATTAAGATTTTCTTGCATGCTGTATAAATGCACTATGTTCTACAGTTACAAATGCATGCTGCTTCACAAAAGTAATTACCTTTGTTAGAAGATTTTCTGAGATTGATGGATAAAAGTCATTGATGTCGAAGAAAAAAATTTTATAACATAATTTATAGTTTGTAATATATTGGTTTTTTTGTACCTTAAAACCTTTTATTATGTCTCGAGTAAAGAGTAAACTTAGTTGATGTCAAAATATTTTTTATTTATTTATTTGATTCAGACAGCAAGTACAGTACAAGATCCATAGATAAGATAAAAAAAATAATTAAAAGTTCTGTTTAATCTATACACAGCTGCATTGCTGCTGGCACAGGTAACTAACTGATTTATAAGGCTAAGTCTGTAGTTATGCAATAAAATCTAGATTAGGCAAGCCTAGTGCCATAAACATATTTGTAGCACTTGGGTACTTATCATATTCAAAAAATATTTCAGTACATTTCTTGTAACAAGAGTCTAGCTTTAACATAGTATTTGCACTAAAATTATTCCATAGAGCCGCATCATAAAAACAGAAGCAGTAGGTCTTAAATAGCTGCACTTTTACCTTAATCAAGCATTTCTTGAATCATCTGATTAATCTCTCAATTTATATCAGCATTATCAAACAAACCATTTTCTATTATGTGACACAGATAATTGAATTTGTCAATGAAACTAATTCACATCCAGCTAAGGTACAGTGGAAAATTGCTTGACACAATCTTACATCTCTGTTTTGGGCTAAATACCATACACATTGTTTTTTTTTTGTATTAAATGACATGTTAATAGTGGTGGCTTCACCTTTTAATGCAGTTAATAATTTTTGTAATGCAAACCAAGACGGAGCAATTAGCACAATATTGTCGGCATATGCAAAAAGATTCAAAGAAGTTCCACCTATGTTAAATCTAATATGCATATTCCTAATATTGAAAATCAGTGTTCTTATATAAAATATGAACAAGAAAAGTGAAAGAATTCCACCTTGCCGTACACCATTGCTTATGTTAAAGCTATCAGAGTTTACTTTCTGCCATCTGACAAACATAGTTTGATTTTTGTACCAAGATGCAAGTTGACAGATTCCATTCTTAGCAATTCCCTGATCAATTAATTGAGGAAACAGTTTCCAATAATAAATGCTATCAAAAGCTTTGTTGAAATCTATAAAGCATGTGAATACATGGCTTCTTCTAGAAATATAGTATTCAACTGTCTTTTTTAAATAATATGTACAAAACATTGTGGAATGAATTTTCTTAAAACCAAACTGAAAATCATAAGCATTCTCATGAGCTTTGATATATTCAAATAAAACACCTTCAAGTATTTTAGAACAAGCAGGAGAGATTGCGATTGCTTTGTAATTATTTACATCTGTTAAGTTTCCAATTTTAGATTTTACTAAAAGTATTATCATGGCTTCACAAAATGTTGATGGCAAATGTCCATACAACAAGCATAAATTTAAAAAAATACTTAGATAGAGAGACAGTCTATGTCCTCCATATATAAATGATTCCATAAGCAAGTCATCTAGTTCAGCAGATTTTCTCTTTTTTTGCTTATGAAAAGCATTAGTAAGGTCTATAATAGTAACTCTAACAGGTATGTCTAGCAATGAAGAATGCACTTTCTGTTCAAACTGTATTCTATACTGGTTATCATTAAGTGAATTATATGGTGTTTGAAAATATTTCTTCCACATAGTGACGATGTCATTGTCACCAGTAACTCCACCAACACTAGCAACATGATTGGTTGCCTTTACATTATTAGTTTCATACACACTGTTCCAAAACTTTAAAGGATCGCCACTATTTATATTCAGTGCACATCTGTTAGCTTTAATTTGCTCAGTATGATTTTTACAGTGCCTAAAAGCAAGTTTAAATACTGGCCGAGTTTTTTTCATTCTTTCAAAGATAATACCATGTTTAGGTTTTCCATCAATTACTCATTGTTTGAATGCATCCCGTGCTAACTCATGTTTATCTGCAACATAGATATTCCATCCAGGAACATTAAATTCCGAATTTACTATTAAACCCCTATGAGGTATCATGTCAGCCACAGTAGATTGCATACATTTTATAATGTTATCGTAAAAAAGATCAATTTCAGAAGCAATACATTCATGAAATACAGAACAATTAAATATACTAAGAGGTACTTTTACTCATTGAAGTAAATAATCCATTAATATTGAGTTAAAATGGAATAGTCACAAGCTTGCCAATCTGGCTTACTAGGCAACATCTTGAAAGTAGAATTACTATCTATTGTAGCAGCTTTGCTATTTACTGAGCATAAAATTAAAAAAACTAATGATCTATGATTTGATGCAATGACTTCTGTTAATACCTAATCATTTGCTATTAATTTATCCACAGCATGGCTACATAAGACATAATCTAGCCAAGAAGTATTCTTACTATCAACACTGATATAGGTAAAAGCATTATTTAACCTGTTTATATCAGATTTAATCAGATTATTTTCAGCAACAAGATTTGAGAACTCGTCATAAAATCTTAAGCCCTCATGACAATTAAAATTACCTGCAATAATAGTTTATACTGTATGTTTCTACTATAATAGCATTCAATTTGGAGCATATATCAATATAGGCTTGAAGACTCTCCTCATCGTTATAATTAGTGGGCATGTATACATTCATAAGCAGCACCAACAGCAACATAGAAAGATGAATATCCTTCATGCTTTGTTTTTAGCTTTTGACACTTAACTGATTCATTATTTTTAATTTGCAAAATATCATAAGTGCATTCTATAACTTCATTCTCCGTAGTAGTGGATTCAAGACGCAACACAAATATATCGACAGTTTGTTTGCTAACTTATACTATAGATTTCAACCACATATTTGTCACTGATGATCCCAAAAAATGGGTCTTTGATTTTTTCAGTTGTTTAATATTTTGTGCTGGTTGTTGTTGATACTGCTTCCATGGTATTCCTTTTTTGACAATCTTTTTCTAAATCTAATTTACAAAATATGTAAATTATGGAACAAACTTAACTTTCCAAGTATTTTTAAAAAATCAGTTGGAAGAAAAATTGAAAAGGTTATAGAAAAACATGACAAGTATCTTAAAAAGCCAGGCAAAAAGGAAGAAAGCTCTGTTTTTGGAGATCTTTTTGATACCACCAATATTATGGGGATGGGGCTTAGTCTGGAAGATAAAAAATTTTATAACATACAATGATTAAGTTCAGGAGAAGTCGGTCACAGTACTAACACACAAATGTCATTACATCATTCAAAAGTCAGAGTTTGTAATGCAAGATACAACTTCGACAAGCAAAGTAAATAATTTTCTAGTTAGCAGTTTAACTGCATCAGAAGAAAGTGGTTCAGATTTAAATCCACAAGGCAATTACAAACCAGTGAAAATTAAAAAATCAAGAAAGAGAGTATACAATAGAACCAAGTTAGCATCTAATCTTGAACCGAATTAGCATCTAATCTTGCCAAATAAATTAGCTAGAATCTGTAAAAAGTCATATGAAAAAGGTATTGAAATTGAAAGTCTAAGTCAAACAGATCAACTATAATAAAAGGGGAAAGAAAGAATTACTAAAATAGTAAAAGAAGAACATTTCTGCAAACATTTTGATAGAAAGAAAATAAACAAGACTGAGTACCAAGTTGTGATACTTCAAAATGAAAATAATAAAATCAATTTAGAAATTGTTAAATGTGAAAGTGGAAAGTCTCATGCTTTAAAAAAATTTGCTAAAAGACTTTGATGCATGGAAATGTATTACAATGATTATATGTGACACAGTAGCAGTAAACACAGGAAAATTAAATGGTATAGTTGTAAAAATACAAAATGAAATGGAAACCAGAGGCTTTACTAAACCACAATATTTAGGATGTCAGTATTATATACTGGATTTCATTTTAAAACATGTTTTGGATCATTTTGTAAATTATAAATCAATAATGGTTTGAAAATCTATAATCAATCTGGTTTGAAAATCTTCAAAAAAATTATACAAATGAAGCTGAGCCTAATTATTACATAAACCTAGGATGGCAAGATGACTTCAAATTCCTTTATGAGTTATGTAAAGCTTTTTGTTACTTCAAGAACCAAAAAAGATTACTAAAAATTAAGTGGCATAAGCTTCCTCCATTGCACAATGCAAAATAGAACTCTAGAGCATCAAATGTTCTTATTGCCTATTTTCTTATACCAACATGGAGATGTGAACTTGAAAGTGCAGCAACCTTTATTGCAAATCCATGGAAAAAACTTAGGTTCAGCAAACAATTATTTGATGGTAAATTATATGACCATATGCTAGATGCATTGACTGAACTTAAGTGTACAGCTGTTTTAAAGTGCTTTATGAAACACTGGAGCAAAGTAGATAGTGCACTTCATATTCCAAGGAAAAACATCATTGCTGAAATTGGTGTTAAAATGATGAAAGATCTCCCTAAAAATTCAAAAAAATGGAAATATGCAAATGTTTAATTTATTGGAAAGAATGACCTGTGAAACATTTAACTAACTTGCAGAAATTTATTACTTTTATTGATCCACTTAGGTGACCACTTAGTTTTTAAGTACTAAATATAATTTACAGTTTGTTTTATTTATTTTTGTGGCTATTTATAAATGTGTTTCATATATTACATGTCCTCATGTAATATATGAAAAATCATATTATTAACTAGGGGGGGGGGGTGATATTTTTGCAACTAGACAGTCAATAAATCAGTTTTTTATCAATTACTCGACATTTCTTTGGTTATAGAAGTATGGCCACAACAGATTCAAAAAATGTCATAACCCTAATGTACAATATGTAAACTAATTATTTTATGATAACATCATTGTAATAAATGTTATTGGATTTAGAAATTGGATGTATGGTATGGATGTATCTTAGACTCCTATAAAAAGTTAATTAATTTGGAAATTAGAATAAGCTAACTGTTACAGAAAATTATAGTATAAATAAACAATATAACATAAATATAATAGAAAAATATATTGGAAATAATAAAATAGTAATAAACTTAAACATTTTTTTTTTTTTTCACTTTTTATACTTTTCCAGAGCTGAGAGTGTCATACAGTCAAGAAGGCTGCTCATTTTTTTAATAAATATAAAAATACCAAATAAAGACAATAAAAATACCTTGCATTTATGACATGTTTGACGACTTGGAAAGTTATCATATAAACATTGGCTGCAAATCCAGTTTGCTACTCCTCCACTTTGTAAATTTCCTCCCCCTCTCTGTACACTTCCTCCTCCTCTGTTTCCACTTCCTCCCCCTCTATTTCCAATTCCTCCTCCTCTGTTTCCACTTCCTCCTCCTCTGTTTCCACCTCCTCCTCCTCTGTTTCCACTTCCTCCTCCTATGTTTCTATTTCCTCTTCCAATATTTCCATTTCCTCTTCCTCTGTTTTCGCTTCCTCTCCCAGACTTCATTTAAATGATTATTTAAACTTGTGTGAAATAAAACCTGCAAAAAAAATTATATCTTAAAAACAATAAAATTGTATATATATATAAAAAAAAAGAAAAAGTCTTTCTATTTACATTACCTCACTAAACCACACTGCACTTCATCAGACTATACTCAATACAAATACATATGTATTTACATATGTATTTAATCTGGTCACGTTTATATAATTAAGTTTTTGCACCTGTCTAACCAAAAGTGGGTTGGGGAGGGTCAAAAAAAATTCCATTTTGCATCCTCTTTACAACTTAATAAGTAATCATTATCGCTAAAACGTTTGTTTCTTTTGAAAATTAATTGTATGCATTTAGATAAGAAAATACAAAGTTCAGGGGCCGATCCAGCTTTTTTTGTTACTTGAGATAACTAACTCACAGACATGGAACAAACTCAAAATATTTATATGTTTATATTTATGTCAAATAAGGATGCTTTGCAAAAATTTGCGATGATTGGAGCCTGGAAACAAAAAAGCCCTAAAATTTTGGCCCAAATGTGAGAGCGACAAATTGAAAAATTATTTTTTTTTACTATTTTTAACTTAAGTTATATATATCAATAAATTTTAAATTTGATAAGATCTCTCGGCGTTAAAAATTGTGACCTTTTAAATCCCCCTCAATTTGAGGGGGTTACAAACTTAATATGGTCATAACTTTTGAATGTTAAAAGATTATTGTATGAAATTTAAAATTTATTGCTAGATATAAATTAAGTTATGAATAGTAAAAAAAATATTTTGCCAACTTGTTGCTCTCACATTAGGGGCAGTTGTGGCCAAAATTTTAGAGCTTTTTTGTTCCCAGGCTCCAATCATCCCAATTTTTTGCAAAGCATTTTTATTTGACATAAGTATAAACATATAAATGTTTGGTAAAGCTACAGTTAAGCGGCCTAAAATAATTTTATTTTTTCGCTTGTTGCGCTTTCGTGTGAAGACTTGCTCAAAGTAGTGACTTTTTAATATAAACAAAAGGAATATTTATTGGCTTTAGTACATACATCGACTATCTTATAGCCTGCTGCTACAAGGGAGTGCTGCTACATCGACTATCTTATAGCCTGCTGCTACAAGGGAGTGCTGCTACATCGACTATCTTATAGCCTGCTGCTACAACGGAGTGCTGCTACATCGACTAAGGGTTTGGCATGGGGCAGCATCTTTTTTTTTTATTATTGTTTGACTTAATATTTCTAATGTTTAAAAAGCATCCTCTGACAAGAGCACAACAAGCGAAAAAATAAAATTATTTTAGGCCGCTTAACTGTAGCTTTACCAAATGTTTGGTGTTTGCTCCAGTCAAATTACCTCAAACACCAAAAAAAGCTGGATCCACCCCTGAAGTTATGACCTTGATATTGGAAAGGAAGGGGCAACTATAACTAAAACCAATAAAAAAAACAAAATAGAAATAAAAATAGAAATAAAAAAAGCCATAAAAAATTAAAATAGGAACCCAACATTTTAAATAAAAATTAGCATTTTCTCAAATAATTTACATTTTTAATATATAAGAGGGAGTTAAATAAAATAATCTTCTCCTTCTTAAAATCTTTCTTTTAATGCCAACGTGTAAGCGCTTAGAGAAAAATTGACTCAGTTAAAATATTTTAAGTTGAGAAAAACAAAATTTGATGAATAAATTTATGTATAATAAAAATTTATTACTTCAAACGTCATAACTTTTTGTAAAATTGTTCGATGTTCATAATTTTTCACCATTAAAATAATGTATTCTAAATGCCTTTCAAAAATATTTTTTTAGTATTTAATCAAATTTAAAGTTTTGTGTTACATACCTAGTATAGCGAGATGTTACTAGAAAAAAATATCGTACACCAAATGTTGATAGATGTTAAAAGTACACTATAAGGTATAAATGATAAGACGCAAAAGTAACGTTCTAAACTCTAAACTAACATTGCATTAATTCGCACTAGATTTGCTGAAAATGTTTCAGGGCGTTTGTTATTTACAATTATTATTTACAAATAGTAAATTAATAATTAAAGGCTATAGTTTAAATAAATATATATTTACCTAACAAAACTTTTAATTTAAATTTTCAAATCTTTTTTTATTATGGCAAAGTCGTGAGTTTTTTGTAAAAATAAAAAAAATGTAATTTGAACCTCCCTAATAATCTATTTAAAAGATTTCTTAGAAATTTACGTAGTTTTATGTTCTCCTTCACAAAATTCTTTGTAAAATATGGTTTTCGCAACCTTCGACCATTTAAACTGATAGACGCGCCTTACCGTAAGTTAATGCTCACAAATTTTTATATAGTTGAAGGTCGACAATATTACTATACATTATTTAAATATTATTTACATTTTTTTATTTATTAAAATACATTATTTAAATTTAAACTTGAATGCGCTTATAAAGATATTATGTTTACAAGCGCATTCAAATTCATAATGGAGTTCAAAAATTAGACTTAAAGTTTTTCTTTTTTGTATATAATTAAATAAATGAGAATATAATTAAATAGATTTATATAGATGTTCTATAAAAAAAAAAATTTATAAGAGATTACTTTTTTTTACATTTAAAAAAAAACAATCCGTTATGAATTATAAAATACAGAAATATAATTAAAATTTACATGATCATTGATAATTGTTAAAAAACAGATGAACGCGGGGACTCGTAAGAAAAACGTAAGGTCTCGTCGGCAAGAACTGCTGAAAAGTTTACGCGTTAAAATTTTGTATAACAAAGTATTCGCAAAATAAAAAAAGAAACTTACGATGAAAAATAAGAAATAAAAGAACTCAAGCTTTTAAGCTATTATTTAGAGTAGAAAAAAAATAATATTTTAGAATTAAAAACATAAACGTCAGTTAAAAAAAATTCCGTTATAAATATAAAGAAGCATTATACAGTTTTATAATTACAAAAAGTATAAATAATAATTAATAAATTTTTAAATTTTAAAAGAAGTTTAAAAAAATTATATATCATCTTATAAAAAAATAACTTTTTTAAGTTTTTATTTAAAAGAAAGATATAAACTCTTGAGAAAAGTCAAAAAGTTTTTCAAAACTTTTTTATTCTAAAGAAAAAGCTCGCTGAAATGAAATAGATTATTTTCCAAAATTAGTTTTATAAGCTGATTGACGAAAGTCGCTAAAATTTCGTGAATAGTGTTTAGGTTTTTCTTTTTTGGTATACAAATTATGATGAGGTACAGGGGATGGATGAATTTTCTATTTAAACATAAAGCAAATAAAAGTAAAAGTGTTAAGCTCATATATGTGTGGTGAATTCACCATAGAGCGCACAGTGACTCAGGACGATCAAAAAACGGCAAAAGTTAAATAAAATTTGACATAAATTGTAAATAGATAATGTTATATAATAAAATAATAATTTTTAAGTCAAAGATTTCAAATTTGGTAATAAAATTATTTTTACGTGAAGCTTTAGCGCGCATACTGCGCGTTTACGCGCTTATGTGCGTGTTAAATCTACAAAATACGCGTACAAAATAACGCGTACAAAATACGCGTACAAAATAACTTTTCTTTAAGTTTTAGAATCTTCAAGTCAAACAGATAATCTAGATACATTACTCTACTTGATATTTTTATAAAAATGGTTTTTAATGAATGTTGATATATAGAGAAAAAAATTATTTTATTACATTTCTTTTATTAAAAGATATGCCTGATACTTTTGGATCTGATCTTACTAGAAGGTAAAGCAATAATTTCATCATAGTGTTTAACATTTATATTTTTCCCGTGTGCTTAAGTCTAGAATTTCTTATCTGTTTACTTAAACACTCCAGTGCATCTTCCAAATATACCCCGATTGGCAAAGGTTTTATTTAAATTTTTCATTTTATAACTTAAATGAAGAATAAATTCGAAACATTATATCCAGCAAAGCAAAGCTGAAATTTCGAGTCCCAAGGCTGACTCATTCTCAGTTTTTGCTTTTAATAAACCAATATTGTTCATTTCGTTAGGTTTAGCATTGTGCACATTGCAAGTGGATTTTGTCTCTGTAAGTGCGTTAACTATTTTGTTATCAAACATTATAAGATCAATCTATAGCTGATATTAAAGATCACCATTCTTCCTGCAATATTAAAAACTTTTTGCAAAACTTACTTTGGTTACGTTGATCAAATTTTGAGGTCTTAAATAATGAGTAATGATGGCTTTTAATCTCTACGGTGTTAACTCTATGGTAATGGTAAGTAAGTATATTGTTTATTTTAATACACTTTCTTCACAAAATCTTAGCAACACAACAATAAAATTATTCAAAGTTGTTCACACTAAAATTTAATAAAACTTTATTAAATATTTTTTACAGTAGCATAATAGGAGGGAAAGGAATATTTCAAATTTACTAGTGCTAGTATTTATATCACACGTTGTATTATTATAACTGTAATAATTGAGGTGATTAAGTAAAAATTATTTTTTTTAGAAATAAGGCCTTCGGGGTAACTTGGGTCAACATTTATTCAAAAATTTTAAAACCGTTATTTTGTAATAGTAATATATAAAGACATTTATAAATTAAAATTTATATATAATATAATTGATATATATGTATCATATAAACTTGTTCAAATTATGTTCGATTTTATTTGTTAGGTTAGTACTGCTTAATTCTAGCCACCTATATCAAGATATATTTTGTGTCTTAACAAAAATCATTTGAAAATGTAAAACTGTTTTTTATTTTTAGATGCCGATAAAAATACAATAGACAGTTACGTGCAAGGCAATATTCCAATTATTCTCATGAAATGGTTGAAAAGGCTTTGACAAAGATTAAGAAAGGAAAGTCAATTAGGGAGGTGGCTATAGAATTTATAATACCAAGAGAAACACTAAGAAGGTCATGTAAATGTAAAAACTTAAATCTTAAACCTTATGGCCTACCTTGTGCACTTAGTAATGAAGAAGAAGCTGCCTTAGTTCAAAAATTACTAATTGCTTGTAATTGGGGATATCCATTAGACTGCCATGATTTGATGGAATGGGTCGAACGATATTTAAATAAAACTAAAAAAAATATTAAGCAACTTAAAAATAATACTCCAGGAATCGTTTGATGCTTGGATTATCTTCACGGAACGCATTAAATATAAAAATATCAAGGGCTTTGGTCAATCTCTGTAACAACTCTGTAACAAATAAATATTTTGATGAAGCTTTGATAAAACAAGGAACAAAAAGAGTAACTAGAGTATTAGACTACAGTAAAGCATCAATATCATTGATGGTGTCAGCAAGTGCATCAGGAAGGATGTTGCCAATTTACACAGTTTACAAAGCTACACACCTGTATGATGCCTGGTGCAAAGAAGGAGATGAAGAATTTCGATTCAATAGGAGCCAAAGTGGGTGGTTCAATCCAGAATGCTTTGAAGACTGGTTCATGAATGTTCCGTTAAAATAATTCAGCAATCTACCAGGCAAAAAATGCTTAATTGGAGATAACTTATCTATCCATCTGTCTTATAATGTGATTCAAAAGTGTGAAGAAAATAATATCTCATTTATTTTCCTTCCACCAAATCCCACCCATTGCTGAAGCCCTTAAATGTAGCTGTATTTAGACCCATGCAAATAGCTTGGAGGTAAATTTTTTTGAATTGGAAGCAATTATTTAATTTGAAAAACATACCTTGACAACTGCCAAATTATCATCATCAGAACCAGAAGTACTTCCAACTCACAATGAAGCTAACAATTTGATTGACATTTACCAAAATCTAAATAAGGAATAATTGAGTACTTTGAAAATTAAAGATTCACTATAGATAAGATTGATGACGCAAGTGAAATTGATCAACCAGTTAAAAAGAAAAAAAAGTTGAGTGTTGAATTAGGCCGCAGTGTATCTTTGATGGGTTTAGAAAATGATTCACAAGAGATAACTAAAATTAATGAAAAAAATCTTTCTAATACTAATGATGACCAGCCTACTCTTTCAAATCATGAGGATTAAAATACTGCTGATATAGAAAACTCCGGGTGGACTTTCACAGGGATATCTAATCAAAAAGAATATACTGAAGGTTTGTTCATGTTAATAAAAAAACCTATGGAGAATGAAGGAGTCAAATACTTTATTGGAAAAGTTCAAAGCAAAAGGAACAAGCAGAAACACTTAAAAAACATGAAATTATCTTCATGAGACACTACGGGTAAATTAGAGTTACTTTAATTCAAAATTATCTATAACTAAATGTTTTCCTAAAATTTATTACTATTTTGTTGCCCTTTTAATATAGGGATACAGAAAATGAATTTATTTTGCGTACAATTTTGTAAGACAAATTGGTAATAGATGAGGACTTCATTGTGAAATGGAAATGAAGTGCTAAGAAGAGGAGTTTTGACGTTTTAAAAAATTTAAACAAAAATGAATGGAAATGAGAAACTTATGTGTAAATAAGTATTGGACTTATTTCATGTAATCCACTTTATTTGTTGAATATAATTTTTATAGGTTGTGCATTTTTTTTTTATTTCGATTTTATAAATATATTTTTGAATTCTGTACTTTTTTATGTCTTTAACATACTCAAACGAATAACTGACCTAAGTAAACCCAATATCAGTTTAACTTGAATAATTTTATGGCAATAATTTTATGCCACAATTTGCATTAGCAGGAGAAAAAAAAAGTATTAATATGATTATTATAATATATAATAACCAATTCTGTAGATATTTTGCACTAAAAATTATTATGTAAGATGTTTCATTTTTGACCCAAGTAACCCCATTTTACGATACACTGCACTGATTTTGAATTATCAATAAATCATTTTGTTTCAACCCAGCGTCTATACATCGCCATATAAACGTCACAAGTCCATATGATATTTTTAAGACGTCCAACGAACGTTCTGTATCCGCTAGAAATAAAATCTTGCAGAAAAAAATTTGTATAAACTAGCAGGAAAGTGAATTTTTTACTTTCCGTAATATTTCAGTAATATTTATAGTGTAAATGTATTTTTAAATAACCAAGCCATTGCAATGATAATTGTTAAACCAATTCACGATAAATGTTAACCAAAGTAATCTCAGCTAACCCAAACTTTAGATTGTTTACTGTCTTAAACGTACCCAGTAAACATTGGACGTCTGCTAGACGTCCTAGGACGTGCAAAACTGGTCCAATCGTCCGTGGCGTGCTTAGACGTCCAACTTAGTCTAAATTCTTCTTGATCCATTGCATTCTCGTAATTAGTCATCCGTGGACGTCCATAGACGTCCGAAAGAATTAAGTTTTGATTTTAATGCGCATGGGCTTACCGAAGCTATTTTATCGACGTGCTTAGCTATACTTTCAGCTCGTGTTAATCTTGTTAATCTGTTTAATTTAAATTTAAATTCTTTTAAATTATTCGAAATGGAATCAAAGAGTTCTGAAAAAAGAATTAAAAAAAAACCCTGAAAAAAGATCCCACAGGTAGGTCAACACTATTTATAAGGTTCAAAGCTTGCTAGATTTATTAGCCAGATTATGAACCTTAATTTTTCGTACTATGAGAATAAGGTCATTATCATAATATGTATTTATAAATAGAGGTTTATAAAGCTATGAGTCTTAGCTTTAAGTCAAAAGCTAGTAATATGTTTTAAATGATTTTATAATATTTCACTTGAATAATAGTAAATTATATAAGTAATATAATGGTTGATAATAAATATCTTAGAGTTGTGTTGCTTAAGAAAGATTCTAGACAATAGCTTTTTTCCTTGTTAAAACAATAACTATATTTACTTTTAAGCAATCTCTTTTATACCTGCTATTTTAGAATTTATATACAATTTTTATTTTTATTTCTAGTTATTTCTCTATGTCATAAAGAAAGAACTAAAGAAAAAACTAAAAAATGATGCGTAAAGGTCTACTGTCATAGACTATGACAGTAGACCTTTACGCATCATCAGTTTGTAATTGTTAGTAAATTCTCTCACTTTTGTATATATATATTATATGTCATATAATATATGACATAACATATGACAATCAATATTTTAGACACTTTAATAACTGCATATATATATATATATATATATATATATATATATATATATATATATATATATATATATATATATTTATATATGCAGTTATTAAAGTGTCTAAAATATTGATTGATTGACATAAACATAAACTATGTTATATTTCCTTGCATTTATTTTTATACGTTTATTGTTTAACTGCTTTAAAATATGATCAAGAGTCTTTATTTAGATTAAAACCTTTCAAATAGGGTATACTCAACGTTCCTTCTCTAATTTTATTTCAAATAGTTATTATTTTGTTTAAGCGAGCGAACTACTTATTGGCGAAACATCAGAAAACATGTTTTTGCAATCTCACAATCTGTTGATGAAGATGAGTGGGTTGAGGAGCACTTAAGTAATACAAACAAAGAGTTAAACGAAAATTGTTCATTGAAATATTCACAGTTATTTTCTGAGCATCGATCAGATAGTGAATCTAGTCATGACTTGTTTTCAGAAAATAATTCTGCTGAATTTCATGATAACAATTGCTTGTCTGAGATAATAGATTTTCCTTTAAGTAATGATACTGTTGATTATGATACTTATATTGAATGCCAGTTCTCTACTTTTAATGATGCCAGTTATGACCATTTATTGTCTGAACACATTCGTATTTGGGCTCTGCAACACCAATGCACACAAGCTTGTGTCAATGATTTGTTAAAGATTTTAAGATCTCATGGTCATCAACTACCAAAAGACTCACGAACCATCTTGGGCACATTAGATAAAGTTCAAACCATTGAATTAAATGCTGGAGAATATTACTACCTCGGTATAAGAAAAGGTCTTGAAGATATATTAAAGAATAATATTTGTGCTGATAAAGAAATTAAACTTTTGTTTAATGTAGATGGCCTTCCAATTTTCAAGTCATCTGGATACCAGTTATGGTTAATAACATCCCAATTTTCTACCTTCAATCCGTTTACAATTGCGTTGTATGGTGGGCATGATAAGCCAACTGCAATTTATTTTCTGCATGATTTTTCAAAAGAACTTCAGGAATTTCATAATAAAACTGTTAGTTTATGTGGAAAGTTTTATATTATTTCAATATTTGCAATTCCATGTGACTCACCAGCTCGAAGTCTTTTAAAAGGAACTGTGCAACACAGTGGTTACAATGCATGTGAGCGTTGTGATGATTATGGGGTCCCAGTTCAGGGTCGGATAGTATATGATACAACAAATCCTAATTTAATTTCTTCACGAACTGATAATGGGCTAAGGACTGGTCAATATTCTGAAAGAAATAATGATAACAGGTGTCATCATCACAATATAACGCCATTGTATGAAATACATAGTTTAGATCTTGTTAGACAATTTCCATTAGATTATATGCATCTGGTTTGTTTAGGTGCAGTGCGTCGTATTTTATATTATTTCAAAGGCTCATATCCACGTATATATTCAGGAAGATTATCTGCTGCAAACTTAATAAAAATTTCTATTCGTCTAAGTCAAATGAAGGGAAAGCTACCTTCAGAGTTTGTAAGACAGCCTCGTGAATTGACTGAGGTTAATCGTTGGAAGGCAACTGAACTTAGGACATTTCTTTTATATACTGGTATTGTTGTTCTTAAGAATGTTATAAATCCTAAAACATACAAGCATTTCTTAAGTTTAGTGCTTGCCATTCGTATGCTATGCGAAGAGAATATAAATTTGAGGCAGACTTATTTAAATTCAGCACGTGAATTAATTAACTATTTTGTAAGCAATGCCTATGAACATTATGGTAATACCTTCACTGTTTACTGTATTCATAATCTGAAACATCTTCCTGATGATGTTGAATATTTTCAATTGCCTCTTGATGCTTATTCTTGTTTTCGATTTGAAAACTATAAACTATTTGCAAACTATAAAGCGTCTAGTGCGTGGTAAAAGAAATCCATTAAAAGAAATTATAAAAAGACTTGATGAGTTGAAGGGAACATTACAAGAAAATTCTACTCATATAACAAAACTTGATTGTGCTAAAAACTCTTGGTTTCTTAGCAAAAATTATGTCTGCTTTATAAAAGAAATTTTACCAAATGGTAGATTGGTTTACAATGCCTTTAAAAAGGCTGAGCTAGATAATTTTTTCACAGATTTTATTGATTCTAATAAACTAAACATATTCGTCATAAAAAAAGATAAACATCCTTTGGAGAAAGTAGATAATGTAGACATTGAATTAAGAAAATGTGTTTGTTTGATGCATGAAGATGATCGAGTTGTTATCCCTTTATTAAATTGTGCAAATTTTAAATAATAAATTTGTTTATTTGTGTTCATAGCTGATTTAATATCTCAGTTCTTAAGTTATAGTTTTCGGAGCTGTTTTTTCAGCTCTAACAGTTTGTTAAATCACTAACCCCAAGTAAAAATACATAAATTTGGAGTGTGATGCTGTTTTGACATTTCATAATAGTTCTGAGCTGCATGTTTTTATAAAATTAATTTTTTAAAAATGGATTATATTGTTTTGAAATTGTGTTTTGAGCTGTGGTAGAAACCTAACATACTAATTATATAAAAATTTTAATAAATAGAAAATTTTTTCTTTAGACTATTCAGCACTATTGTGATTATTGAAAAAAACCAACCAACCAAAACAGTAGTTCCAGCTCACTGGGTTGACTCGGGTAGTTCTATTGTTTATTTCCCCCCAAAAGGGTACAAGGCAGTTGGTATGTATATTGCAGAATGGGCTGTACCAGAACCAGGATGGCAGGAATTTGAGTTTGTTGAGTATATATTAGATTCTGGAACATTAGAAACATGTAACCAGATGTTACATTTTCAAACTGAAGATGAGGCTGAAAATTTATGTAATCATTTTAACCTTTTGAAATGTTTAAATAAATGTTTTCCAGAACATAAAAGTACATTTTTTTAAACATGAATTATTTGTTATTTAGCAATACAAATTATTAAAATGAATAAACGAGCTGCAAGTCCAGTGATAGATTTCGCGTCCAGTCCTAAATCTTCTCCTAAATCTTCGCAACGTTTTACACCTAGTGATATTTTGGAAACGCCTACAACGTCTTCGAAATTAAATATTGCATCATTGTTCAAACAAGATCATTCTTTTAAAACCACAAATTTGTTTGAGAAGCCTTCAAAGTGGGTGATGGTGGTTCCTCATTTAAAGAAATGTCAAATAAACGCAAGTTAAAAATTACCAATAAGTCTTTTTATTTAGTTGTAATACATTATTTTTATGTGACATTTATTGCTCGTTTTAATACCCTGTTCATTCTGACAATAAAAGGCATTATACAATCTAAAATTGTGTACATACTATTTTTTGTGTGCTTGTTTTATTACATTAAAAATAAAACACGTACCTTTAAAAACATATTCCATTATAAAATTTATGATTTAGTATATGAAAAAAGTTAAAGTTTTCAATAATAATAATATGCAATAATTAAATGATTATTAGAATTTCAGTATGCAATTTTTAAAGAGTTGACAAATGAATTTACGCTGATCAAGCAAAATCAAAAAAGATTATCGACCGCTTAGATCTATTAGAAAGCAATTTTGTAAGTGTAGTGGGAGTATCAAATGACACAATTGAAGCAGATGCAATTATAAAGCCTATTGACTCATTAGAGAAGTTTTATGAACAGGAAAATACGTTAAACTTAAGTAAAGTAGCAAGGTTGCAGAAGGTATATTTGAAGTTCCTTTTAATAGATCCTTAAATTACTGTTTTTTGTTTTTAAATAATTTTTGCTATATAGCGTTTTCTTTAGGCACCTTTGTAACTTGTGTCATAATGGATAGTTTTTTTTTCCGGTTGTAATCTCAGGTTATCCTTATGTTAAGTAAGGTTATCCTGCTGCTGGTGACATGTAATCAAGTGCACTTTGCTTCATGTTAACGTCAGGAAGAGCATCCGGTTATAAAACATTGCTTCAACTCTTTCATAATGGCATTTATATGTCATTATGAAGAACTATCCAAACCACACAAGTGTGAAAAAATTAATGTAAATATTACACACACGCAAACAAACTCTTTGAATCGGTTGAAGATACCATGTCTATTCAATTATTATGGAGGAATAAAATACATTTTAGATAAAGAACTTTTATATAATTGTTTATTTTTTACTTTTGTGTATAGATTCGTCAGATTAGAAGTGTGGGTGGACCAACTCCGCGGAGAACTATTAAGAACGTGCTAGATTGTGTATTAGAGCGCAGCGTGCAAAATTGTTTCAGCAAAGATGGGTTAAAAAGAAAGCGGAAATTTCTAACTACAGCACTTTATAAATGTTTAAAGAGTAAGTTTTTGTCCCATTTCATCCTTAATTTTTAGGCACTTATTAAAAATATTCTACAAATGTTATTATATATATTTATTTAAATATATATATGTGTGTGTACATATGTATGTATATATATAAATATATATATATATATATATATATATATATATATATATATATATATATATATATATATATATATATATATATATATATATATATGTATATATATATATATATATATATGTATATATATATATATATATATATATATATATATATATATGTATATATATATATATATATATATATATATATATATATATATATATATATATATATATATATATATATATATATATCAGGGCGTTAGCCACAAAACCTGCTGGAAATTCCGCATTATAGGCGGCGCCATTGGGCTTCCTAACACCCTTTATATATATATGTATATATATATATATATATATATACATATGTACATATATATATATATACATATGTACACATATATATATATATACATATGTACATATATATATTTTTTTTTTTACATATATATATATGTATGTATGTATGTATGTATGTATATATATATATATATATATATATATATATATATATATATATATATATATATATATATATATATATATAAAAATAGACATACAGAAAAAGAGAAATATATATATATGTATATATATATATATATATATATATATATATATATACATACATACATACATACATACATACATACATACATACATACATACATACATACATACATACATACATACATACATTATTGCAAATTTGATATAATTTTTGTTTTAGCTGCACTTATATCTGACAAAGGTGGTTTTGAAGGGAGCGATATTGAAAGAATTGTTGGTGATTTGTTAAAACGGGCTGTTCCAAAGTTGCGAAAAGAAGAAAGTTGTCACAGTTCTTCATTAAGTATTGTAACAGAAGAAACTTAGTTTTTTTATTACTTATTGTAAAAGACGCTGTAACAGTAAATGGAATCTATTTTTATTTTTTTGACTAAATGTTTTCATTTCTTTAAACTTCTCCCTAGCTACTTATTTTTTCCGAATACTTGTATAGTAACCTGTTACTTAGTAACGGGTTATAAATAGTTAAACGGGTTACAAATAGTAACTTACTATAGTAAGGGGTTAATATACTATGTATATACTCAGTTTAAAGTTACTATAAATAAATTATAGTAATTTTAAACAATACTGAAATGTCAAAATAGTATCTTTATTCATAGCAAGTTTATTAAATTTGTGGTTGTTTAAATATTTCTTATTTAATTATAAATTGTGTTTTGTAATCATTGACTTAAGAATTCGATGTTTGTATATATATCTACTGCTTTTGTTTAGAGTATGCAGCTATTGTTATTAAACACAACAATATAAATTATATTGTTTATATACATATTATAATATCTAAAAAAATCAACTAACAAAGAAAATAGTACCATTTTGTTGGGTCAACCCAGTTGGTCAAACAATTATGTTTCATATTTCCCCTGAAATGGTGCGAGATATGGTGTGTATATTTCAGTATGAGTTGTTATAAGACAATGATTGGAAGAAATTGACTTTCTTGAATATGCTGGGTTCTGACACATTAGAAACTTGTAACCAGATGCTTCATTTTTTAACTAGATGAAGATTTGTAATGTAATTATTTTAAATTTTTTGTAAATGTTTCCCAGATTATATTAATGTACATTCTCTGTAACAAATAATTTTGTCGTTTAGAAAAAAAATAATTTAAAACAGTCAGCAAGTGGTTAGTCTAGTGGTTAATTTTAACTCCACACATTCTATGTCGTCTCAAAACTGATAAAGCAACAAGTTCTAAACTGGGTAAGAAGCCTTAAAAAGTTGGTGGTGTTTAGTCCCTTGTTTAAGAAAATGTTGAATAAACGTAAGTGCACTTTAAAGTTATACTGCAAAAAGTATTTTTATTAGTTATTATATAATCTTTTTTAATTTATGGCGTATTAAATTCATTCATACTGACAATAAAAGTATTTTTTTATTTTAACTCATATGCAATGCGGTATTGGTGTAGTGGGAAGAGCGCTCGCTTTGTAAGCGAGAGTTCGGAGTTCAACTCCTACCACGTCCCTGGAAATACCGCGCTTAATTTAGTTACTCCGCACAGCGGCCTTGCTTGTCAAGGCTCGTGTGTCGGAGTTAAAGAGTCGACAGAGGGTTGTACCACGAAAAAAATATGTATATATATATATATATATATATATATATATATATATATATATATATATATATATATATATATATATATATATATATATAAATTGCTATTTTTTTCTTCTACTCTAAGTTTTATAACTGGATTTTTAGGAAGCCTTAAAGATCCTTTCTGAGGTTCCACTAATGGAGAAACTCATAGTTAAAGAAAAAGATAGGTAAGTGTTTATACTCTCTCCAGGGTGTTCTTCTACCTATGTATGTACCTTCTACCTATGTATGTACCTTCTAACTATGTATGTATATATATATATATATATATATATATATACATATACATATATATATATACATATACATATATATATATACATATATATATACATATATATACATATATATACATATATATATATATACATATATATATACATATATATATATATACATATATACATATATATATATATATATATTTATATATATATATATATATATATATATATATATATATATATATATATATATATATATATATACATATATACACATTATTTAAGGTAATTATGACTTTCCTTTTAGATGCAGTTATATATGACAAAGGTGGTTTGGAAGCGCGCAATATCGAAGGACTAGTTGGCGATCTTATGAAACGTGCAACCTCGAAATCGTCCAAAAAATTGCAACTATTTAACATGAGTATCGTACTATAAGAAAAATTTATGCCTTTCTTGTAAAATATGATCTATCGATAAATTGAATTCTGTTTACTTGTATCTTCTTTTTTGTCAAAAACATTCCTTTTTCCTTATACCGCAACCAAATTACTCTTATTTATTGCGTGTTGCAGTGTAAGGGTTTTTAAAGGCGTTAACGTTTCTTTTTCTTTAATTTGGACGTCTTGTAGCGTCCGTAGACCTAAAGTATTCATCCAATTTAAGTCTGAAACAGACGTCCATTAAGGTCTAAAATGGACGGACGAAACATGTTGCATTTGGACTTAATTTAGACGTTTAAGGACGTCCAAAACAGACGTCCGTTCGTCCAAAACGGACGTCCATTGTACGTCTAGTGGACGTCCAAATGTTTACTGGGTACTCAATAGTTATGATAAAAGGCATATAAAAGCATCGATGAAATACATTTATCACAAGTGCAATTTTCAAAAAAAATATTTCTAGAAGTTAATGCGTCACCCTCAACCCTTGTCGCGCCATACTCATTTCCCTTTATAATTTAGGCCTTCCCATCATTTATGTGACAATGACTGAGTGCTTATTATTGCTTAAGTAAAGTGTGCTTTTTTAGAAAACTCTTTGCTTTTTTAAAGTTCCAATTTTTTTTTATATTTTACTAATCAAATTTTTTATGTGATAACTACAAGTCAGATTTTCATCAATATATTTTTTGCTTTCTACTTTAACTTTCTGCTTTACTTTTAGTGTTGTTATCGACTTCAACTAAATAGACTAAAAGTCGACTAGTGGAAAGTCGAAATTAGTCAACTAAGAAAAAATGAATAGTTGATTTAATCGATTATGGACTTCCTGATTTAATAGACTATGGACTACTTATTGACTAAAAGTTGATTTAGTCGAGTGAAAATCTTTTTATCTTTTCATTAGATTAAACTTTCCAATCTTTTATTTTTGTTTGTTCGTTTAAAAACAAAAGCATGCACTATTATAACGAGAGATGATACGAATAGTGGTTTTGTGTCACCAAATAATCGGCTGCCGAATATTCGGTGACTCTTTCTTATTTTGAGGGTTCCGACCTAGTTCGTTGAAGTGCATATTGTGGGTATACTGGAAAAAGAAGTTAAGTTAAAAATTAGCAATTTTGACTTAATGATGCAGTATTGTAAAGTTTACAACGCTCTAAAAGCTGGTAAAATACAAGTCGAAGTAAACACTATTTTTTTTTTGTTTATAAAAATACATTTAACGTTAACTCATGAAACGGGTGTTTTATTTAGGCTAAAAGCTTTTAAATTAAAAAAAAATAAAGTCTGTAAATATTTTCTGAAATAAACACTTAACATTATGGTGTTTTAAATGTCAACACCAAATGCAATTTAATAAGAATATAAAAAGTTTCAAATTGGAAGAAAACTTAAATGATTGATTATTTAAAAGGGATTTTTGAGTTAAATAGAATACCTACAATATGTTAACTACTCTGTGGGCGTTTTTGTTTAGTTTATGACTTCGCTGTGTAACAGTACACATTTTTTGACTGTTAAATCAATTTGATGTAATTTTTAACTATAGTCATGTATTACTATAGTATTAGTAACTATAGTAATTGAATTTTTAACAACAGTTATGTATAAACGTATAACTATGGTTATACATAATCTCTCCAAACCACTCAAAAAGATTACAAAAATAACCAGCTCAGGTATTTGCATTTCAAAGGTAATTTCAGAAGTTGATATAGATAGATCTTTACAACAACCTGAACTTAAAACATGGTTTAACATTAATGAGAATGTCGATTATACGATTGCGATAAAATGATGCGATAAATCCTTCATAGTGAAAGGCTGCTTGACACCAATGAACCATCACCGGTGACTAGTAGAACCAGTGATGATCCAGCTCTTCTTCCTAAGAAAAAGAAATGTAAATGAAAAAGATCAAGCTAATCTCTACAAAAAAATGCACAAATATGAAGATGTTAGAAAGAACTCCAATTGCAAATTGTATTAGTTTTTGCACAAAAACGTTCGCTTTTGTACAACAAAACCCTTATAAGTGTTTGTCAGCAAACGCAAAACATTATCCGAACAAAACTGGCTTAATTTTTCTAACTTTTTGCCGGAGGCAGTGTACAGAGTGAATGGCTATTTTAGGAAGATTTCTAACTATAACTATTAACTATTTTTTGTTTACTCCCTTAAAGTTTTATCTAATTCATAGAATGTAAGCATTGTTTATGCTCTTCTAGGTGCTCTGTAATAAGACATAAGGGCTTTAGGAAACACCTTAATAACTAAAAAAAAGAAAAAAAGTTATATCTAATTAAACTATCTGTTATTCATTTCATTAATTTTTTTCTTTTGTTTACTTGATGCTTTTGATTGTCATAAATGCTTTCATACAAGACCGCTTCAAGCTGGTTCGGGGGCCTGAGGAAAAATTAAGTTTTGAAGCTCCAAAATCCAAATGTCATCTATACAATCTCATTGTAAATATGATTGTAAAGACTTCGATATAAAGCAAGTATTTAAGGCAGTCCCTACATCATTGGGGTCTGGGAATACATTGTCCGTTTGTTGGAGCGCCCGTTCTCTAATACTGTTTTGCTCCATTAAAGTTTAAGTGATATGATGTTAAAAAGAAAGCAAAAATACTTTATTATTTTCATCACATTTTTTTCGAAAAAATAAACGTATTTTGATATTTTGACATAATCGACTTTTAGTCTTCTTAGTCGATTTTAAAAATGTTTCAGTCGATTTTAGTCAACTTTAGAAAATATATCAGTTGATTTAGTTAACAGTAGAATTATTTAATAGTCGTAGCAACACTAGTTACTTTTCAATATATTTATAATATTTATGTCAACGATATTCCTAAAGTAATCAAGTTAAAAGCAGCACTTTTCGCCGATGATTACAAAATCTTTCGTTCTTGAAAATACTCAATCTCTGCAAGAATTACAAAACGCCAATGACGCTCTTGTTATATGGTCTCTAAAATGGGGAATGAAGTTTAACACTAATAAATGTTCTGTACTACATTTAGGACACAACAACAAGTCTCATACATACTTTGTGTATGATTCAGATAAAAACAAAAAAAATTAGCTTTAAGCCCACAATTTGTTAACGGAATTTAGATGTTTACGTAGCACAGTGGGCTAATTTTCAAAAAAGCTGGCCAAAAGTCAAAAAAAAAAATCACTATTGTGATTTTATTATTTTGAAACTACATAAACAAAGCCCTGTTGCATTTTATTGTATAAGAAAAAATTGTATAAATTTTAAAGTTACCTAAATCTACGCAGTTAAACATCTGTTATTAAAAACACTTAATAGGCATTTTAAAAACAAAAAAAAAATGTGGTCAAATAAGTATCGTTTACAAAAAAGTTATTTATCGTTACTAAAAAACTAACTATGGACGATACTATTCACGGTATTTATATAATATTTTAGTAAAAAGTTTTATATTATTTCTCTAAATTTTATGCGAAAAGTGCGAACAAAAAAGTACAGAATAAAGTTTATTTATTTTCTTTAACCTATTTTTCAAGCATTGAAAAAGTAGTGAACCCGCGAGATTCCGCTTAGTTATAATTTGGATGTTGTTCATAAAAGTGTATTCTAAAGATTGATTAAAAGAAAAGGCACCTATTTTAGCCTATTACTTCATTAACTTATATTGTGTAGTGCTAGTCGTGTTTTTTAGTAAACAAAATGGCGGTGTTTTGTTTTCTTTACAAAATCAGTCAAATTGTATATAGATATAGTTATTATGTTTCTTGAGAAACTGATTTTGTTAAGTGCAATAAAACTACAAAAAAATTAGTAGCACACATGAATGAGATTTTGACAAAGTTAGAGTGTAGGGAGGGGGGGAAACAAACCCCCTCGGTTACGACGTCTTTTTTACCTCAGCTACGACGATTTTTGTATAGTTTTATTGAATTTTACAAAATCAGTTTCTCAAAAAACATAATAACTATATCTATATACAATCATATGATTAACAGTATATTTTACCTTTCTCTTATATATCGAATTACTTTTTACTTTATTTTTAATTAGTTTAGTAAAGTTATAATTTTTTTATGATTTTTTCAATTATTATATTTTCAATTAATATCTAAGGTTCACAAAAAGATCATTTGCAAATTCCTCGAATTGAAATTTTTGAACCAGCTTAATATTTTGCAATCACAGTTGTGTCTAAGAAGAAAAATTTGTTTCCAATTTTCAACAGATAATAAAAAGAAACTAAAAAATGTATTGACAAAATTAAAAATAAAATGGAAAAGTAGTAACCGAACAAAAAAAATATTTTTGAAGACACATGACACTTGGTTAAAAGCCTCAACAAATATTTGTGTAAGTTATTTAATGCTTATCTCTATTAAAGTTTTAAACTTTTTTATGTTTACTAAACATTTAAGTAATTTCAGATTGTTCAAGCACGAAATAAAGAGAGAAAAAGCCATAGTGCAATGGGTCGACCACCTTTGAATTTTGATGAAGCTAGTGAACGAACGAAACGGCGAAAAACAGAGGAAATGCGTTCGACATTTAGTTCATCCGAGTTAGCATTTGCTTCTCAGATGAGTCTTCGGGCTTCAGGAGCATGCAATGCCGGAGTTACAGTTAAAGATTTACCTTCCACAATTCAACACCGAGTCGCAAACTATATAGAGAGCCTTAAATTGTCCCAAATTTCACATCTGAACTATGTGCTGAAACAGCTCTTTCTATACTAATGGAAGCAAAGCTTTCTAAACATCAATATTGCATTATAAGAAGTGCTGCAATTGCGAATAGCTCTTCTTTTTTACCATCTTACGAAAAACTTAAAGAAGCCAAGAAAATGTGTTACCCTGAAGATATAACGGTAACTGAAATAAACGCCGAAGTAAAACTGCAATCTTTATTAAATCACACTTGTTTAAGAATTATAAAAACTCAACAAAATGTAATTGACTCCTTGAATGTAAATATTTTATCAAATTTTATTTTAATTCTTAAGTGAGGGTTTGATGGCAGTTCCGGTCATAGCGAATATAAACAGAGATTTGCCGATGGAAGAAACTCAGATGCAAATGTTTTTCTGACTTCACTTGTACCATTACAACTTTTGTGTACAAATTCAGTTTTAGGTCAAGATATTATTCTATGGAAAAATAGGACACCCTCATCTACTCGATTTTGCCGACCTATCAGACTTCAATTTCTTCACGAAAATGTCCATACAAGCATTAATGAAAAAGACTATATTGAAGATAAAATTAAATCACTGGTTCCTCTCATCATTGTTCAACATGAAATAGAAATTAAAATACATTATAAATTGGTTATGAGAATGATTGACGGAAAAGTTTGCAATGCAATAACATTGACGAAATCAACAATGCGGTGTTATTTGTGTTCTGCTACTTCGAGTCAATTCAATAATATCAATTTCGTTAAAGAAATAAAAGTTGACGAATCAAAATTGGAATATGGTTTATCAACGTTGCACGCATGGATTCGCTTTTTTGAATGTTTTTTGCATCTTGGGTATAAACTTGGAATAAAAAAATGGCAAGCACGTTCTGACATTGAAAAAAGTATAATATTACAACAAAAATTGTTAATCCAGAATGCTTTTAAGCTGCAGCTAGGGTTAATAGTTGATCGACCGAAACCAGGATGCGGTAATACAAATGACGGAAATACAGCTCGAAGATTTTTTAAAAACTCACAAGTGTCTGCTGATATTCTAGGAGTGGATTTAGAACTAATAAACCGGTTTCATGTAATTTTACAGGTATTATCTAGTGGCTTTCCAATAGACGCAGACAAACTCGATAACTATTCTACCGAAACTGCACTACTTTTTGTTGAAAAGTATCCTTGGTACAACATGCCTACAACAGTACACAAAGTACTTATTCATGGAGCCTTAATAACAAAAACAGCAATACTACCCATAGGACAACTATCTGAGGATGCACAGGAATCGAGAAACAAAGACTTAAAAAAATATCGCGAAGATTTCTCCAGGAAAAATTCCAGAAAAAATACAATGCATGACGTTTTTTGCAGACTTCTGGTTTCGTCAGATCCTGCAATATCTTCACTTTTAAAATTTCATGCAAAAGTTAGCAGATCTTTGTCTTCTCAAGTTTTACAAATGTTATTACCTCCGGAGATTAACGAAAACTCTGAAACTCATTCGTCTGTGATTGAGTTTATCAACAATATTTCAACAATAAATGATTCAGATGACAGTGGTGATTTATTTTAAAGTAATATAAATGAAACAATTATGATAAATGATGCAAATAAAAGTTTTCCTTGTTTTCCTTGTTTTCCTTGAACAAATAAATAAGTAGAATAAATAATGAATTTTTCAATTTATTTTTTTTAACATTGCGGCATAATAATACAGTCATAATACATTATATATCGGCATTATATATAATGTTTATATATGTAATGTAAATAATACATTAGTCTATTGAACTTAAATGTCGAATTAGAACTAATTGGTTAAACACGAAAGCCCAAAGGCATTTCTAATGATTAATGTTTTTAAAACACCGCCATTTTGGATCTACCATTATTGAATTTTGGTACACTTATGTCAAATTCAAAGTTGGGGATTCAAAAAAATGCTTTACAGAAATTTTCCATTAATTATAATCATTTTTTGACTTTTGGCCAGGTTTTTTGAAATTCCGCCCACTGTGCGTAGACTCGAACTTATTATTGTTAAAACGTTATTATTTACGACAACAAAACAACACAAGTATTGGGCCTGATAAAAAGATCATTTTCATCTTATCCAAATTAGTACTCATTTTAAAAAATTTTCAGCTCTAATCCGGCCCCATTCGGAATTTTGTGGATCAATATGTATCCCGCAACTACTCAATGACAAACGTCAAATAAAAATTGTATTAAGAAGACCTTCTAAACAAATTAGAGGCTTAAACAATCTTCCGTATGAACAAAGATTATTGGCGCTAAATATGATAAATGTAAAATACAGAATAATACGTGGAGATTTTATTAATGTATTCAAATAGTGCAATAATAATAACCATGATGAAAATTTATTTGAAATCGATAACTAATTTAATACCCGTGGTCATATATTTAAACTAAAAAACATTCTTCCGCTTAAGTATGCAAATAAATCTTTTTATCTATAAGAATTATTAATAAATGTAACTCTCTTCCTAATGACGTCCAAAGAGAACCTTCATTAAAAAAATTTAAATGGTTCTCGACAACCTTAAAAAAGAATGGCTTCTCTATGACTGATATACAGTTCTTTTCATATTAGTTTAAATAAAAACTGACATTGTTAAATTTTAAAAGACTCATAGACTCATTGTGTTGAATATAATCATATAATTACGTTATATATGATTATCGTAATAATCTGATCAATAAATAATTATGGTTCATTGCAAATTACAATCATTAATCAATGATCACTAATCAGAATTTAATTAGTTAATGTAACCTAAATTGATAGAATGCAAGTTGCCAAATGCAATAAAAAAATTGTCAACGTTTTAACAATGTCATTTCTAATAATTTGTCTATTCATCATTTACTTTCAAATTCTGAAATTTCAATAGTTAATAGCTATGGTAGTAGTTCAAATTCCATGTAATGATGTAATCGCGGGTTTACAATGAAATTCGGTTTAGTCTTATTTTTAATCTCTTTTTTGGTTGTGATTTGATTATTTTGATTATTTATGTTCTGTTTAACTGTTTAATTGTTTCATGTTCTGTTTAATTGTTTAATGCTTTGTTTAATTGTTTAATGTTCTGTCTAACTGTTTAATTGTTCAATGTTCTATTTAATTGTTTAATGTTCTATTTAATTGTTTAACTGTTTTTCTATCTAAATAGTAAACAATATGAATTGTACATACATTTTTACGGCATGCTTGATGATGCTTACATGAATTTCTCGAAGTGATTCAGCTGGTAGCATTGGACTATTGGTATTCACAGAGTTCATACGTTGAATCCCTTCTTCTTCAACGTATGAACTCATTGTTTGATTTCGCTTCGGAGTAGCAATCATTCCAAAAATGGAGAAAAGGCGCTAAACAGTAGCAGACAATGACAGGGCAACATTGTATTTAATGAAAAGATTGCAAACATAGGGATATTGCTTTAATGAATTCAAAGTTTTGTCACAATCCTCCAAATATTGCAATCCCTCAATTTCTCCTTAAGATTGTAGTAATACTGCATTTTTCCAGGCTCATCCTTTTCTATAAACGTGAAAAAATCAAGGCTGCTTGAGTCTAGATCATTTGCCTGTACTTGTGATCCATCGTCAAAATTGCTTCGCAGCTGTGAACTGCGATACTCCTGTAGTGCAGTAAAAATACCTTCTTTTGTTTGTCTACAACTGCAACATCTTCTTTAATAATCTATCGTAGTTTGAATATCGGATGCAATATTGTCATAAGTGATGGATTGATTGTTGTGTCAGAAAATGTGAAATAGTCAATGAAGTGGATATTGTTGTCGGATAAAACATTGGTTGATTGTGCGGAACAAAACTTCAATGACTGGTCAACCAAAAGTTTGAAGTACTGGTGACGTAACTGAAACAGAGTTGGATATAAAAAATCCCATATAACTCTTGGGATTTGTGTATCCTTTAAGTTGGTCCAGACTTTCAGCGAGAGGTATAAGAACACGGTTTTTTTCCTTCAAGAATGCCAACTTTTGTTCTTGAAGCACGGCACATCAAGAGCTTTGTAGAAAGTTTCCAGTTTGTTGGGAATGTGCAACAAAGTACTGCGACGAAAATCATAGTAACTGTTCCATCTTTTTGTAACTGGAATCATTAGTTAGAACCCTAAGATATCAGGTAATATTTCGTTAGTTTGCTGCCATTTCACCTTATTTCATTTTGCTGATAATTTATCATCGCTAGAATGAAGTAGTAAGCGATGTCTAGCATTTACTTTAGAAGTTACTATTGTTGCATTACTACCAACCAGATTCAATGTATGAGCAGCACACCTCTGTTGAGCTGGTAAGACAACTGGTTTACCTTCAACTTCATCATTTGGTTTGCTTTCGTTCTTGTCAGTGACTTGATATTTCAGCAACTGTTTTTCTTCATCCTAATGCATTGTTAGTCGGACATGCAATTAAAACGTTGATTTGCTGCCAAGGTCTGTTTCATGACCGACATTCAGTAATTCATGGAGATTAATCAGAACTGCTTCTGTGGAATCATTATCACCACCCTGGTCATTCTCGGTGTTATCAAAATGTAATTGGAACTCAAGAAAGACTTTCACAAAATTGCTACTGTTGTTGGTTACACAACAAATCACTTTATCCACAGGAATGGTAAACTCTTTCATAATATTGGACAATAACTTAGCAATGCAGTCATAAGTATATGACCCAGAAAACAATCGACACGCAAGACCAAATGACTATCGCTTCAGGTCATCAGTAAGCACATGACCTGTGATACCGATGAAGTTTCTCCTGTTTTATTTAAAAACAAGTCCATGCATCAGCAGTCAAATAAATATAGAGCTTTTGGAACAAAAAACATCTTGAATATTTGACTTCATCTTCTAGGTTTCTTCGTGAATACATTACACAGTGTCCAAGGGGAACAAACGTTTACTATTGCTATAAAACTTGGCTGTTTAACGTGTAATGTTGTACTCAAAGCATCAACAATTTACCTCAAGATCAACCTATTAACCTCCTTCTGAGATACTGGGTTGTTTTTGTCAACAGCTTCATACATTGTCGTCTGCTTGAGTTTTGAGCTCTTCGCATTTCTATCATAATAACGCCTCTTACATTGTACTTTTGAATTTCAGGACAGTATTTTTTTGGACGATTGGAATTTTTGGACAATTTCATGACATTATTTGTGTTATACCTTACCTGTTTGTATATATACTTTAGTTAAATGTTCGTAGACGAACAGGGTCCGTGTATCTGAACACTTTAAGTAGGTTCGTGGACTGATTTTTTTAAATCGATTAAATAATTTTATTTTATTATTAATATATTATTCGAAAGCCCTCAAATTCAGTATTTTAATGGTGAAAAAAATATGAAAATCGGACGTTTCTATAAAAAGTTATGACGTTTTTAGTAGCAAATTTTAGATATAACGGGTGACAGCTAAAAAACAAGACTGGATTTAAAGACACATATCTCTTTAAAGAAGTAAGATAAAACAAAAAGGGAAAATGATCTAACGGGTGGCCCAAGATAAATGGTATAGGTAGTATTTTTATTATAAATTTGTTATTTTTTTAGCTAGAACAGTGAATTTTTTTTAAAAAGATTTATTATTAAATTCTCTATAAATCTGTCTTGATGGCTTTGTTTTATGGTTTTTAATTTTATTTGTAGATAATGAAATCTAAAGATTTGCAAAAACTTGTACTTTCTAAATACCAAAATGGTGATGGTCCATCAAAAATATTTGCTGATGTTAAGGGTGTCATTAGGTTTCGTATAATAAATCGGTGAAGTCAAATGATGAGAGAGACTCTTTCGAGTTGAAATATCCATCAGGTGGTCCAAGATCAGTTCGAACAAATGCAAACATTCAAAAAATGAGAAGTTACCTGAAACGTAAAAAGAGGATTTCATCTCGAAAAATAGCTAATGAACTTAATATCTCCAGAACCAGTGGTCAAAGAATACTTCAAAAGGATCTCAATTTGCAGGCATACAAACACAGAGTTGAACCACTGCTTACAAATGGTCAAAAAGTCAAGAGAATCAAATTTGCAAATTGGATAAGAAACCATTTTCGAAAAGAACAAACACTGAAAATTCTGTTTTCAGATGAAAATTTTTTTGATTTAAATGGTATGTACAATGCCCAAAATGATCGCATATGGTCCACTAATCGTAATGAAGCTGATAGAGATGGTGGTATTAAACAGAAACAAAAATTCCCTCAAAAGGTAATAGTTTGGTTGGGAGCTTGTTCAAAAGGTGTTACACCACTGGTTATTTTGGACAAAGATACAGTAAATTATGACTGGTATATAAAAAAAGTGTTGCCAGTGGCCTTGAAATATGGAAACGAGATGTTTGGTGATGATTGGACATTTCAACAAGATGGAGCAACCTCACATATGCATCATTTAACTCAACAATGGTGTCATGATAATTTTCCTGCTTTTATTGACAAAAACCACTGGCCAAATTCCCCCGATCTCAATACTTTAGACTACTCAATATGGGATGAACTCGTTCACCAAATGAAATGGAATAAAATTAAATCAAAATTAACATTAATTCAAGAACTTAAACGAGCTGTAAAAAACATTAGAGTAAATGTAGCTTTAGAAAGTTGTACTAGTTGGACTAATCACTTATATCGTATGTCAAAAATAATGGAGACTATTTACATTAAATAAATCATGTCATTTTGTAGAGAATTTAATAATAAATATTTAAAAAAAAAAATTGCTGTTTTTGCATAGTAAGATGATGCTAAATCTGGCCAGAATAGATATACACCATCTGGATGATACTTATTGATGAATGGAATAAGTCTTTCTTAATACATTTGTTTAAATAGATTTTTTGATTTACAGCCAGTCCACTTGGTACAAAATAAGGTTGAGAAATTCATTTTCAGAAAAAGCAATCCATAGAAGTAATTTCTTTTGAAACTTTTGTTTTGTTTGGTATTTAACTGTAGATAGAGTAGATTTTACATCACTAGTATAAAGTATATCATTTCCATTGATACTGGAGTGATTTAACGTGAAATAAGACTCATCGTCAATGATTGGTTTACGATTTTTGAATTTCTGACACAATCGACTGCACTAAGTTTTAGCTGCTGCTTTTTGCTGGTCAGAGCGTTTTGGAATCGTCATTTTTTTTCTTGATTTAATATTTGTTCTTTTTTTTTAATGTTTTACTAATGTGTTGCTGAGTACAGTTGAACTTTTTAGCTGCCTGTCGTTGAGAAACTCGGTCTTTATGGTCAAACATGAGTGTGAGCCTTTCAATGTTTGTCCTAGTCATTTTTTTTGCTTTTACTCCACTTCCTTGAACTCTTTGGTACCCAGATTCACTTTCAGCACGCTTAATTATCTTGTAGATAGTACTTTTAGGTATATTCTCAACTTTAAAGTGGTCATAAGTGAACTTTTTACCAGCATTTTTGTAATTTAAATAAAATTCATACACACGTTTTCTAATCTCTTCTTGTTTAGAATTTATTCTTTTATTCATTTTTCTATAAAAAATAAAAACACATAAAATATTTAAAAACTAGTATAAAAATACCTTCTAAAGTGTCTTTAAATCCAGTCTCGTTTTTTAGTTGTCACCCGTTAAGGATTTCTTGATAAAACTGTGGTCAAAAAAAAAAATTTTTTACATAAATTGTTATAACCGGGGGTGTGGAGTCGTAAAAAAAAAGTACCGACTCCGACTCCAGTTGTTGAAATTTTTAGAGTTCGACTCCGACTCCAAAGCAAAATTTTTGAAAAATTCTTTGAATTCTTTAAAAAATATTACACGATAAGTTAAAAAACTTTTTTTTGTCAAATTTATGAAAAGTTTTTTGAGGTTTAGTATGAATATAAGATTAATTGAATATTTTGTACATGCACGTGCAATACCGTGAAGTTTTACAATTGGAGTCGGAGTCACGATTTTGTTTAACAACTCCGACTCCGCTAAAAATGCCCTGATTATAACTTTGCCAATTCTTATTAAAATATCTATAGCTTTGTATCAAAAGATAGATTCAGGGATCCGGAGAGGGTGCTAACCCACCACCTGCACCTCACAAAAGTACACTTTTTTTCATAAAAAGAGTGTTTTTTTAAAAAAATTATAAATATTTATATACAAAAAATTGCTTTTATTTTATTCCACATTACTATCAAATATTACAGTCTATCTCAAAGTCGGGTGTTGGGTTGTGAGTAAGGTTAATACATCGTATCAAAATTTCATTCTTTTAAATATTTCAATCTTTACTAAAACGATTAATTCTAGTATAAAAAATAAAAAATATATTTCGATACTTGGAAAAATAGTAATTTGTGGTGTATAAATTGCCTTCATGGAAGGGGGCGTAAGCCACCCCTCTTTCCGCCTCTTACATTAAAAAAAATCTATTGAGAATTTAACAAAAAATGTTTAAAAATATTTTTTTATAAATAAGTATTAGAGTTTATCAAAAAAAAAAAAAAAAGAACAATCATGAAGAAGCATTTCAATTTATACATTTACCTGGAGAAGATTGTGCTGCAGGAACTAAAAGTTAAAATAATATAGAAAATAATACAAAAATAAAATGAAATTAGGATTAAATCTGTCTATCTATTAAAATTAAATAATTTTAATAGATAGACTATGCACTGCTAATAAAGATATAGTTTTTTTACTTACCAACCATATATAGATGCAGTTATAAAGATATAGATGCAGCTAAAAATAAAATATATATATAAGGTATAGATGCAGCTAAATATAAAAAAAATGTAACTAACGAAATAAATGAACATATTGGCCAAATCAAAACACTGCTGAAAAATAATTAGTTTTTAAACTTACTACTTGTGACAGATGTAGATGTAACTTAAGGTAAACAAGGATGTCAATCAACCAAAAAAATATTTGATTTAGACATTAAATAAAACAGAGATTAAAAAGTAATAGCTTTTAAACTTACTAACTGTGGCAGATGTAGATAAAACGTAAAAAAAAAAGATAAAAAAAGGTGTAACCAACAAAAAAAGTATTAGAAATTGGCATTAGATCTACACAACGAACAAAGAAATTGCTTTTAAACTTACCAACTGTGGCAGATGTTGATGAAACTAATAGAAAAAAAAACTGTAATCAACAACAACAAAAAATTGAAATTGATATTAAATCTATGGTATAGTCAAAATGAAAAAAACGACATTGACATCCGCAGCAGGTGTCAATGAAGCTTAATGTAAAAAAGGTGTAATTAATAGAAAAAAAAATCAAAAATTAATTAATTAAAAAGACCTAGATTTTTCCATCTACACAAAGATTTAAAAGTAGTATTTTTTAAATTTACCAACTGTGGAGGATGTAGATGCAACTAAAATCACGAAAAGATTCAATAAAGAAACAAACAAAAAAAGTTGAAAATGGGATTAAATCAATATACTGCTGAAAGAGAATTGACTTTTAAACTTACCAACTGTATCAGATGTAGATGGAACAAAAAACAAAACAAAAAGGATGTTATCCCAAAAAAATGATATTGATAATAAATCTTTCACAAGGTAAAAAATAATAGCTTTTAAATTTACTAATCACAGTTGTTGAAGAAATGACTTAAATAAAAAATATATGAATTAACCCAAAGCATACATCTAAAAATTTCTACTTATAGAAATATAACCGAAATTGCAATATACAAACTCACCAGTGGAAGGCTGAGTTGATTGGACTAAAATTAACAAGAAAATTGTATATCAAAATAAACAAAACACCTTAAATTTGACTAGAGTAAGTGATTAAATAACAACAATCAAATAAATTCTGCATAATGTGCAACAACTTTATTGACTAAGTAAACAATGAAAACGTAATTACACAAGCAAACATTAGGAAAGGTTGTATAATGGTTTAAACAATAACAAAAGATAAAGTATTCTACAACAAGTAAATGTTAAAAGACAATAAAAATGATTTCTTTTGTATTAAAATACTTTTAAAGCATCAACATGTATATTTTATTATGAATAACACCAAAAATTATGTTTATCATGAACTTACGGAATCTCAAAAACTGATGAAATAATAAGCCTGACCTGACATCAAATAAAATAAAATAAGGGAATAAACTTATAGTATAGCTTTAAAGAATAAGAGTAAAAAATGCCTAATAAAAATAGTTATTTAACTTACCAACTGCATCAGATGAGGATGAAGCTAAAGTTAAAAAAGGTGTAATTAAAAAAAAAAAACATTTTTGGCAACAAATCCAAAAAAACAAATTAAACAATTTTGTAATGAAAGAAGAAAAGTAGTAGTGTAAATAACACAAAAAAAAAATAAAGGTGTAAATACCAAAAATTAGGTTTTATTTTTAAAAAAAGCCTTGAATAGGTTCAATCTAGTCAAAGATTTTTAAAAGTTTAACAAAAAAATACACTTGTAAAAGTATAAACTATAGAACTATTATGAAAAAACATTTGAACTTACTATCTGTTTTATTAGCCAGGTCATTAATATTGTTCATTTTTTAAATTACTAACAATCTAAAAGAAACAACATGAAATAAATATTTTAAAAGTAAAAAACCTCTTCCCAACCCCACCTCGGCTATTTTCAAAAAACAGAAATTAGGTACCAAAAGTGTTTAACTGATTTAACTATCTGCTACATAATATTTGTTCATAAAATTTGGCAGGTGCAAAGGAAATGCATGTAAAAACTTATTTAAAAAATCAACAAAGCGGAATAAAGATTCCTTCGACAATAATTTAACAAGTAAACATCAATATAATTTTCATGAACAAAATACTCAAAAACAAAAAGGATGACAACCATACATAAAAGTAACACAAAAAACAAGCTTAACTCTTCTTCTTTCCGAAAATATACTACGTGTATATATGTTTAAAAAAAAAAAAAAAAACGTTTGCCTAACCCTACTAAAAGAAAATGAGAAGGGAAATCCGCTAAAAAAAATCGGAATAACAGAAATTAGGTTCTTAAAGTGCTAAATTGATGTAACTTTTAAAAACTTATTTAAAAAAATCATAAAAGCGGAATAAAGAGTCCTTTGACAAGAACTTGACAAGTTAACACCAACCTATTTTTCATAAGCCAAATGCTCAAAAAAATGGTATGACAACCGTACGTAAAAATAACACAAAAAACAAGCTTAACTCTTCTTCTTTCCAAAAATATACTGTTTATATATGTTTCTAAAAAAAAAAAAACTCCTTAAAAATACGTTTGTGTTAGGCTACCTAAAAAAAACGTCGAAAAAAAACGAGTCAGAGTTTTAGCAAAAAATTCAGTTCCGTAAATTGCTTTTTCCGCGTATCTACTTTAAGTAATAGCTTGAGAGAAATAAAGAAAACCAATCTAATTAGATTCAGTGTTAGTTAGATATTATTTAAAAATGGACAAATGCAGATTAAAAAATTTCTAGATTAAAAGACCTAGGATTAAAAAGATCAGATCAAGATTAAAAAGTTAAAGCCTATAAAGAGGAAGTGGGGTACAAAAATGTGCTTTGTAGTTTATATGGCTATAAATGTAAACTAAATAGCTCCTGCAATTAACTCGGTTTTAATTAAACCTCTGTGTCATGTGACTATAATGATATTGTCATTTTGTAATGACTGTTGCTACAGGTTTCAGAACATGTAGCGACTGAGGGTTGGGTTCGAACAGATTTCCATTGTTTTTATATCCAGATTTTATTGTCCTGAACTAGCCTAGAATGAGATTGCCTTTTCTTTTCTAAAAAATTTTTCTTCCCTATTTGATTAGTTTACTCAATAAGTTTGACATTTCTACATAGCAAACCTTGTCTGATATATTGATTATACAATAGAATATAATAGAATAGACAATAGAATAGTTCCTGCGGTTATTTTGGTTTTAATTTAAAACTTGTGTTAGGTAATTTTAGAGATGCCATTCTGTAATGGTTGTTACTACAGGTTTCAGAATATGCATCGAATGAGGGTTCGGATTTGGGCAGGTCTCCATTTGTTTTTATTTAAAGTTTATTACTTCTTGAACTTAAGGCAATTTTCTGTAGTCAAAAACTATAAATCAAACAGAAACCAATAATTATTGCTATTGCCAATCTCGTTGTTGCGATTGCAGATAGAAGAATAAACAATTATACTGGCTGATGTAAAAACATTATTTTAATGCCAAAACAAGTTTTCTTAAAAAGCTAACAACAAGTGGTTTAAATTTTTACAGTTATAGAATGTGCAATTAGACTACATTCATAATCAAAAAAAAAGGTTCCATGGGGAACAACATGAGATCTTAGGCAACCTTTAGGGTACTCGTGTAACCACTGCGCCACGGCTGCTTAATTAGTTACAAAAGCACTCATACTGAAAGAACTGGTATGAAGGGCATATTGGCTGAACTTAAAGACCGAAGTTGATCTAATAATCTTAGGTTTAATAGTGTTGCGGAAAGTGTGAATATTCACAGTAAGAAGTATAATGAAAAACAAAATAACTATAATTAAATTTCTAAAATAGAAAGATAAAAACTAAAAATATAAAAAAATAAAAATGACGAATATTTATTTTAAATTAAAATTCTAGACGGATTAGGGGAGAGTAGAGTAATGGTGAACACGGGGTAACTCCAAACATGGTCAAAACGACATAATAGAAAAATATTTTTGAAAATTTCTTTTTAAAACTTTTAAAACGTCTAAAGTGTCAAAACATGGACGGAGCATTAATGCTTCTAACTTTTTTCACATTTAATTTTAACAGATAAATTGTTGAAATATTATCTCTGTACCTAATTTGCCTAAAAAAGAAAAAATGATAATTTTTAAGTAAGAAAAACTCAACCATTATTACTATTTCGCCAATGAGAAATATTTTAGAGCAAAGGAAAGATGAAAAGGAAAAAAAAAAAAAATACTGCTGGTAATAGTAAAAGGGAAAGACTGCAATCAATTAGAGATAATTAATCATCATGTAAGGAAAAAAAGAGTGCTCGAGGTGATACATAAATTTGTTGTTTAATTTGCGAAGAAAAATATCAGGATCCGCCCTCAGAACAATGGATCGTGTATCATAAATACAAGTCCTGGTTGCATGAGAACTGCACAATTGGTGAAAACATGTCCCGGGGGTTCATGATATTTGTTCGTAACTTTTTTTAATTTTAATAATTAAAAAATAAAAGAATAATTTTAAAAGTTGTTGTATTAAGTTGCAATGATAAAGTTCATGATCTCCCCATGGAAGACTGGGTTATGCGTTTCAAATATAAGGCCTAGCAAAAGTCAGCGTATCTCAAGATTTTAACAGTGTTTTTTGAACTTAGTTATTACAGTTAGCATTTTATTTGCTATTACAAAACAGTTTTGATTATCAAAACAACAGTTGTAATTATCTCATCAACAGTTGTGATTATCTCACAGTGTGGTTTTACAGAGTGATTGTCTAACACAGTGGAATTACCCCACGGACGTGGGGTAATTCCACACTGTGAGATAATCACAACTCCACACCGTACGTGAGTAATTCCGTACGTGAGTAATTCGAACAACTGGTGTCTTTAATTCGCATTCCCGCTTAGCTGTTCTAATACCCCACTCTACCCTACATTTACTTTATAAACGGAGATAGGAAGAAGTTGCTTTTGGAAGTAAAAGAATTGCAAAGCAAGGGCAAACACACAAATTATTTATTAGTGATTTTTGAAATTAATTCTTTTATTTTTTTTGCTTTATACTTATATTGCTACAATAAATTGTAAAAATAATAAAAGTTAAACTATCAATAAAAATAATAAAAATAAAGCAAATAATTCAAACAACTTTGAAAAAAAATTTTAACATTTATTAAAGTAAGATTTATGATTTATATCAAATTTTAATTTATGTCAAAGTTTGAAATTGAATAAAAATAAGGCTGAGATCATTTTTATGATACAGGTGCTTCTGGGTGTTGCACAAAACAACTGCTCTTCTTTTTATAACAATGAAGTAAAAAAGGTTTATGTACAAAATCGTGCTAATGTTATTTATCTTAATATAAGAAACTTAAAAGAGATCCTTTTAAAATGTTTTAAATAATTTAGAGGAAACTCCTAACATAATATGTGTAACAGAAACGTGATGCTACTGACGATGCTTAATTGAATGCAAACCTCCGTATCTTAGATTTTAATATGATCTCTCTTGCGCAAAAACAAAGAAACAACAAGGAAGTGTTTTTACTTATATAGACAAAAATTTGATTTTAATTCTCTATTTTCAATTTAGTTCATTGTTTAATCTATAAAATAAACAAAAGAGTCCAATTTCTTTGGATTACCATAGGTCTCAGAAAATCTTTATGAAGTTAATAAAAATTAAACAAAAACTATGTATCAAAGCTCGCTGTAGTTCTTTTAAAAGAAAAAGTTTAACATAGTAGGATATGAGGTAGTTAGAAGCATTAACAAAGGCACTTTCCGTTTTTATTTTTACAGATGTTTTGGATAGACTTGATTCTTTCTTCAAATACTATCAAAAGAGCAACCGTGTCGCAGTGGTAGCGCACTTGCCTCAGAAATAAAGGATCCGTGGTTCAAACCTCACCTCTGGGAAAGTTTTACAACTTCGGTTAGGAAGGAGTTGTGAACTTCCTATTAAATGCTCATCCGCGGTGCTCTGTGATAAGACCAAAAAGACTTTTTATGGCACCAAATTAAAATTAAAAAAAAAATTCATCTGATCTGTGGGGAATATATTTTACCGGCCAGACAAATAATTTAGAGGCACTCCAAATAAATATATATTGCTAAGACGGCTTTTGCCGCCCGGTCCGCAACTTTCTTAAAAATAAGCCAGAACATAAAGTCCGAAATCACAAACTAACCAATTTATAACTAGTTAAGAAAGTACAGAGTGAAGCGCAAAGTAGAGCAATAACAATTCTTTAGGCAGTTCAAATGACAGGAATAGCATGAGCAATGTCTTAGCTTTATGAAGCATCTTTCATAAAAATTTTATGCTTCATATACATGACAGACATGAAATCAAATTGAAAAACGGTACTGAAGTTGGTTCTGAAAATGTTCCAAATAATGCCGTTTTTGCATTTGATTTACCCAACCACCTTGTTTGACCAATCAACTACAATCTTTTTGTAGTCATTCCAACTTGATTGTCTATTTCAAATTGTGTTTCAACAAATTTAACTCATGTTGCAATTTACTTATACGACACTTTTATGTACGTTGCAAGATTTTGCAGAAGGTTAAAAATTAAAACTGTCTGAATGCAAAAGCTGGCTGTCTACTTCACAACTAAGTTCAGAACATAACCATAACATCAATAATTTTATGGTGGTCTCAGTTTCAGTCCATTGTACAAACATGAAAGCTTGAAGCACCATCAGTGCTGCCCGATAGGAAGCGTTTTAAATAAAAAATCAAGCAGCTCTAACATCTGATTTAAGAGATCAAACCAACCTTGGCCAGTAACGTCGCAACAAAACATTAGTATTGCTGATTTACTCTATGAATTCGGCTCAATACTTCCCCAACCGGCACATCTGGTATTGTAAATAGCCAGAGTATTTATCACGTATTATATATCGCTGTTGATATCAGAATAATCCGTATCTAGTTTTAAGTTCCTTACAGTCTTCGTTTTAACCTTGCAAAAATAGTTGCGCAATCGAATTTTTTAATATTTGAAATGTCTATTAGACATTTCAAATATAAAAAACTTTGGATTTTTGGTAAAACAATTTTTGGTAAAACAAAGACAATAAAAAAATTCGCAAATGTCAAAGACATGTTAAATCATAATAAAATTGATGAATCTGGATTATAAGATCAACCATGCATTATATTTTCATTTTTGTCCTTATTAGCCTCTTTTTGAAGCCGAGAAAACAGTTGCACAATCGAATTAGAGGCATGTCAATTTGAATTCAATACCACGTATTAATTAAAAATACGCAAAATCGTGCCCGGTTTTGTTTAAATATAATCATTTAACTGAAAAATTAAAGTTAGAGTGCAGAGCGCGTGCGTTTACTAAAATCGCTTGATTAAAATTAAATTAAACAAGAAGTTTAGTAAAAAGTTATTATCTTGTTTTAATTAAAACGTATATTCTATAACTATATACTCAGGTATATACGAAAAGCTATATGAAAAGTTTTCATATAGCTTTTGTGATATATGTGAAATGTTTTAGCAGAACGAATTCTCTTCCAAAATGATATCCTTCTGATAAAGCATTTCACATGTATCTATGCTTTTTTCGTTAATATAATATTATATAATATAATATATTATTAACATTATATTATTATGTTATATATTATCAAGTTCATTAATATAATATTAAATTACAAGAAAAGATATCGTTCAGTCAAAGCACTTTTACAGTTATCATATGCTATTATTAAATGGTATTGTCATTTACAACTCATCAGTGCAAACTGTAACGGGAATATATCTGTATCACATAATATATGTGATATTAGGTAATAGACACAAACGAAACCATAAATATAGGTAGAATAAATTTATCTATACTTCTGGTAAATATATTGTTGTTGTAGTTGTTGAGAATATACCGCCATTACAGCTTGCACTGGTATGTTGGTATATGTGGTAATAATTTAGAAGAAAAATAAATATTATTCAGCTAACTTATTATCACGTACATCAAAATATAAGTGGAAACTGTAATGGAGGAATATCTACAACAATCAATGCATTGATATGTTGATATTGTTGATATACGTGATAACGCTTTAGCGCTAAAGCATTATCATGGTATCAACAATATCAACATATCAGTGCATAGAATGTTGTAGATATACCTCCATTAAAGTTTCCACTTATAAGTTGATATACTTAATAATGCATTAGCTGAACAATAATTATTTTTCTGCTAAGTTATTATTACATATACCAACATCAGTGCAAACTGTACTTACAGTTTCCGGTTTCTCCTCCTAGCAGAACGTTTAATATTGTTCAGCTATAGCTGAACAATATTTATCGTTGTTGATATAAGTGATAAGAGTTATCACTTGTATCAAAATATCAGTGCAAACTTATATCAACATATAGTTTGGGCTGATATGTTGATATAAGTGATAATGCTTTAGCTGAACAATATTTACCGTTCAGCTAAAGTATCTTTACATATACCAACATTGACATCAGAAGTTTTCCAAATATAAGGACAGTGTTTATGATATTAGAAACAATTTCAATAACAACTTGTGAATGTGAAAGTAGTATTTCAGTTATACGTAGGCTAAAAACATACTCTAGAAGTAATATGGTTGAATCTCACTTTAACTCTTTAGCATTATTGTCTATACATCAAAAAAATTTTCTAGATGTTGAAAGAATTGTTGACATTTTTTCAAAGTCAGGTGAAAGACGTTTAGACATGGTTGGCTTTTTATTTAGTAGAATACTAGCTTTTATTTTACTTTTTTCTTATTTCTAATTTAATTTTTTACTAATATTGTGATGAAGTGCAAAGTTCTAAAGTTTACCTTCTCGTCGGTGCACTTTGTTAAATTATGTCTAATTTATGAACGAAATAGCCTAGGCAAACATTTGTAAAAATTTCGGTCAAAAATAAATTATAGAAAGCAATACAAGCAAATTTAGTTATTATTTAATGACATAAACAGTAACGCCTCTTTTAAAAAAAGCCGCCTGGGACATATCCGCCTTACCCTTGCTACGCCTTTTTCTGTCCCTCCACTATTTAAATTGACGATACATAAATCCTAAGGAGGTAAGGAATGGGCAGAGGGGTAGGTCAATAAAAATTATGCATCACCCATTTAAAATGCTAGTTCCGCCCCTGAATGTCATTAGATGAAGCAATGGTTATTAAAATTAGGTCAAGTAAGGTTTCTTTTTAAGAACGCATAATTCGATTATTTGTTTTGAACATTTTTAAAAAAACAACTTCATCGCAACATACCGAAACATTCTCACAATTTAAACGTTGTTCTTTCACTTTCGTAAACAATTTTCTTCTGATTGCAACCTTTTCGTGAGAAAAATCTTTATTAGCATTACAATGTTTGTTCCTTTGAGATGAGCTGATTCTTTTAAAACTTTGTCTTTGTATTGTTGAAGTTTTAAAACTTGGACGTCCAACTTTTTTTGGCCCACTGCCATGTGCACGTTCAATTTTAATACCCTTTAAACCCAGTTTTTGTAGAAACAATGAATACGGCGTTAATTTTTGTTTAAAAACCTCCTGATTGCAGGTTGCGCGTGTTTTTACACTTACAGTCATAGTAAGTGGAAACCATGCGAAAATAACAACAAAATTTTAATAGACCAATCAATATCAAAGTTTTGTAATCAAATTCAAAAGTTTTTTTTATACACCAAAATTAAACAATTTCCAAAAATAATTTAAAGTAACAATGAAATATAAGTAATCTAATTAGTAAATAAAATAAAGAGAAAATTCTTCTTAGAAAATGCTGCTAAGAAAATTATTTTAAATTGGCTTGTAGTTGAAGGTTCTTTTAACTTCGTTGCATGAAGGCAAGTCGTCAAGAACAGCCTGCCAAAACTAAAAAAAACAAAAATAAAAAATTACTACTGTCCTATCAATCATCACACTGTTAAAAAAATAGCGCGTTTTTCACGGGAAAAATCCATTAAAAAAAATTATTAACAACTTTAATAAAGGACATAATAATATAATTATATTACATATCCCTATATACATTTACAATATAGATTACTTAAAAACTTATCTTTAAGTAATATATATTGGTTAAATAATAAATATAAATATAAGTAAATCAATCCAAATACACAAAAATACAGTCTTTACTTTCTTTTCCATTCGAGTCAACTCTAAATCTAAAATAAAAACAAAAAGTTTTTGAGTAAGAAAAGATTTTAATATTTAACAAATTATAAAAAACAATTATAAAAAACACTCATTAAGTGCAATAGTTACCTTAAAGTTGTTACTCAATATGACTCATTTAAGGCCAAGCAACAAACAACTCTACATAATTGAAAACTCTTTTGAACAATAAATAAATACCTGCAACAAATAAAAAATTGGAAGTACGATACAAATAGATGTTTTAAAGTGCAATGTAACCAATATCAGTTTGTTTGTCATTGTAATGGTGATCACCGAATTTCCTGTTTATGCCATTGTTGGCGCCATACTCCTAAATTTATATGTGCCATTACTTCTAAATTATTGTAAAATAAATAAAAATCTTAAAAACTTCTTTAAAAACAAATTCCAATAATTAATTACTAAATTTACTTATAAAATAACTCAACAATTTAACTACAAAACCCAATTTTTCTTTTCTGTTTTATAACGAAAATAAAATTTATCAAATTATTATTTTTATTTAATATAAAGCCATTTCAAAAATCAAATTTAAAATTAAATAATAAAGATGTTTAGTTCTAACCTTTAGCAAGCTAAAAAGAAAAAATTAAAAAACATAACTATAATATAACAGAAAATTAATAATTTATAAATGAAATAATTTTTACCTATCTGCTCCATTATCATCACTAAAAAAAAAAAATGAAAAACCCAAGTACAGTGCCAATCTTAAATACTTTTTTTTTTTTTGCTTTATGCTGAATATCTACTTAATTTCTGTTAATTATTTTTTACTTAAGACACTTTAGAACTAAGACTAAGTATAAATCTTACTATAATCAGTATCAAAATATAAATACTAGAGTTTGTTAAGATACATATCTTTTTCTTTTTTTTTTTCTTTTTTCAAAGCTACCAATTATAATTACTTGGACCCATCAGATAAGTGCTAATATTTACATTTTAATTGAAATTCAACCTTACGCATATATACTTTTTATTATACTCAACTTAGTTTCTCATTACTTTCAGATATTCTTCGATATCATGACTGATGATTTAAAGATTATTATAATAACTTTTTATTATGGCTGTAAAAAATTAGACTATTATCAGATTTGTTATATATATTTAGTTCTCATATTAGTCACCGCATTTTTTTACGAATCAAATTTTATTATATTTTCAAATAACTGATTATAATTATCCTAAAATAAAATGATTTTATATATATTTTTTGAAGTTCAAACATAATTGTATTCGTTTTTTTTTTTTTTTTTTAGTAGTCATTGCTTTATTAGTTTGTTTACTGTTGAAACATGGTTTTAATTTAGTAAATTCATATGATATCAAATTTACTGTGTTAATCATTATTCACAGTTAAGAAGAAATTGGGGTTCTAAACTATTGAGGTAAAAATAATTTTGTTTAGTTAACATTAAAAAGACTTTTTTTTAACGGTTAATTGTGCTATAGTTATTTTGTGCTAATATATATTTTTTGCCGATGTCATTAAAATTAATAACTTAAGTTATAAATATAATAACTTATTGCAACTTTTTTTTAACACATTGCCTTTGAAAAAGTCTGTCTCCTCTCTGTTTAATGAAAGTTTATTAATAAAGGAGATCACTATTGGAACACTCTGTAATTAACTAAGCTCTTATGTATTTTTTGGTACTATAATTGATTTTGACCATGTTTAAGAAACGTTTTACAAGTCACTAATTCATGGACACAATAATAAATACAGAAAATAATGCTCCCCTTTATTAATAAACTTACTTATTCTAAAATACAATAATAAATCTGTAAAATAATGCTTTTGTAGTTTGAGATGACCTTTTTTTTTTCTTTTGATATTGGAAAGTTGTACTTGGCTTTCCTTCTCTGGTGCTTGCTGTTATTAAAAAGAATCTAACACCTAAAGTTACGTGGTCTTTAATAAATGCCAAGAACAATAAAAGCTTAAGGCTGCCATTGTCCCAATTTTTACGGAGGAGAGCACAATGCTAAACTAATTAAAACTTTTACTACGTTCTTGAGCGAAAAAACCGCGACAATGGCAGCCCAAAATATACCCCATAAAATTTATTATGTTTTATATATATCAACCTGTTTCTATTGGTTACAACCCTCTTTAAACTCTTTAACTCCGAAAAGTGTTTCGGAGTTAAAGAGTTGAGAGAAGGTTGTAACCAGTATAAGAAATAGCTTCCTCGACTAAAGTGGCCCACTTGGCCTTGGGAACATGAATTCAGTAAAAAAAAAAAAAGAAAAAAAAAAAAAAGCATACTGAAAATAAAATTATCTTACAGAGTCAATATTCGAAAAGTCTTTTTTAGGTACTTATTAAATCTTATTTATCGCTTTCAAAAAATCTTAAAGATAAAAACAGGTGAATATTTAACCTAATACTCTTAACGATCTTTTTCCTTTGTAAATTGACTATCAAAATTTTTCAATAAACATTGTAAATGTTTTTTTTTTTAATGTTTATTCAAAAACATCAAGAGTTGTAAAGATTCCATAACTTAATTTCTTATTATCACTGAATTTTTAGTTTTTTGTAAGCTGATATTTTTAAAATAAATTAAAATTTACTTGGCTTCACTTGTTCTTCGTCATGTTTTGAATTATGATTAATTACAAGCTAAAAAATAATAATTTTAGTTGAAAAAATGATTATTAGTCTTTTTCAAACCGCGTCAGATCTGGTAACTAATATTAACTTGATGCGACATTTTTTTAAAGCGCAATATTTCTTTATGTATTGAACTCGTTGTTTTTTTAAACTTATTATTTTCTAAATTATTAAGTGGTATTGCAGCTCGTATTTGTGTTTCAACAACTTTAGATCTAAAAATAATAAGGGAAAAAAAGCGTATCGATTGCCGAGATGTAAAAATATTCAGAAACTCTACATGAAGCTTTTTAAAACTTCTGGAACAAATTGGCAAAAAAGACATATATGTTCTGCCCATTGGAGTAGGAACACTAGAAATAACATCGACCATTTACCAGATATTATTGTTCGTCCAGACCAGTTGTAAAAGCTTAAAAATAGAGTTATAAATTCAAAAAAAAGCTATGTTAACGTAACTTCGACAACAAATAAAGCAAAGAAATTGTTAGTATTTAAAAATTCTGCATGAAGATATAAAACTGCTTTATCAATAGTCCAAATTATAAACAGTTTTAAAAATAGACGAACAATGGTAGTTCGTAATATACAAACTATTAAAAAAACTAGAGAATGTTCAAAAACTGAGTTAAAAAAACAATTTGAAAAATCCTTAAAAACAATCGAACTATTGCAAACTGTTATCAAAGAAAAAGACAATTTTATAACCAAATTTGAAAATAAAATACTTGAGCAAAGTGTAAAAATTCAAGAGTTAGAAGTTAAAGTTATGCATCTCTCTGGTAGCATAGTTAATTGCAAAACAAAACAATTCACCTATGAAAATATTAAACCTAAGAAACAAACATTTTAATATTTATGTGGGGTATCAAAGGAAAATTTTGATATTCTTTTCGAATGTGATCAACCTTATTTACAATTTATACCATACCCAGATTGTCCAAATACATATGAAAAAACAGTTAATAATGAAACACAGTTCTTTAGTGTTCTGACTGTGTGTCGTCATGGACTAGATTTAAAATTTATGTAATTTTTGCTCAAAAAGTCTTATACAACTGTACATAGAATTTTCACTGGTTGGGTAATATTTTGTGCTAGCATTTTTAACGAAATAGATTTAAAAGTTGATGGTAGTTTTCTTTTAAAGAAAATGCCAGATATATTTGTAAAAACTGGCAATGGATTAACTGATATTGTTATAGATGCCACTGAATTCAAATTTCAGCATGCTTATAATCTTGATTTGAGTAGTTTAATGTTTTCTCACTACAAAAACACTCATACAGGTAAAGCCCTTATTGGAATAGCCCCACATGGAATGGGCCTTTTTTTCAGTGACATTTATCCAGGCTCTATTTCGGACTCTGAAATTACAGAGAAGTCAGATATACTATCACTTATACGAGAAGATCACGAAGTGATGTCCGATAAAGAATTTGCAATAACAGAACTATGCTCTTCCAAATGTATATACTTAAATCGACCAAAACAAAAAGAAGGACACCATTTTTCAGAATGTGAAATATAAAAAAACTTTAATATTGCCTCCACCCGTATTCATGTTGAACGTTATATTGGGAGAGTGTATTACTAAAAATCTTAAACAATGTCTTGCCTTTAAATCAAATGGATTTACTAGGATCAACTTGGCAAATGTTGTGCCATATTACAAATATAACATTAACTCCTTTAGGAGCAAAGAATAAATTATATAATTGATAAAAAATATTTCAAAAAAAAGAAATATAGTTATAAGTAAAAATATATTATGTTTGAATTGTAAAGTCAATATCCTCTTCAAAGTTTAATAAAATAATTGATTTTGAGTATTTCTTGACGATATTTCAAACCGGTTTCAGGTTTTCGAAGTTTAGTTCTTTGGCGAGCAATTTTTCTCCGAGAAAGCAAAATTCTTTGTTTTCATAATAGTTCCATTCTAAACATTTTAAATCTGATAAAATATTGTCACAAATGTCTAATAATATATTAATTAGTAGATTATTTATTTCAATTTAAAAAAAATATCCCACTCTCAGACTCTGGATGATAAGACAAAATAAAAAAAAATAAAATACAAAATTCAGCATCACCGCAAAGCGTTTGCAATCGGCATTGTATATAATAATGTGGAAATTGATTTAGTGATTGAAGGGGTCAATCACAGTTCTCTGCTCTTGTTTTAACCTCTAAAAGGAAGCCACCACCAGCAGGAGCATCTGGGCTTGCTCCGTAACGTATTTTTGTAGGATGTGTAAAGAAACCACATTTAATTGTTTACTTAACTTACAAACTTAACTTCTCTTTTAATACTTTTAACGGCTAAAAGTTTGTCATCTTCCCTTTTACCAGTTTTTACAGTACTCCAGCATTCCATAAGTTTATTTTTTCCCTGAAGTCCAAGTAAGAGGCAATCAAGTTCCAGTAATTTTAAATCTACGTAACTGATACCACTCTTCAGTATTTTGTGTTACATCTATATAATTGGCTATTTTTCTGCTTTTGTGTTACATCTTTAACATTTACTATTTTTCTGCTTTGAAGCATACGTTCAGCTTTTTCTTGTTGGCCAATTCTTCCCTCGTTTTTATTTGTGCTGGATAGCTCAGTTGGTTAGAGCGTCAAACGAAAAGTTCACAAAACTCGGACTGTTGAACGATACGAGTTCAAATCCTGCCACCGCCAACTCAGCGCTTGAGTAGTACTTTGGAACGCAAATGTTGGTCAATAACAGACGCTACTTTGGATTAGTCTTAATGACTATTTGTGGCTGCTCCTATGCAAAGCCAACAATATCTTCGGATACAAGAAATTTGTATAGAAAAATATAGCATTAAAGTTCAAATAAATAAATAAATTAAATAAAATGTTCAACAAATATTTTTTAAATATGTTTTGGTCTACAAACGGCATTTTATAGTCTTCTATTTCCCATTTTGCAGAATTAGGTGGTTTTATAAAAGGATCTAAACTGCATTCAAATTTGAAATTTCGATCGCCCTGCTCTTAATTTTGTTGAGCAAATTCGGATAGCGATTAAACCTTTTAATTCGATTTAGAAGTACATCCTTTGTGCCTGAAGTTGGCAGTTGCAGTTTTTTTAACCACGTGGTTCTTTTAATGTGAACTGATCAATTTTACAAGCTTTTTCCATTATAAAAGAAAGTTATTATCAGTTGTTCGATATATGTTGTTTATATATTTGTTTGAACATAAACTGCGCTTGAAAAAAAATGTCTCCTCAAGTAAATATTAGTTACCTGGTCTGACGCGGTTTAAAAAAGGCTAATAAAACAACCGCGGCGCAGTAGTTAGAGCGCTTGCTTTATAAGCAAAAGACCTAGGAATCCTAGTAGGATTCGAGCAAGCTCTTCGCATATTTTGCACCATCAGTAAGGAAGGAGGTTTGAACTTCCTTGTTTAATATTGTTCTGATGTCCGTGGTAAAACCTTTAGATCTTCTTGGAACACCTAAAACAAACAAAAAACTTTTATAAAACTTATAAAAGTTCTTAAAAATTTCTCTTTTAATTAAATGTGTAAAATCCAAATTCGGCTTTCAGTTAAATTTGGTTTAGAAGTTCAAATTCGCCTTTTAGTTAAATTCGGACTACATATACGGCTTAAATTTGCCTTTCAGTTAAATTCGGTATACACATATGACCTAAATTTGTCTTTCATTTAAATTCGAGTCTTAAAAGTCAACTTCGCCGGTCCATACCTTGTATCAGATGTTTATCAACTTTGAAAAACTACAAATTGTTTTTGTTTTTGAACATGCAACATATAAATAGATATTAATGAATATAAATGAGAGAAATTCAGTTTTTTAAGATATGCACCAACATTTCTATGAAAAATTATTAATATAAAACATTTAAAAAAAACATTTAAACCTGTAAAAATAGAAAATTTGTGAACACTTCAGTTCATTACTTATATAGTGTAACATATTTAAATAGTCATTTGAATATACTAATTAAAACTCCTAAAGTACTTCTTTGTAGCTGTTTATACTTTTTATTCACAGTAGTACCAGTCTTTACATTCCTGGAAGTCTTTCAATAATAAAACTGTTGTAATCAATAATAAACTTCAATAATAAAAATGTTTATCAATTTAATAACAACTTAATAATAGGTTAATAATATGTAACCAAGTAAAAAATTTATCCTTCATAAAAACATTTAATGAAGTTACAATACAAGTATACAAAAAAAAAATGCAGAATAAAATCCAGACAATTTTAAAATTTAATGAACATCACTTATATATTTTTTAAATATTTTTTTATATATTTTATTAATATATATATTTTTTTTAATCATGTAATAAAAAAATATTTTTTTAAAATGGCTGCCAACTTTCTGAAAAAGTCACATAGAAGCATCATAGATAATCATTCATTTATAAAAAAGTTCCACAAATGATCCTTAGTGTGTAAGGTCCATATTTAATAAGAGATTTTAAAGTTAATTCATTATTTTAGGTTTTAAGACTTTTCGAAAATCAAAAATATCAATTTTTACAAGAAAAAACAAGATCTATTTATTTAACTAACTTTTAATTAATTCAATTAATAACTTTCAAAATCTCTAGCTAAAAAAAAAGATATTAATGCAAGTATCAATTTCAAATGTAAAACTGTGTGCATAGAAAAGGTAACATAGTGGTTTATCGAGGATCTTTTTGTAGGCTTATTTATTATAATTTAATTAATACGAAGAATGTGTAAAAATGCATATATTCTTCCATGAACAAAAAGCATAACATCAAAACATTCAACCTTTGACCAAATAAGCTATGAACCTTGTTTACCTACTGTATATTTTAGTGTAGACTGAACCAAACATAAAAATATTCTAGTCTACACGACATTTAGTTTTAATAGTCGCGCTGTAAGCTTTTTGATCAAAAAATAACGCCGTGGAATGAACTTTTTCTTTGGTTTCTTCCCACGATTCTACTTCGTCTTCACGTATTTCATCTTACTCTTTTTTTTATTATTTTTTTTATTAGTTTTTATTTAATATATTTCAATGATATAGTCTACATAGTTTATATCTTTATCTTTATAACTTGTTAGTGGTGAAAATGTTTACTTGCAGAAATTGAGTGTCTTTACTTGTCGAAATTTGTATTTCAAGTTTTTGTATCCAGTTATAATTTTGTTCAAATTCTCAGTTATTTTTAGTTGTTGAACATCCAAATCTTCAGTTTTTAAAAAAATTAATATTCTTTTTCTCCTTTTAAATCATCGCAACGTTCGTTCTTTATGTATATATATAGATATATATATATATATATATATATATATATATATATATCTATATATATATATAGATATATATATATATATATATATATATATATGCATATATATATATATATATATATATATATATGTAACATACATACATACATACATACATACATACATACATACATACATACATACATACATACATACATACATACATACATACATACATACATACATACATACATACATACATACATACAAACACACATACATACATACATACATACATACATACATACATACATACATACATACATACATACATACATACATACATACATACATACATACATACATACATACATACATACATACATACATACATACATACATACATACATACATACATACATACATACATACATACATACATACATACATACATACATACATACATACATACATACATACATACATTTTGAATATATAAATTTTCCTTTATTTTTTAATATAAACTTTTACATTTAGAATGCAAATATTGGAACTTTTAATAAATAAAAGTATTGAAGCTTTTAATAAATTATATTAGGGAATATAATCACCACATCAATAAGAATAAGAATAAAAATAACGAAAAAGAAATAGACTAGTTTAAATAAAAACTTGGTATGTGGTAGAAGATCTTGTCGCCGGAACCATAAAACGTTGTAATAAAATATAACTTAAGCCATTAATAAGTATAAACAAATAAAAATGACAAAATACAAAAACAAAAGAGCGTGTTTATATGAATTTCTTATTTTTAAAAGTATTTTAAAATATTGTCATTAAAAAGAATGAACTTTTTAAATTTCTTTTTAAAGACTGGGAAGATAATTAATAAATCAAAATTAGGTGAAACGATTTTGTTCCAAAGATTAGGTGCGCGATAAGCTATACAGAACTGATTGAATTTTGTTCGACAAAAGGGTTAGAGTGAGTTATCATTTAGTGAGTTATCATTTCGTAGTGTATACTTATTTTTTGTTTTTAAGGTAATAAAATCTTTAAAAATGTGTAATGGTGGATTGATTTTACATTGAAACACAAAACATAATATTCTATATACATTTACTTCATAAATATTAAGTACTATTATATTTTTAAATAAAAACATGCGTAAGTCGATTTTCAATACAAACTTAGCGTATTGCGTGTTTCTGACGATGATAAAGAGTACGCAACTTACTTTTGCTTGTACTTCCCCAAGCAATGTTTGCATTGTTAATATAACAATGTATAAATGAGTAATAGAATTGAATTAAAATGGTTTTGTTTAAATAATTTCTTGACATATAGAGGACTCCGATACTTTTAGAAACTTTAGTACAAATGTAGTCAATATGTGGTTTCCATGTAATATTCTCATCAAGATAAATGCCAAGAAAACTAGTAAAAGTTTCCTTTTTTATTTCAAGTTTATCAATAAGAATTTTTTGCATGGTTGTTGGTAAAAAACGTTTTTTAAATATAGGGTGAAACAGAATGTATTTTGTTTTATCAAGGTTTAAGGTCAATTTATTATATTTAAACCACTCAGATACGCATTTAAGTTCTTTATTCATATCAGAAAATAGCTCATTAATATTACTGTTTGATAAGAACAAATTCATATCATCAGCAAACATAATAATCCAAAGACTAGCTGCTTTACTTAAATCATCAATATAAATTAAAAACGTAAGAGGACCTAGAATAGAGCCTTGTGGGACACCATAGGCTATTTCAATATAGTCACTTTGAAGGCCATCATTAGAGGTAACAAATTGCTTTCTATTTGATAAGTAACTATGAAACCATTTTAACATATTGTTATTGATTCCATAGTATTCGAGCTTTTTAAACAATATTTTATGGTCAACGGTATCAAAAGCCGTCGAAAGATCAATAAAGACTCTTAGGATATATTGTTTTTTTTTTCGAAAGATTCTGAGATTTCCCTAACAAATTGAATAATTGCGTGCTCAGTTAAAATATTTTTTAAAGCCAAACTGTTTGGTATATAGTATGTTATTTTGGTCAAAATATTTAAATATTCTATTATAAATTATTCTTTCTGATTATTTTGAAAAAGTTGAAAGAATCGAAATTGGCCGATAGTTGTTAATATTTGTTTTATCGCTTTGTTTGTAAATTGGTATAACTTTCGCAATTTTCAATTGATCCGGGAAAACTCCTGCTTTTATAGATGCATTAAATACACTATAAAGAATATCTTTCAGACTTTCATAACTATCTACAACTGTTACCACTTACTTCATCAGCACCAAAAGCTTTATTTCTTTTTAGAGATTTAAAGGCTCTATAGAGTTCGTCGTGGGATAATTCAGAAGAATACTGATTGTTATAATGAGATTTATTTATAGGACACAAGTAGTCTTCATCTCTCGGTCATAGGAATTTTATTAAAGAGATTGGTTCCAATTTCAGTAAAAAAAAATTTTAAAATGTTTACAATTTTGCTCGGTTCACATATATTTCCATCTACAAATTTTATAGTTTGTAGTAAAGAACTTAAGTGATTTTTTGATTTTCCTGTTATTTCTTTTATTATTTGCAAGGTGCGCGTTAAGTTGTTTTTAAACTTATTGATCAGATTAGTATAAAAAATTTTTTTTTAGATTTTTACGAATTTTTTTCAAATAAATTTTTATAACTTTTATATATTTTTTTATTTGCAGAAGATTTAGTCTTTAAATATTTTATATACAACTTTTGCTCTATTTTCGAAGATTTTTTTAAGCCTTAAAGGTTTTATGACTTAAAATTTTTTCACATACTGGAGAGTTTTAAAGGTTTTATGACTTATAAAATACTTTTTTAAAGGTTTTATTAGTGTCCGGACTTAGTCGAATAAAATTCCGGTTTACGAGAAATTTCGAGAAGTTTTCGATAAAAACTGAAAAATTCGGAAACGATAAATTATTATTTCTCGTTTCCAAGTTTTTTCGTAACGTCGGAATGAATAAAATATTTATGAATTTCTGTTCGAGTATTTTCGAAAAAAATCATTGTTTACAATAATTTTCATTTTTGACGACTATGTTTTTAAGTACATTTTACTTTTTTTTACCTTTAAATTTTACAACAAATTTTTTATTGTTCTTTGTTTATTTTTATGATTTATTTTTATTTTATTTTAATTAATAACTTTAGTTGAATTCACTTCTTAATTTTTTTGTGGTAAAAATTAAAATTTGATGTAATCTTTGTTTAATAATTTCTAGACAATTATTAATTCTTATTTAATTTTGTATAATAATTTCTAGTCAGTTAATAATTTTTAATTTTAATTTAATTTTACTAAAATTAAAATATTTTTAAGTTTGTTGAATATAAAGGATGAAGAAAATTTTTGTTTTAACTTATAAACCACCAGAAGCATCATCAACCCCAAAACCTCTAAAGAAAAGGAAATCATCAGAACAAGGTTCACAACAGAAAAAAAGAAGAGTGTCCGTTAGACCAGAGGATTTGTTCCAAACCCAGTCAAAAGCCAGAGAAGGTCAAAGCTCAAATGCGGAGTTCCTCTAAGTGATATAAAAGATTAAAATAGTGATAAAAAAGTTGAATTTTAAGTCCACTGATTAATTATTACAATAAATAAAGTTTGTTTTATCATAAAATATTTTTTTTATTTCTGTAAAAAGCTGTGGAATTAAAAACTAACAATTAGAACTGTTAATTTATGCCTTAGACATTTTATATCCTATAAGCTAATTACTTCAAAAAAGTCGGAATAAAATTTTTATTCCGTTCCGAACTAGTTTTCATCGAATCGAGAGTCCGGACACTACGCTATTTATCAAAACAAAACAAATACGAAGCTTACGATTGTTTAATTTAATGTAATCAAAAAAAAAATCGATACACAGTTATCTGAAAAATTTGATGTTATTTTGATATTGATTTAAAATTTAATAATTATGTAAAATATGCATTGATATTGTTAAAAATTTCAAAATCATACTTGTTTCATGTTTTTTTGATTTTAAAATTTAAAGTTGTATGATTTTAAAATTTAACATCAACTCATGTCTTAGATTTAGTTGGATTTTAATCTTATAATCTATTAACATAAACTTTGAAAACGCTCTCGCGTACTATTATAGTTTGTATATATCATCATTTCTTGGAGCAATAAGCCCACCCCTATTTTTTATGTTAATCAATGAAAGAACTGATGCTCCATAAGAATGTTCCACAAAATTGTTTTAGGATATAAGTGAATTTGCACACACAGAACATGTTATCTTTGATAATAATCTTTTTACAATAAATCCAGATTTATATCCTAGTATTGCTTCCTTATAGATAGAGGTATTATCAAGATAATTTTGAATTGTAACAATATCAATATCAAAGTTTAAAAAATCTGTTTCAGGATTTGAATAAATTGCATACTTTTTACTCCAATTTAATGCAAAAATAGAGCCATTTGCAATATCCTCAAATGCTAAACAACTTGCATGCTTTGAGCCTACAATAGAATTGCGCAAAAGAATTATTTTTAAAGATGACTTAAGTTGGATGCCATCTGGATTATTATTAAATCCATTCATTCCACGAATACAAGAGAACAGTAACTCAAGATGATCTTGTGAAAATTTGTATGTTAGGCAAAATTTAAAAGGATGAACATTTAAAGTCAAAAGCTCATAGGCTAAGTGTTGAACTTTTTGCAGCGCTTGCTTATATGATTTTGAAAAAAGATTTTTAGAGTTCAGCATATCAAATAATTTGTCAATGACCCTTATAAAATTTATAGTTCCTTCAGCATGCTTAAAATTTGGATGTTTGGAAAACATCAGAAATTTAATTGCATCTGCAATTGAACTACTAAGTGTTTGTGAAGCAAACTTAACATTCATTTTGTGACGCTGGAAATAAATATGTTTTATTGAGATTTTATTTGCAAATTTCACTTCTTCTTGTATTTCATATAAAGCTTTTATATAACTCTATTTAATGTATTTTCCATCACAATCCTTAAGTACCTCTAAATCACATAACGCATTTCTAGCTAACTTTAGCATATGACTTGGGTCAGGGATTACATACAAGTAGTGATTATAGCCTTCAAAAGTAAATCTTCCATTAATTTTTTCTAGTCTTTTTCCAAATGTACATCCTAGTGATGCAACAGAATTAAAGTTAACATTTACACCATCAAATGTAATGCTACGTACATTAATTTTCTCATCAGAAGAAATTGTTAATGCTTTTTTATAAGACATGAAAGGTTTTCAGCTGTTATTTTACTACACAGTATATAGCCAATAGGTGTTTTCCAATGACCTCGTAATCCTACCAGCATAAATACCAATGCTTCTGTAGCTGGTGTATCTGGTTCAATTGCAACAATATCTTTTCCATAATATGTAAAGCCAATGAATCGACCTGTCTTTTTATCGTTTAGAACTGATGTTTTGATTGCCATCGCATCTATAATTAATGCAATCTTTATAATTAATGTCAGTCTCTGCTAATATAACTAATATAATATAATATATAATATACTAATATAACTTAAAACATCTTCAAAAAAACCAGGTTCACAATCTACAGAAGAAGTCCAGTTGGCTAAAGAGCTTGAAGCAGGTAAATGGAGTATAGGCCGTAGAAAATTGTATGCTTTAGGTGAGTAAAAATGCAGAGTTATTGCAAATTTTTTAATTTCATCAGGTATACCTATGCCCTTTTGGAAGTGAGGTATTGTTTTTATACTGATTTTTTATAATATCAAAAGTCAATCCACTAAAGTTTTTACAAAGAACATTAGCAGCATCTTCAGAAATAATTTTTTTTTTCCTTAGATTTTTTAGCGTAACCTTTAATGAAATTATTTTTTTTTCTTTTCGTCGCAACTTATGTTTAAGAATTTTAATTTTGCTTTAGTTGGACTTGCATTTGTCGATAATGTACTTTTAGAAATAAAAGTATCATCATTAATAATTTTGTTACTACTTTTGATAATATTAAAGCTACTATTTATATTTACCTGGCAATCAATACTCTCTGTTGTTTCTAAAATAACACTATTAATATAAATTTCGTTACTATTAGCAGCAACATTATTGTTATTACTTATATCCGAATGGAAATCGGTGTGATGGTGACTGCCTGTTTCTGAAACTTTTTCAATGAATCTCTTTTTATTTGTTTGTGGCGATATAGAACTAAACTTTCTTTTGACTTTTGGTTTTGAATCAATAATAATAGATGGCACAGAAAAAGGTTTCAATTTAGGCTTGTTATTAAAATCAGGTATACTGTAATCTGAAGGTAAAAAGTGATCACTACGTAGTGATCACTTTTTACCTTCAGATTACAGTATACCTGATTTTAATAACAATAATGTAGCTACATATGCGGCTGTGCTCAGTAGGAATAAATGTTTTACGTTTTATAGCAACAATCCACTTTTTACAGAGTTTGCTATTATTAATTGGAAATTTATGAAATGCTCTGTTGTTATTTTTCATTGCTCTATTTGTGCAACCAGCTGCAGCACAAGAGTTAACCATGATTTATAAATTTTGAATATTAAATATTGAATATTATTTGATCCAAACAACCGTGATTTACTAATTTTTTAAATTTGCCACTCATTATGGCCGATTTTCGCTTCAAAAAATACGCGGAAGTTAGACATCTAGTTATTTTTAATAAAGATGGGCCGATTCCGAAAAATACCGATTCCGATTCACTGTTGCGATTCCGATTCTTTACCGATTCCGATTCTTTTGCGATTCTTATTATTTAATTAAAACTGGTAGTTAAATTAATAATTTAACCGTTATATCATGTTAATTTAATACTTATGCAGATTTTAAAAGTGAAAACACCAAAATTAGTTATATTGGTACAGGTGAAACAGGACCAAAGACACCGAGGCCCAGGGGCATACCCCTTTTTAAGAAAATTGACCTATAAATAGACTTTTTTTTCGAAATAAGGGAGTGTTCCCCCTCTATTTTGAAACCCTGTGAAATAATAGCAACTAAACAAGTAACATATTAAACAATATATATGTTTGTATGGAACTTATTATTATTAAGAAACAAATAATATAGTCATAAATAATGGTAAAAGTGATCAGATACACAAAACGTTGTCTTTTCAATCAGCTTTTACATATGATATTAGTACCGTTAGTACTGATAGTTAAGAAACGGAAAGTTCTTGTTCAAAAACACAAGCATTTGCACTCGTTCCGGAGTTAACCGGCTTCTTTTCCGGTCGCAGATAAGACCCACAGTACTAAACAACCGCTCCGAAAACACTGCACATAGAGGCGTCCCTAAATATTTCTGTGCTAGTTTTTTCATGTTAAGAAATTTGGATTTCCTCCAGTATTCAAAGACGTCCTCGTGACTTGCAAGTAGAGGTTCTTCCAAGTACACTTCTACTTCGTCTGACATTGTGCAATGCGCAGTATAAATCTAAAACATTAAAACAATTTATAGGCTTGCAATATTTAAAGTACAATACTAATATAGAAGCACAATACTTACTACAGAATTTGTGTTGATTATTTGGTTGTATAATGACCAGACAGCACCTGGAGCAGGTGTGGTAGGTTCTTGATTTTCAGCAGCTTTAATTTCATGACCCTCGTCTATGTCCAATGCATTTAACTCGCCAATTAATAAAGTAACAGCTTTCCTAAAAATTTTGTTTTTAAATCTGGGATCTAGTATTGTTGCAAAAGCATATATAGGTTCGTTCTCGCAGTCTCCGTAACGTCGATGCAAAGATTGACACAGAGATTCTTTAAAATTTTCGTAGTCCTTGATGCGATCAATTGACATGTAAACTGCATTTATTATTGGGATAACTTTTGATGTGATCACTTTCGATGAACTTGCAGTAAGCGTGACCTCTTCAAACACTTTTAAAGCAGCAACGAGAGGAACCAAACTATCCCATTCTCCGGTTGACAACTCCTTGTTTTGTCGAGTAGCTTTTGGGAAATGTAGCGTTCCAACAGAATCGCATCTTTTTGTTCAATTAAACGGTTTAACATGTGGAAGGTGCTATTCCATCAAGTTGGCTCTTGAATGATGCTGTGTTTAGAAAGTCCCAAAATTTCCTGAGATTGTCTCAAAAGTGTGTACGATTTAACCGAGTATTTAAAGTGTCCTACTATTCTTTTACATGTAGCAGTTAGTAAAGAAATGCTTTCATTGTCGAGATAACCATCTTTTACAATCAACTGAAGTTTATGAGCAAGACAAGGAATGTTTGAAAACTTCCCTACTTCCATAGCAGAGACAATATTTCTGGCGTTATCTCTTACTACTACATTGAGTTTCTCAAGTAGTCCCTAACGCTCAAGTGGTTCATTCATAAATTTAACAAGCCTGCAGTGTAGGACTCGTAAGGAAAAGGTACCACGTTAAGACAAATTTGAATTTGTTTCATATCTTCTGTGAAGAAGTGTGCTTTTAGGCTCATGTAATCAACATTAGCTGTGGAGCTCCACATGTCGGTAGTTATTCTAACATGATCAGTTTTCTTTGCAAAGAAACAAGTAGTAACCTCTTGAAACCGGGATTTTCTACTATACTAACAGGTTGGTTATCTGTGCATATCATTTCAGCAATAAGCCTTGTAATTTTTATTGCCTTCGGATCTGCAGATGTGAGAGGCCTGATCTTTGCAAACATTTGGTGTATTGTTGGTTGTTTAGTAGATGAAGATCTAGGCTTCATTTTTATAGAACTAATTGTGGAAAAAGAGCTTCTAGTATTGATCTCCGCATCCTCAGACTTAGGGTTGAGACTTGTGAATGCGGATGCGAGTGTAGTAGATCGGGGTTCCCTTGGCATAGGAGTTTCAAAAGCAGGGTTAGGACTGGATTTACAAGATGATCCTGCGGTAGAGCTATCCTCGCATATATTTCAGATTTATGAAAGGTTTTTAAATGCTTTAACATGTTTAATGTTGTGTATGACTGACAAACTCTGCCACCACCACTGGATATAACAGCTTTGCAAAAGTTGCATATTGCAGAGTTAGTGTCATTTGAATTGATCACAAAATAGTCCCATACCTCGCTTTTTTTACGTTTCGGCATGATAATGACACTATATATATATATGTTTATATTCTGAAATTAAAACAGCATTAATAATAATACAACATAATAATACTAACAGTAATAATTATTATAATAAAACAAGCAAATAAGATTTTTATGATAGTACTTACCGTCGGTAAATTGATTAAAGTTGAAAAAAATAAATCAATTGAAGATTAGAGTATGAACTTTTACTTTTATTTTCAACGTTTACTGTTGTTAAGGTTTTCCTTCACAGTTACTTAACTTCAACGATGATATTAAATGCGAAAATGAAGATTTAACGTTAATTAAACCAAAAAAAATCTCAACGACAAAGAGCGTATATATTAACTTAAACTATCAAGGGAGTAATAATAAAAGAAGTGAAGTCGTTAAAAGGTCTTTTAAAAAAGAATCGGAATCGTTAAAAAAAGTTGAGAATTGCGATTCTTACGATTCCTTCAGAACCGGTGGAATCGGGAGAATCGGAATCAGCCCATCTCTAATTTTTAATATATCATTGAACACACTAAGGACCATTTGCGGAATTTTTTTTATAAATGAAGTAAAAGATAAGTATGCAGTGGTGGACCCAGCATTTTTTGATCTTTGAGACAGCTAACTTCCAGACATGGAGCTAACTCCAAACATTTATATGGTTATACTTATGTCAAATAATGAAAGTTTGCAAAAAATTGCGATGATTGGAGGCTGAGAACAAAAAAGCCCCAAAATTTTTGCTACACCTCCCCAAAACGTGAGAGCAACAAGTTGATAAAATATTTTTTGTACTATTCTCAACTAGACTTATATTCATCAATAATTTTTAAGTTTCATAGTATTATCTCTCAACGTTCGAAAATTATGACCATACAAAGTTTAAACCCCCCCCCCTCAGTTTGAGGGGGTTGTAATTTTTATATGGTCATAATTTTTGAACGCTAAGAGATATTACTATGAAACTTAAAAATTGTTGATGAATATTAGTTTAGTTTAGAATAGTACAAAAAATATTTTATCAACTTGTTGCTCTCACGTTTGGGGCAGGTGTAGCAAAAATTTTGGGGCTTTTTTGTTCCCAGCCTCCAATCATTGCAATTTTTTGCAAACTCTCATTATTTGACATAAGTATAAACATATAAATGTTTGGAGTTAGCTCCATGTCTGGAAGTTAGCTATCTCAAAGATCAAAAAATGCTGGATCCGCCACTGGTATGGGTTTATCTCTGATGCTTTTATGTGACTTTTTGGCTAATTTTCAGAAAACCGACAGCCATTTTTAAAAAATATTTTTTTATTATTTGATAAAAAAACAAGCTATTTTTTTTATCTTGAAAATCAAAATGTAAATGTTAAACAAACTTTTATTCGTTTGTCACTTGACATTTAAAAAATTTGTTTTTTAATTATATAGTTGATAAAATATATTTCATAAAAATAATATTTATTAGTAGGTATAAATATATATATAAAACAGTATGAAAAATTGTTTACAAATATCTTAACTTGCGATGTGTGGCTGGCTACACATCAGTGTTGTCTGTGTTTAACCGAGAAATTTATTCAGATCATTTTATGAAGTAAGTTAATGTTTATTCTACATTATTGTGTTATTAAGGTAATTAAATACACTATATATTACTTTTTATTTTATTTGGCTGAGGTAAGCAGGCTTTGTGAGAAAAAAAAAATGCTTGAAAGTTTTTGAAGTTCCAAGTTTTATCTTTTTATCATTAGATCTTCATAATTGTTTATATTAATTATTATTTTTACTTTAATATTTTTGTTTTGTTTTCTGTTTTATTTCGTATTCATAAATTTCAAAGTTATGTTCATTAAATTTTAAAATTGTCTTGATTTTATTCTGCGTTTTTTTTTTTGTATACTTGTATTGTAACTTAATTAAATGTTTTTGTTAAGGATAAATTTTTTACTTGGTTACATATTATTAACTTATTATTAAGTTGTTATTAAATTGATAAACATTTTTATTATTGAAGTTTATTATTGATTACAACAATTTTATTTTTGAAAGACTTCCAGGAATGTAAAGACTGGTACTACTGTGAATAAAAAGTATAAACAGCTACAAAAAAGTATTTTAGGAATTATAATTAGTATATTCAAATGACTATTTGAATATGTTACATTATATAAGTAATGAACTGAAGTGTTCACAAATTTTCTATTTTTACAGATTTAAATGTTTTATATTAATAATTTTAAAAAACTGTGTTTCTCTCATTTATATTCATTAATATCAATTTATATGTTGTATGTTCAAAAACAAAAACAATTTGTAGTTTTTCAAAGTTGATAAACATCTGATACAAGGTATCATATATACTTTGTATGAGGTTATAATGATCTAATACAAGGTATCAGATTATTAAAAACCTTGATGTTAATGTTAAGGTTATCTAAATTTAGCCATGATCCAAGCAGGGATGCGGAGTCCCAAAAGGACTTCGGATTTGTATGTTACAAAAAGATTACTTTAAGTATTGTGAATTTCAAAATATCACAGATGTAATGACTTGCAAGGCTGCTCAGTTTTATGGCTTTTTATTTAAAAATTTGTGCTGAAAAACATCAAAAAGAATATACAAGCAACAAATTTTTTGGTTTCGTTTTGTTTCTGAAAATTCTTTTGCATTTTGATTATATCTTGATTTCTGAAATATATTTGTTCAAATTAATTAATATATTTTTTAAGACTTGGATTTTATTTATATCATTTCAAGATATTTTCATATAACCTTCATAAAAAAGATAAGATATTCAAAATATGAAAATAATTTATTTCTATTAGTTTTTATAAATATTACCTATTATGAAAATATCAATAAGATGGCAGCTTTCTTAATGTTATTCTTTTTATTTTTATTTTAATAAATTAAGGTGTAGATGTATATAGTAGTTCTATTGGTTTAAGGTTAAGTTATTATATTGGTTTAGAAATAAATTATTCTATTGGTTTAAGATTAAATTAAAGTTAGCTATTTAATGCACAACATATTTAAAACTAGGCTGTTCAACAAGCTATGCACATGTTTTATTTTTTATTTTTTAGGTATTGGCAGGCTGTACTTGACGACTTACTTTCCTGCAACAAAGTCAAAAGAACCTTCATCTACAAACCAATTAAAATAATTTTTCTAGCATCATTTTCTTAGAAGAATTTTCCCTTTATTTCATTTACTAATTAAATTACTTATATTTTATAATTTCTTTAAATTATTTTTGGAGATTTTTGAGTTTTAATTTTGGTGTTTTACAAAATTTTAAGTTTAAAAAATTATTTTACATAAAGATTTTTAGTTTTTTAATAATTAATTTTTATTCAGAAGTGCAGTGATAATTGGAGTGTCCAATTTTTGTAATATTTTTTCTGCAAATATCAATTTGATATTATGTTATCAATTTGAATGTATAATCTCAAGATATAATTAAAAAAATGGTAGGATGAAGTACATAAACATTCGCTTTGATTTCTTAGAAATCAAATTCTGAGAAATCAAAATATCTGTACCGATAGAAACCACTAGCAAAAACTTTTGTTGTTGATTGGTCTAATAATAATTAATTGGTCTAATAATAATTAATAATAGTTAATTGGTCTAATATACTATTATTTTTATATGGTTTCTACTTACTATGACTGTAAGTGTGAAAACACGCGAAAACTGGCAATCGGGAGATTTTTAAACAAAAATTAACGCAGTGTAAACTCCTAAAAAATGTTTTTAATATTTACTCTGTTTATTTCGACATTATCAATGAAAAGGGATGGTATTTTGTTAGGAATTGATTTTTTTTAGAAGGTGGATGAAAAAAAATCCAATTAGTTTTTTAATGTTAAGTGATAATTTGTTTGATTTAAACCAGTAAAAGATCTCGTTTAATTCTAGGATCATAAGTTGAAACAGTGTAGGGATGTATTTTGAGATAAAAAATAGGTTTGTACCATCGACAAACATTATTATCTTTAATCTGGATTCTTTATGAAGATCGTTAATATATATAAACAAAAGAAGAGGCCTGATAATTGATCCTTGCGGAATACCTCAGGTAATCTTTTGCAAACTCATTGGTGAAGGAGCGCCAACGGATACAAATTGTTTGCAATTATTTAAACAACTTTTTAACCATTAAGAACATTTCCAGTTATTCCGTAACTTTTGAGTTTTTTTAAAAAGAATTTTATGGTCTATAGTATCAAAGTCTTTGGATAAATCAATGAAGATACCTAAGGTATACTTAGATTTTTCAAACGATTCAGTTATACTACTTGTTAACTGGAGAATCGCGTGTTCTGTAGAGTTGTTTTTTCTAAATCCATACTGATGGTTAAAATAACAAATGGTTGTCAGTAATGTGTGCGTAAATTCCCTTATACATAATTTTTTTTAGAATTTTCGAAAAAACTTGAAGAACAGATATAGGGCGATAGTTATCTACATTTGTTAGATCTCCTCCTTTAAATATCAGTGTAACTTTTGCTACTTTAAATTGATCAGGAAAAACTCCTTGTCTTATTAAAGATGAAAAAAAGAATGTCTTTAATAATTCTGCTTGAATTTTTAATTATGTTGCTATTGTTATCATAAAAACCACTGGCTTTGTTTGGTTTTAGCATACTAAAAGCAGTTTCAATTTCCTCAAATAATAATTCAAAAAAATTAAGATTAGTTGTTGCAATGGACGATATATCAATTTTTTTTTATATTTGGAATTTTTTTTTGCTAAATTAGGTCTGACAAAGACAAAAAGTTTGTTTAGTTCAATTGCTATTTCGTGAGACTCATATATGATTTCATTAATAATTTAATTCCATTTTTTTAGAGCACATGATTTGTATTTAGTGTTACCAATAATTTCTCTTAGAATTTGCCATGTACATTTGGAATGGTTTTCGTTTTGCTTAAGTAAATTAAAATTGTATTTTTTTTTTTTTTAGATTCTTTTTAAGTCTTTCAAAAACTTTCTCATAATTCTTGTTGATGGTTTTACTTTTAATTATGTTAGCTTTTAAATATTTAATGTATAATTTTTGTTTGACTTTAAAGATCTATCTTTGAGGTTACTAATTTTTTTCGTTTAAAAATTCCTTATTAATTCGTTCTTTCTCTAACTGTTGTTATCGATTTTGTTATTAATATCAATTTTGTTTAATAAATGCTTATTGTTATTTTCGAACTTTTTATCGATTACGAGTTCGTTGAAGTTTAAACTTTCTTTTATCTCTTCAAGCTCTTTTTCAATTCTTTCAATCTTATCTGCATTTTCAATGATATTTGTCTCAAATATTTCCTATCTTTTTGTTTAATATTTTTGAGTTTGCACCAATTATAGCAATTTCGGTTTTTTTCTTGGTTTTTAAATATAATTTCTATTTCCTTTTAAAAATCATCCAGCATTTCTTTCCTTAATTTTTTTTTATTTCTCGTTGTGTTACCGCCAAACTTAATATTGATAGGATCTTTTTAGTAAGTGGGTTCGCAGATTTTTTGGTTTTTTCTTTATTATCTTTGAATTTAGTAGACTATTTATTTATTTTTTTCTAGTCAAAAACCTTTATTTAATTCAGTAGAATTTGTAATGTTTTACTGCCCACAAAAGTGTCTGTACTCTTCGAAAACTTGCATGAAAAAAACAACAAAGAATCTAGATCCAATTAGGGCTTGTCCATTACTGACGTCACGCTAAATTTATCTTTTAGATAAAAGTTATCTTTTAAGTAAGAGATCATCTTACTTAAAAGATAACTTTATCCTTTAAATAAGAGCTCATCGGCTCTCTATCGCAGAGGTTTTTTTTCAAAGAGCGACTTTATATTAAATGAAAATATCTGTGCAAGAGAGCAAATGATCTCCAACTTCTATTCAAAAATTAAATTTAGCGTGACGTCGTTTATGAACAACCCCTAAGTGCAGAACCAGTATTTTTAGTTCTTTATGCTTTCTATATCGCGATGTTAGATTTATCTTGTTCTATCTCCACATTTTTGAGTTTTGAGATAAAACGATTTAAAAAATAAAAACTTTAGGAGACGGCATATAAAAACATTTTTATTACTTATATTTTCTCCGCAACTTTTTTACTTATATCTTAGGTTAGGGCTGTTTAGTATGCTAATTTGTTTTCAGAACATAGCTAATTGAAGTTTTTCCCATTCGACTATCATATTATGGTTCAATAATATTTTTTACTAAATTTCATTATTTGCCCTGAAGGTCCCACAAAGCCCTCAAACATTTAACAGTTCCCTAATATTATTAAAAATATATATATATTTAAAAATATGTTAACCTTGAACTTAAAAGAAGCGAAATCATTTAAAAATTTCATAAAAATATAAATTTCATGTAAAAATAACAATTTTAGGTTTTTTTTAAATAAAAACTATGGTTTTTAAACAAAAAAAGGAAAAAAAGTTAATACTCGCAAAGTTTTTAATAATAAGTATTTTTAAGTTGTTTTTTAAATAAAAAATGAATCTAATTTTCAAAATTTTTATAAAACTTTGCTTCTTTTGAGTACCAGTTTGACATATTTTTAAACAATTTTTTTTATATAATATTAGGGGCCGGTCAAATGTTTGGGGACTTTGAGGGACCTTCAGGGCAAATAATAAAATTTAGTAAAAAATATTTTTGAACCACAATATGATAGCCAAATGGGAAAAACTTTAATTAGCTATGTTCTGAAAACAAATTAGCATACTGAACAGCCCTAAACTTAGGTATCAATGCAGTAGAAAAATATCTTTTTGAGGTACTTAACACTATCAATAACTCAATTTTTCAAAAAGTGAAGATAGAGCAAGATTATTCTAACATCGCGATATGTTAAAATTAGTTAAAAATATCTTTGGTCAAAATATTTTTTTAAAAGATGTTAACAATGGCATTTTTATATTTATTATTTAATATGATTTTATTGGGGAAAAAAAAATACTATATTGGATAAAAGCAATTAAAAATGAAAGTTAAGTTGGCAGCACAAACCTCAAGTAAAAACGTTACAGATGCTCTTTGTAATTGTGAAAAAAAAATTTAAATTAAAAGAACTTCAAGGTAGAGAATCAATCATTAGTTTTATAGTTTATAGACAAGTGGTTTGATTTACTAAATAGTCAAAATTTTATTGCTTCAAACTTTATCCTATTTTTTTAATCAATTTAGAAGACTACAAAAACTTTTTAAATCATGTATGTCAGTGCTTGTCCAGTTTGGTAGGAGCTGATAAATTTATTTATAAAACGAATCTCAAAACTGGTTTCATGCACATGGTTTCATTAGATTTATGCATAGTTTTCAATTAGTTGTTTAATTTAGCCTTTTGATTCTATTTCCAGAGAGTCCAGGTGTGGATCCCGCATTTTTTGATATTTGAGATAACTAACTTCCAGACATGGAACAAACTCCAAACGTTTATATGTTTATAGTTATGTCAAATAAGGATGCTTTTCAAAAAAAGGGCCTGGAAACAAAAAAGTCCTAAAATTTAGACCACAACAACTCAAAACGTAAGAGCAACAAGTTGATAAATAATATTTTTATACTATTCTCAACTAAAATTATATTTATCAATAAATTTTAAATTTTGTGGTATAATCTATCAACGTTTAAAAACTATGACCGTATAAAGTTTCAATCCCCCTAAATTTGAGGGGGTTACAAATTTTGTACCGTCATAACTTTTGAATGATAACTTAACATTTTTCTTAACAGTTAAGAGATCATTTTATTAACTTTAAAATTTATCGATAAACAACTTTAGTTGAGAATAGCAAAAAAATTTTTTTTTTGCAAATCATACTTGTTTGATATAAGTATGAACATAAAAAATGTTTGGTGTTTGCTCCAAGTCAGGAAGTTAACTTCAGACAATAACAAAAGTTTAATCTCAAACACCAAAAAATACTGGAATTCCCCCCCCCCCCCTCTCAAGTAAATTCAAACTCTTGTTGACATATAAAATTGAGTCAAGGCTGCATGGAAATGTGATGTCTGTGATGCTAGAAATCAAGGTGGTTATAATAATAATCTACGTGGATTATTATTATACTGTACTGTATCTAAAGATTTAATTATTTTGCTTACATGGTTAAAAAACAAACTGCAACATCAAAGCATTCTTATCCGTTTTGTATGACCTAATCTTCTAACTTTTAAAAAGATGATCATTTTTAAAAATCTTTGTGCAGATTGTACAACCAACGAGTGTCTGATGGTGAAAAAACAAAATTTGAAAAAAAAGTGCACAAATGTTGTTCAATCTTTTTCATTAACAAGGGACAAATACAAAAAAGTTTTAGAACTATATAAATATTATCTAAACATACTGCTAGGTTTGGTAAACAAAGCTTCAAAAGAGATTGAAATATTTCTGTTTAAAAACAAGGAGCCTGTATTTTTTTTTACATTGATAAAGTGATTGTAGCGAACCCTATTTGACGCTTAACTGCTCTCCCCTAGGGTGTGGTTGCTAAAAAATTTTACACATTTTTTGTAAAGTTGGATCCATTTATGATTAAAAAAAATTAATGATCTTAGGAGACTTAGTACTAGAAAGAGGGCAGTTGAGGGTCGAGATGGGGTTGGGTTAGCTCCATTTTTTGCAAGTCATTCTTATTTGACTCTTGAAATTTGAGTTTAAAACACGCCTCTTAGCTACCTATCTTGAACAATAAAACTTCTGAGCACCGGCCCAAAATATGTATTTCTTCCCAGGCTTCTAGTGAAAAAAGTTGCTTTATCTTATTCAAGCCCCTATCTGTTTAATTAATTTTTAATTTAACTCCAGAAACATTGTTTAGAAAATTCAAATGGTATAAAAAATATTTTGTGAATTTAAAACGTAAAGATCTCATTTTATTTTTAAATGTTTTTTAAAACTTAATCTAAATCAGTGTTTGTTTAATTGTCGCTTTCTTTGATTTATTTTTTAGACTAAGAAAAATTAGTTTAAAAAAAAGAAACAACTTTTTTTCTTTTGTCAAAACAAAATTTTTATAAAGATTGTCATCGATTTAGGGGATATTCCTTTCATGATCGATTTGGAGGATATTTCTTTCTATTCAATAATATCAGAAACCCTGATAGCGCTTGCCGTCGTTTAATATAAAAGCATTCACCGTCGTTAAATATAAAAGCGTTTATATAAAATTGTTCAATAAAAGCGTTTCAATAAAATTTTATTTAAAAAACGAAAACAAATACTTAAATTTAGAATTTCTTATTTCATCCTCATTTTTTTTTAAATGATTCGATTTTTTTTTATAGTTTTATTAGAGATTGAGATTTATCCTCTTATTCTATTTTGTTATCTACTAAATGTAAAATAACTAAACAGACAAGTAACGTAACAATAAACCATAACTTGTCTATCGCGTGTTTTTAATTTCTCAGACATTTTAAACTAAGTATTTGTAGTGTAAGTAGCGATAGTTTAGTTTAAAAATAACAATAATAAAAGCGCTTGGAATACAAAGTCGCACACTGAAACCATATACCAGCCAGTTCAAGACTTGCTAAATTCTAAAAACTCAACAAAACAAAAAACAAAACAAAACAAAAAAAGTGCGTATCCAACTATGTTGATTTGTTCCCTTACTTTTTTTGTTATTTTAGTTAGAGTGATCTTTGTTATTTTCTATGTTAGGGTGTTATCATTGTGGTAATGAATTCATCA